>NC_134354.1:179864912-180197469 GCF_048569485.1 Anomaloglossus baeobatrachus
AAAGAAAGAATGCCTCATGTAAACATTCTAGTACATTAAAAGGGTGTTCCACATAAATGACATTTATCATGTCTCCACAGCATAGATGGTAAAACCGTACTGCTGGGCCTCCTGTTAGAAAAAAGTAAGGGGTTATGCAGTGAAGAAGAGTTTGAATGGATTGGCTGTCCAACATTGTACTAATGGGACAAATACAGAACTGAATCCAACACCCAGCGCTCCAGGCTAGCAACATCTAACCATTATCCTAGGATCACTAACAAATGTTATTTATGGTGAAATCCTCCTTTTGGGAGGTTTCCTACATAAACCTTTTTGGAAAAACACCACAACCATTTTCAGGGCAGTTTTTTTTTTTATAACCAATGATGGATAGTAATCCAAGAAAAACTATATGTCATTCCTATATATTTCCCATTCCTTTTGAATCCACTTCTGCCTTAGAAATGCAGTTGATAACCATACAGTACACTTGGTAATGTCTGTACATGCACATATAAGACACACTGTTGTAGCAGTATTTTAAGATTAGAGACATTTACCAATAGGCAACACACAAATGTACATTTTCAGATAATTTTAGAAAAGTAGTGAGGTCAGGGCTGAGATGGATGCAATTATTATTGAAATAGAGATATGTTCCCTTGATTTAACTTGAGTTTCTGTGGAGCATTATCTGGTGCTTGGAATATTTTAACTCACATGAAAACACACAGAAATAATAAATTATATATATACAGTTAGGTCCAGAAATATTTGGACAGTGACACAATTGTCGCGAGTTGGGCTCTGCATGCCACCACATTGGATTTGAAATGAAACCTCTACAACAGAATTCAAGTGCAGATTGTAACATTTAATTTGAAGGTTTGAACAAAAATATCTGATAGAAATTGTAGGAATTGTACACATTTCTTTACAAACACTCCACATTTTAGGAGGTCAAAAGTAATTGGACAAATAAACCAAACCCAAACAAAATATTTTTATTTTCAATATTTTGTTGCGAATTCTTTGGAGGCAATCACTGCCTTAAGTCTGGAACCCATGGACATCACCAAACGCTGGGTTTCCTCCTTCTTAATGCTTTGCCAGGCCTTTACAGCCGCAGCCTTCAGGTCTTGCTTGTTTGTGGGTCTTTCCGTCTTAAGTCTGGATTTGAGCAAGTGAAATGCATGCTCAATTGGGTTAAGATCTGGTGATTGACTTGGCCATTGCAGAATGTTCCACTTTTTTGCACTCATGAACTCCTGGGTAGCTTTGGCTGTATGCTTGGGGTCATTGTCCATCTGTACTATGAAGCGCCGTCCGATCAACTTTGCGGCATTTGGCTGAATCTGGGCTGAAAGTATATCCCGGTACACTTCAGAATTCATCCGGCTACTCTTGTCTGCTGTTATGTCATCAATAAACACAAGTGACCCAGTGCCATTGAAAGCCATGCATGCCCATGCCATCACGTTGCCTCCACCATGTTTTACAGAGGATGTGGTGTGCCTTGGATCATGTGCCATTCCCTTTCGTCTCCAAACTTTTTTCTTCCCATCATTCTGGTACAGGTTGATCTTTGTCTCATCTGTCCATAGAATACTTTTCCAGAACTGAGCTGGCTTCATGAGGTGTTTTTCAGCAAATTTAACTCTGGCCTGTCTATTTTTGGAATTGATGAATGGTTTGCATCTAGATGTGAACCCTTTGTATTTACTTTCATGGAGTCTTCTCTTTACTGTTGACTTAAAGACAGATACACCTACTTCACTGAGAGTGTTCTGGACTTCAGTTGATGTTGTGAACGGGTTCTTCTTCACCAAAGAAAGTATGCGGCGATCATCCACCACTGTTGTCATCCGTGGACGCCTAGGTCTTTTTGAGTTCCCAAGCTCACCAGTCAATTCCTTTTTTCTCAGAATGTACCCGACTGTTGATTTTGCTACTCCAAGCATGTCTGCTATCTCTCTGATGGATTTTTTCTTTTTTTTTCAGCCTCAGGATGTTCTGCTTCACCTCAATTGAGAGTTCCTTAGACCGCATGTTGTCTGGTCACAGCAACAGCTTCCAAATGCAAAACCACACACCTGTAATCAACCCCAGACCTTTTAACTACTTCATTGATTACAGGTTAACGAGGGAAACGCCTTCAGAGTTAATTGCAGCCCTTAGAGTCCCTTGTCCAATTACTTTTGGTCCCTTGAAAAAGAGGAGGCTATGCATTACAGAGCTATGATTCCTAAACCCTTTCTCCGATTTGGATGTGAAAACTCTCATATTGCAGCTGGAAGTGTGCACTTTCAGCCAATATTATACATGTAATTGTATTTCTGAACATGTTTTTGTAAACAGCTAAAATAACAAAACTTGTGTCACTGTCCAAATATTTCTGGCCCTGACTGTATATATATATATATATATATATATATATATATATATATTGTGAGGTAGCGTGGTCGGCTGCACGGAAGAAGACACGGGATCCAGGCACCAATGGTCACAGCACACGGTTTATTGCACAAACCAAAAGTCCAAAAAACAATACACATGTGTTCCCCTGGCAGAAACTCAGGGAGTTGTGTTCACTCCCTCACACTAGGGCCCCACGCCCATGTTCCTGTTTCCTTTTAACCCTCCTTCCAGCCTGCAGGGAAAACATTAACCCTGGAGTGGAGTTGCTTTCTATACATGGAGTGAGCGCAACCGGGGCGAGACGTACCGGCCGTCATAGATAACCCCGGTCACAGTCTCACATACCCCCCCCCTCAGTTCAAGCGAGCGGGGTTGAACTACTGCCATCAAACACGGGCCGCGGGACAAGGCATCGGCGTTGCCCTGCAACCTACCGGCCCGGTGTTCAACCGTAAACCAGAAGTTCTGCAGAGAAAGGAACCACCGGGTAACCCGGGCATTCCGTTCCTTGGCGGACCTCATCCAGACCAGCGGAGAGTGATCAGTCACCAAGCGAAACTGTCGTCCCAGCAGGTAATAGCGTAGGGACTCCAAGGCCCACTTGATCGCCAGGCACTCCTTCTCCACTACGCTATAATTCCGCTCGGGAGGGGTGAGCTTCCTACTTAAGAAGGTGACGGGGTGTTCCTCCCCCTGAACCACCTGAGACAGCACTGCCCCCAGGCCGACCTCCGAGGCGTCAGTCTGTACTATGAACTCCTTCCGGAAATCAGGGTTGACAAGAACGGGCTGTCCGCACAGGACCCCCTTCAGGGCCCGGAAGGAGTCCAGCGCACCATGACGGACTTCTTGCCTTTGAGAAGGTCCGTCAAGGGGGCTGATAGTCCCGCAAAATTTTTTACAAACCTCCTGTAGTACCCCACGATACCCAGGAAGGCCCTAACCTGCTTCGTGGTCAGGGGTCTAGGCCACTTCTGGATCGCCTCAACTTTGTTAATTTGGGGCTTAATCACTCCTTGGCCTATTACGTAGCCCAAGTAGCGGGCTTCCGTGAGCCCCAACGCACATTTCTTGGGATTGGCTGTCAATCCGGCTGTTCGGAGCGCGTTCACCACCGCTTGTACCTGTTCCAAGTGGGTCTGCCACTCAGAGCTGTAAATAATGATGTCATCAAGGTACGCTGATGCATACGCCTGGTGGGGTTCCAGCACCAAGTCCATCAACCTCTGGAACGTGGCCGGAGCGCCATGTAACCCAAAAGGCAAGACAACATAGTGGAAGAGACCCTCCGGCGTAACAAAAGCGGTTTTCTCCTTGGCGGACTCCGTCAGTGGCACCTGCCAGTACCCCTTGGTCAGGTCGAGCGTGGTGAAATATCGCGCCTGTCCCAGCCTATCAATCAGCTCATCCACCCGGGGCATGGGGTAGAGATCGAACTTGGATACTTCGTTCAATCTCCTAAAGTCATTGCAGAACCTTAAGGAGCCATCGGGTTTTGGTATTAGGACAATGGGACTAGCCCATTCACTCCGGGATTTTTCGATGACCCCCAGGCGTAGCATTGTCTTCACTTCCTCTGATATGGCTTGTCTTCGAGCCTCCGGCACCCGGTATGGCTTCAGGCGTACCTTCAGGTGAGGCTCGGTGACAATGTCATGTCGTATCAGACTGGTCCTACCAGGCAGCTCGGAGAAGACATCGGGGTTCTGCTGAACCAGCCGTCTGGCCTCTCGCCTCTGTTGCTTGGTGAGGGCTTCTCCAATCCTTACTTCCGGTTCGTCCTCTCCGGAGGTCGCTGGAGCCGGGTTTGAACGACCCGAAGAGGAGGGAGATGGGGAAAAAGCAACCATCAGGCTTTCACGTTCCTGCCAAGGTTTTAATAGGTTGACATGGTATATTTGTTTAGGTTTCCGCCTACCGGGCTGCAATACCTTATAGTTGACCACCCCGACTCTTTCCTTTATCTCGTAGGGGCCTTGCCACTGAGCCAGGAATTTACTCTAAGCCGTGGGGATCAATACCAACACCCGATCCCCGGGTTTAAAGGTCCGCACGGTGGCTTGTCTATTGTAGCGGCCGCTTTGCGCGGCCTGAGCCTCCTGTAAATGCTCCTTCACAATTGGCATGACCGCGCTTATGCGGTTCTGCATTCCTAAAATGTGTTCAATCACACTTTTATGGGGGGTGGGCTCTTGCTCCCATGTTTCCTTTGCCAGGTCCAACAATCCCGGGGATGTCGCCCGTATAACAATTCAAAAGGCGAAAACCCCGTGGATGCCTGTGGCACCTCTCGTATGGCAAACATCAAATAGGGAAGCATCATATCCCAGTCTTTCCCGTCTTTGGAAATCACCCTTTTGAGCATGGTTTTCAGGGTTTTATTGAATCGTTCCACTAAGCCATCCGTCTGAGGATGATACACAGACGTACGCAACTGCTTGATCTGGAGTAGCCGGCATAGCTCTTTGGTCACTTTAGACATGAACGGGGTCCCCTGATCCTTAAGGATCTCCTTGGGCAACCCCACCCGGCAGAACACAGCAAACAACTCCCGAGCTATAAGCTTCGCCGCAGTATGTCTGAGAGGTATCGCCTCTGGATACCGGGTGGCATAGTCAACGATCACTAGGATGTGTTGGTGCCCTCGAGCGGACTTTACGAGGGGCCCCACCAAATCCATCCCTATCCGTTCAAAAGGGACTTCTATAATGGGTAATGCTACCAACGGACTACGAAAGTGGGCCAGGGGTGCGGTAAGCTGACACTTCGGGCAGGTTTCGCAGAACCGTTTTACCTCCCCAAAGACCCCGGGCCAATAGAACCTTTGCAATATTCGCTCCTGCGTTTTCTTGACCCCTAGGTGGCCACTCATCAGGTGTTTATGAGCCAAGTCGAGGACCCGCCGGCGATATGGCTGGGGCACCACCAACTGCTCTACCCCCACGCCCCGTATTTCATCTACCCGGTAGAGTAAATCCTGCTTAAGAGCGAAATGGGGGTACCTTACCTGGGCACCGGGCAGCTGTGCCACCCCGTCAACCACTGTCACCCGACTCCGGGCATGTATTAATGTAGGGTCCTGGAGTTGGGCTGTCCCAAACGTATCCGGGGACGCCTCCAACTCCGGGATGGGCTCGACCATCTCAGCCTCTCCTGCCAATACCTCTAGGGGCGACCTATCGGGATCACATTGTGTCCCTATCATGGGGACCCCTACGGCAGGCGTCCCGGATTCGGGATTGTCGGGCTCAGGTCGCGGACTGTCCAATATCTGAGGGGACTTAGGAGGCCCCTTCCATAGAGTCCAAAAATAGGGCAGATCCCTTCCTAGGATCACGTCATAGGGAAGAGTGTTAATAAGTCCCACCTCATGTTGCACCTGACCGCAGGGTGCTGTGATGGTGACAATCCCCGTGGGATAGTCTCGGCGGTCCCCATGTATGCAAACCACCCCCACGGTACGTCCTGTGGCCTTTACTTCAGCCCTTAGGGTTGATCGCACAAGGGTCACTAAGCTTCCGGAATCCAACAAGCCGGTAACCGGACATCCATTCACCTGTATTTGGCACAAGTGGGGCGCAGTCTCCGGGGAGACAAGGTCAGCGGTACACACCACCTGAGCATACATTGAACCCCGCCGGGTAACCCCACAATCCATGGGCTCCGTGGTGAGGGGACACTGGGCTTCCATATGTCCCACCCGCTGGCACCGCCAACATCTAATAGGGAAGGAAACCCCCTTGACGAGTTGTCGTTTAGGGTACATAGCCTTCCGGACCTCAGGGACGGCGGGCGCGGCCTCAGACGGGACGGTAGCTGACTCCCGCACCGGTATCAGCAGTGGGTCCTTGGCCCTAGGCTTGGAGGGGCCGGACCGACGGGCGGTACGCAAAGTCTCAGTGTCCCGTATCAAGTCCTGCGTAGCCACATGCCGCTCCACCAGGCACACTAATTGGTCCAGGGTACTCGGGTCGCCCTGTCCTACCCACCGTTGAATGGTGACGGGTAAAGTGCGCACAAAGCGATCAACTACTACCCTTTCCACCATTTGCGCAGGGCTCAGAGTGTCAGGCTGCAACCACTTCTTTACCAGATGCAATAAGTCATAGGCCTGGGAGCGTACGGGTTTGGCTTCCTCATAGAACCACTGATTTACCCGCTGAGCCCGTACATAGGTATTCACCCCCAACCGAGCAAGTATTTCGGCTTTCAGGGTCGCATATTCTATGGCGTCCTCGGTACAGAGGTCCAGGTACGCTTTTTGGGGCTCCCCCTTCAGATAGGGAGACAATACCTCAGCCCACTGGGGGGTCAGCAGCTTCTCCCGCTCGGCCACCCGCTCAAACACCGCCAGGAACGCTTCCACATCATCCCCCGGGGTCATCTTTTGCAACGCTTGTCTCACCACTTTTCGGACGCTGCCGTCGTCACCCGGTCCCGGGGTTGTTGCTGCCGGTCCGGCACAGATCGACTTGGCCAGGAGAACCATCTGTTCTTGGTGTCTTTGTTCCTGCAATTTCAAGGATTGCTGCTGACGATCCAACGACCGGAGCAGGTGTGCATTGGTCTGTTGCTGCTGTGCATTAGCCTGTTGTTGCTGTGCATTAGCCTGCTGTTGCTGTGCATTAGCCTGAGCCAGCTGCTTTAGTATGTCCTCCATGGCGTCGCCGGGTTTGGGCTGTAGTATAGCCGCTCGAATCCAGGACATGTGCTACCGGGTCACCAGGGATGGATGCTACACCTCACCGGGCTGGCATGCCCGCCGTTCTCCACCATCTGTGAGGTAGCGTGGTCGGCTGCACGGCAGAAGACACGGGATCCAGGCACCAATGGTCACAGCACACGGTTTATTGCACAAACCAAAAGTCCAAAAAACAATACACATGTGTTCCCCTGGCAGAAACTCAGGGAGTTTTGTTCACTCCCTCACACTAGGGCCCCACGCCCATGTTCCTGTTTCCTTTTAACCCTCCTTCCAGCCTGCAGGGAAAACATTAACCCTGGAGTGGAGTTGCTTTCTATACATGGAGTGAGCGCAACCGGGGCGAGACGTACCGGCCGTCATAGATAACCCCGGTCACAGTCTCACAATATATATATATATATATATATATATATATATATATATATATATATTACATCCCTCCACCACACCAAAAAAAAACCCAATCAAGCAAAAAACTCTAAAAGTTTGAACCCACTTATACACTACACCCAGTCTTTTCCTATTGTCACTATTGTCTTGGCTGTCTTAGCGTCTATTGTGGAGGTGTAACGTACCAGGGAGGGGTATCCGTGGGCGAAGGTTGTAGTCCTCTACCCAAACCGGCACTCTACAGACACGGGAGACAGAGTGGTGTATAAAGTGGGTGTGGAGGTGGTACCTGATTGAAGCTGCTCATCTAGGGTTTCAACAGCTTCTCTGGATACTGTTCACTCCAACCGGCATCACATAGTAACGAGTCCACTACCGGTCACAACTGTAACAACTTTACTGTAAATTCTATTAAAATGCAGCTTCCAGTTCATAAAGGCAGTTTATACACCAAGATCATTCACAGGCTTTGCTTGCTCCACAGAACCTGACTCTTTCACTATAGCCAACAAGGAAGGGAGGGATGGGGACTCTATCTTCCTCTTTACTAATATTCCAGCTCCCTACAAATGAGAGGGCTACTAGTATTCTTGTTCCTGCCATGCCAGGGACCCTGCCATTCAACAATGGCCCAGTCTCCAGTCCACTCTACTAACAGCCGCCGGCCTAGGAAGGGGGTGCACTTCTCTTGCTTTACCTTCCATAACTGAGGAGTTATCCCTTTGCTTCAGTCCACTTGAACCTTCCTCTCTTGTCTCCTTTCTGTTCCTGGGTACTCCACACCGCACTGCTCCACTCTGCTAAAATCTGACCCTGTTAGTGCTCTCACTTATCTCACTTCTTCCCTATCTGCCTTAACCAAGAAGCACTCTTTCCTATATTCTCCTGTGCTGGGGACTGCCCTCCCCCTATTGACCCTCTAGATTCAGTTACTCTGAGGGACCAAGAACCCAGCGACACCTAGTGGCCAAATTGCACAGGAAAAATGCACATATAAAAATACAGTACTCTAAAACATATACATTCAAATCATAACATCTTCAGGGGCGGTAGGGCACTGACCAACCTCTGATATAGGCACGAGGTGAGCATGCTAACACTGGAGCATGCACGCCACATGGGAGTATCAACATGCACACTTATTTCTATATGACGACAATAACATTCTCCGTCTGGTTTTCTCCTTCTCTTTATAATAACATTCTCCATCTCATTCCAGGTTATATATCCAAAAGTGTAGATTCAACAATTCCAGGATTCACACTGTTGCCACCAAAACCCCACATATGCTGGGTGCACACTGGGTACTCTGTGTAACGGAAATGCTATTGCCAGCAAATAGGGTATATTTTCTACTAGTCCTGAACCTGGACTTAATTTGCATAAAAAGTTAACAGAATTTTTAGACCACTGAATGTCGGATTAATGGAATTTCACTGTAAAGTTATAATTAAACCACTTGAATAGATGGTTGAATGCTTTCCTCTCTAAAGGTGTTGAGAGGGTTCTGGGGATTAATATTGTATTATATATGCATTAATCATAAGTCAAGGTGTAGTTAATAAGCAAATCCTTTTTAATATGCTGAGGACCCACCTCCAGACTGTCTGATTGCCAGGGTGTAATGCTCTTTTAATCATACTCGCTCACTTTCGCACATCAATTTCCCTAATAGACTTTAATAGCATTGCTTACAAATGTCAGAGCCACCTACGTTCACGATACACAGGGGACTGATCACTCGCTGGGTAAAGGGCTCTCTGGGTAACTTTTTTTTCCTCTGTCATTCCCCTTGTTCTAGAGTAACTTATTTAACTACAAGACAATAACCTCCGATAATTGCAGTGAGGTACTGTCTAGCGCTGCTGATTTCGATAAAAGGCTCTTGGCACTTCCCCAGGATTAGCTCTCCTGCGCTCCCTTGTCAGCTATAACTGATTATAATGTGATAGACTATAATAGGATGGGATTACAATGTAGCATATTATAATCTGTGTATCGTAGTAGATCACAATATAATTTGTTATAACTAGCAAAGCAGGGTAAAGGTAAAACACGGGACATCCTAGAAGGGCTTTTACACACCTTTACAGCAGATTGTGCTCTGTAACGGCTTTTATATTATTACCTGGTGAAATTGCAGCCACAGTTAAAGGGATTTTCCCACAAACAAAGATAATTTTAAAGTTGATTTTACTCAACAGATCTTGGAATAATAATAAGTTTCACAATGTTTATATTATTTAAAAAAAAAATGTTCCTGTGCTGAGATAATCTCATATATGTGCCCTGCTATGTACTGTGCAATAGCTGTGTCTGACTGTACAGGAACATAGTCTGATCATACCTCAGCTCCTGGGCAGGGGAGGGCATACGAGAGTATACAAATAGCACAGCATGGGATTTATTATTATTTTTTATTATTATTATTTATTATTATAGCGCCATCAATTCCATGGCGCTTTACATGTGAAAGGGGTATACATAATAGGGCAAGTACAATAATCATAAACAATACAAGACACAGACTGGTACAGGAGGAGAGAGGTCCCTGCCCGCGAGGGCTCACAGTCTACAAGGGATAGGTGAGGATACAGTAGGTGAGGGTAGAGCTGATTGTGCGGCGCTGCATCAGACTGAGGGTTACGGCAGGTTGTAGTCTTGTCGGAAGAGGTGGGTCTTCAGGTTCCTTTTGAAGCTTGTCAAGGTAGGCGAGAGTCTGATGTGTTGTGGCAGAGCATCTGATTCTTTTTATGAGGTAAAACATTTCCCTGCTTGTTTTAAAAAATGTTTTATCTCAAAGAAATAATTATTTGCGATCCCTTGCTGTAATGTCTGTATACTCTCTTTGGCATCCTTCCCTTGCCCAGGAGATGTGGTATGATTAGACTATGTCTCTGTGCAGTCAGACACAGCCATTACACAGTACATAGCAGGGACACATATACAAGATTATCTCAGCACAGAAACATTTTTTTATAAATACATCCAATTGTTGAAATTATTATTATTCCAGGATATATTCAATAAAATCAACTTTGTGGGAAAAACCCTTTAGCTGTTTTAAAACCTAAAAATCACTGATCTTTGTAGGTTAAAAAATGTTTATTATACTGAACAAAAATATAAATACAACACTTTTGTTTTTGAAAAAGCTAAACCCAAAGATGTAAGACTTTATCAAAGTAAACAAAAAGCCTTTTTCTCTCATATACTTTTCACAAATTTGTCGAAATCTGTGTTAATGAGCACGTCTCCTTTGCAGAGATAATCCATCCACATCACAGGTGTGGCATATCAAGATGCTGATTAGACAGCATCATTTTTACACAGGTGTGCCTTACGCTGGCCACAACGAAAAGCCACTCTAAAATGTGCAGTTTTGTCACACAGCACAATGCCACAGATGTCGCAAGTTTTGAGGGAGCTGCAGGAATATTCACCAGAGCTGTTGCCTGTGAATTGAATGTCCATTTCTCTACTATAAACAGAAAAATATATTGAGCTTACCAATTCAGTCATTTGGATAGAAATCAGTCTTTAGTAATCCACGCTCGGAAGAGGCAGGACCAACCACACAGCAGTGAAAATGTAACAGGAAAAAAATTCCAGCAAAGGATCACGTTGAAATATAAGATAAAAATTACCTTTTATAATAAAGTTAATTAAAAAACAAAAGTTCTAAAGTAATCCTGGCAATACGTTAAATGCAGTCCATGGTGCAAAAATCAGATAACGCGTTTCGGCTTAAAGAGCCTTCATCACGATCTAACAGATCTTACAGTAGAGGTCAGATGGCAGAGTGTGTGTACAGCGTTATGTGGATGAGCAGTTTGCTGATGTCAAAATTGTGAATCAAGTGGCCCATACTGGTAGTGGGGTTATGGTATGGGCAGGTGTATGTTACATATAGCTGTCATGGGGTGTAAGGGGATAACAGGTGACTAGGGCTCCTAGACTGACCCTCAGGCTCGGGGGCCCTAGCTGTCCCTAATCCCAGGGATACCTCAAGTGGTGTCTAGGCTGCCTTCCTTGCTCTGCTCCAGGCAACCCTGATCTTATACTCCCACTCCCCCACCCCAGGGCAGGACTGGGACAGGAGTGGTTAAACACCCACAGACATAGCAAAACGGGAAAACCAAAAATTCTATCACACAGCTAGCACACATGGAGATATAAGACAATACATAATAAGGAGGACATAATGAGCAGGGAGGAAACAAACAAATGACAAGAGGATGTCCACAGCACACCAAGCAGCATGCAATAAATCACAAGCAACTGGAACACAACAGCACACATACCGGTTTAGCAAAAGCTATAGTCAGCATGGGAAAACAGGCTCCACCATCTTAAAAAGGTGGGTGTCAAGCTATCAGTAGGGGGCATAGGGAGTCAGGTAGGAAAAGAACTCCTGAGTGTAGTTAGACAGAAGCCCACTAGAGGTCAGGGATAGTCAATCAGTCAGGGTCTATGCCAGGACGTCACATCTGTACGGAGTAGAACACTATCCAAAGTCAAAGAACAGAGCCAAGGTCAGATACTGAGAGAGCAAGTAAGCACAGGTGAAGACATGAGGAACATGGGACAGGAGACTGGAGGAAAGGGAGATATGAAGGAAAGGTTGGGTAGGAGGGACAGAGGGACGGATGGGCAGTAGGAACGGCGATCAAAACAGACTGGGGGAAAGGAGGTCAGGTCAGGCAAGAGGAACGGAAGTCAGAACAGACAAGGGGAACGGAGGTCAGGACAAATAATACCGGGTAGCAGGACAAGAAATAGACAACTTTTCACCGGAATGGAGCACACATCTGAGACAGAAATATCACTGGTGGCGTCCCGGAGGCAACAGCACCAAGATATGACGGCGGGACCCCCGAAATGAGGCCAGAACAACAGGAGCCTCCCAAGAGACCTAAACCCCAGAGGCAGGATACTGTAATACTTATTCTATGTTCTGAGGATTTCGATAGCGTAGGGCAATGACAATCAGAGACGAGTTCCGGGTACAAGATGTTTTATAGTATGCAACCACGATAGATACAGAACAACACAGCAACACAATAACACATGCAATACTTTCCGGAATCGACGCGGAGGGAATTCCCGGGACCACGCACCGGACTCCCCCAGGGAGACCACCAGAGCGAACCCCTATACAGGGACTGTCTGGCAATCTACCCCGGAAGGCCTAAGTGCGCAGCAGCCGGGATAAGGAGCAAGCGGTAAAGTCAATGAGTGTCCGTACGGGAAATGTTTGTCCAGAATGGTTACGAACCAATAGAGAACCAGGCGGAGTGCTGACCGAAGATGGTAAACAGAATCCGGGCACAGCCTTGAAGAGCCGGGTACAGTCCAGAGTCAATCGGTAGGTAGTCTTTTAGGGGAATCCAGAGGCAATCAGGAATAAGCAGCAACACAGCAGGAGCACACAGCAGGCAGTATACTCAGGCACTGGACTGGACTTAGAGGCGGCCTTTTAAGCAGCTGGACAGGAAGTAGGGCAACAGAACGGTAACCTCCATGTTAACCGAGGGCAAGGGCAATCAAAAGAGAACTGGAAAACCTGGAAACCTGACATTACTCCCCCCCCCAGAGACGGCCTCAGGACGGATCAGGGCCAGGTTTGTCCGGGTACCGTCGATGAAACTGAGCGATCTTCCGGGGTGCCCGAATGTTACCCACCGGTTCCCAGGAATCGTCCTCGGGGGCGTACCCCTGCCAACGTACCAGATACTGAAGCCGACGTCGATGGAGCCGGGAGTCAATAATGTCCTCGACGACGAACTGCTCCTCGCCGTCGACCATCACAGGCGGAGGAGGAGGCACGACACGACCATGAAACATATTAGGGGAAACGGGTTTGAGGAGAGACACATGAAAAACCGGGTGTACCTTTAGATGGTGCGGTAACCGTAGCCGACAGGCCACAGGGCTCACGATCCCGGTGATCTTAAATGGACCGATGAATTTCTGTCCCAGCTTCTGCGAAGGAACACCCAATCTAAGGTTTTTGGTGGATAACCATACAGAGTCCCCTACCTTATACATGGGTGCCGGTTTCCGGTGAGCGTCCGCTGACCTCTTGTAACGCTCCTGGGCCGTAGCCACCGTGTCCTTCAGAACCTCCAGATTTTGTCGAAGCTCTGAAACTCTGTCCTCCACCGCCGGTACTGAAACCGCAACCGGGGACCTAGGCAACACATTCGGATGGTAACCCAAGTTGGCAAAAAAGGGAGTTACCTTAGTGGAGCTGCTCTGAGTGTTGTTATAGGAGAACTCCGCCAACGGAAGCATCTTCAACCAATCGTCTTGGAGATGGCTGACGTAACATCGAAGGTATTGTTCCAGGGTTTGATTCGTCCGTTCGGTTTGCCCATTAGTCTGAGGATGGTATGCAGAAGACAAACAGACATCAATCTGGAGTGCCGTACAAAAGCCTTTCCAGAACCTAGACGTAAACTGCACGCCCCGGTCAGAGATGATCTCATCTGGTACCCCATGCAAACGGAATACGTTCTGGATCACTAAATCCACTGTCTCTGCGGCTGAGGGAAGACCGGTACACGGAATGAAGTGAGCAGCTTTAGTTAATCGATCCACCACCACTAAGATGGTATTGTGCCCGCCAGAGACTGGCAACTCTACAATAAAATCCATGGAGATAGACCCCCAAGGGCGAGATGGCACGGGTAACGGTTGGAGGAGTCCCGTAGGAGCCACACGAGGGACCTTGCACCGGGCACAAACCACGCAGGAGTGGACATAGTCCTTCACATCCTTCAAACAGGTAGGCCACCAGAAAAAACGGCTTAGAAATTCCTGCGTCTTCTGTACCCCCCTATGACCAGCCAACACGGAGTCATGGACCAACTTGAGAACCCGAAGTCTTACGGCCTCCGGGACATAAATGCGTCGTTCTCTCAACCAGGGCTGTGGAGTCGGTAAGCCAAACCTTCGACTCCGACTCCGACTCCGACTCCTCAAATTCTCTTGCACCGACTCCGACTCCGGCTCCGGCTCTGACTCCGACTCCGGCTCCGACTCCGACTCCGACTCCTACATATATTGCTTATAGTTAGGTGAAAAATTTATTGTAGTACATGAATATGTGTATGTGAACATCAGACATTTAATAATTTTTATGATACAATAATCAAGATATTTGGATAGAACATAAAATATATTTATTGGAATACAACTTTAGAACACAAAAAACTGTAATAAATTGTAAATATGTAATACACTATGTAATATACAGTAGATTACATATATATCTTGTGTGTGTATATACACTGTGTATATATATATTATATATATTACATATTTACAATTTATTAGTTTTTTTGTGTTCTAAAGTTGTATTCCAATAAATATTTTATGTTCTATCCAAATATCTTGATTATTGTATCATAAAAACAATTAAATGTCTGATGTTCACATTGTACTACAATAAATTTTTCACTTAAATATAAGCATTATACTAAATGTTGTTATTTAGTAAAATATTCAGCACATTCTGCATTGCACTCCTGTCCCCAATTTATTATATATTTTAGGAGTCGGAGTCGGTGCATTTTATACCGACTCCGACTCCGACTCCGACTCCACCAAAATGAGCTCCGACTCCGACTCCGACTCCACGACTCCGACTCCGACTCCACAGCCCTGCTCTCAACCACACACCATTCCGAAGAACAAGAGTTACATCCTTCGGGGGGGCAGCAAGAAATACATCACCATCATAGGCCAGCTTGATGTCCTTCCATAAGTCCTGATCCTGGATCACTCCAACGAAATTGGCATCCGATAACACGGTCTGAGACGGGGTTCCAGGCACGGAGTCCACGGCATGGATTCGGGACAAGGCATCGGCTTTCCCATTACGTGAACCTGGACGGTATGTAACGACAAAATTGAATTGGTTAAGAAATAGGCTCCAACGGGCTTGCCGTGGAGACAGGCACCTGGCAGACTTAAGAAATTCCAGATTACGATGATCTGTGAGTACTATCACTTGCTGCGCGGCTCCCTGTAAGTGGTGTCTCCATTCCTTGAAAGCGGAAATAATCGCCAATAATTCCTTATCCGCAACGTCGTAGTTCCTTTCTGCAGGGGACAACCGGCGGGAAAAGAAGGCACACGGATGCAGGAGACTCTTGTCCCCGGTCCTTTGAGAAAGAATGGCCCCTAATGCGTAGTCAGAAGCGTCGACCTCCACGATGAAGGGAAGTGCGGGATTCGGATGTACTAGTATGGGTGCTGAGGTAAAACATCCCTTGAGACGATGGAACGCTTCCTGGGCCTGGGCGGACCATACAAACTTCTGTCCTTTCTTAGTCAACAGAGTGATGGGACGAACAATCTCTGAAAAGTTACGGATAAAGCGTCGGTAAAAGTCGGCAAAACCGACAAAGCGTTGTACCTCTTTGATGTTTCCCGGTTCCGGCCAGTCTAGAATTGCTTGTATCTTGCTAGACTCCATGTTCAGCCCCTGAGGAGAGATGACATAACCTAAGAATTGTATTTGTGAGCAGTGGAACTCGCATTTCTCCAGTTTAATGTACAGGTGGTTTTCCCTCAGCCGGGTAAGTACGGTCTTGACGTGCTCCTGGTGTTCCTGGAGAGAATCAGAAAAGATTAGAATATCATCCAGATAGATCACCATGAATTGGTCCATGATATCCCTAAAAATATCATTAACTAGATGTTGAAATGCCGCAGGAGCGTTACAAAGTCCAAAAGGCATCACTAAATACTCAAAATGTCCGTACCGACATCGGAACGCGGTCTTCCACTCGTCTCCGGGACGTATACGAAGCAGATTATATGCCCCACGGAGGTCCAATTTGGTGAATATTTTTGCCTGTTGGACCCTCTCCAATAGCTCCGGAATCAACGGTAACGGATACCGGTTCCGGATGGTTATTTTATTCAGTTCCCGGTAGTCAATACAGGGTCTCAGAGTCCCCTCTTTCTTTTTCACGAAAAAGATGGGTGCCCCTGCGGGTGAGGTAGACGGGCGAATAAATCCCTTGGCCAGGCTTTCATCAATATACTGCCGCCAACGGGTAAACATGACCAAACGGGATCTCTGCCCCTGGGAGTAAGTCTATGGGGCAATCATACGGTCTATGCGGAGGAAGCCGATCGGCCTTTCTTTTGTCGCATATGTCAGCGAAGTCACGATAAACCGGGGGTAAAACAGGTACCTGTACCGTGCCTTCTGCATGTGGTGTTACCGGACCCGGAACAGTTGGACAAATGGCCGAACCACTCTGCGGTGGGAAGGATATTTCCTTAGTTTCCCAATCGATGACCGGATTTGTAGACCGTAGCCACGGAATACCTAAAATAATCGGAAAATGTGGAGAAGAGATCATCATGAAAATAAGGGTCTCCTGCTGACCTGGTTTCATCACGCATTCTAGCGGTACTCTTTCCCGATCCACTGGTCCAGAGGTTAACGGAGATCCGTCTACCGTGTCCATGGTAACCGGTGAGGATCTTTGCTGAGTTCGGATACCGTGTTTTCTGGCAAAAGAAAAGTCCATGAAATTTCCCCCTGCCCCAGAGTCTATCATTGCAGAGGTAGGAATTAGCTGTCCCTCCCACCGGATCTGAATGGGGAGTGAACAATGGGTATATTTCCCTTCTGAGTCCTTCGGTGAGGTAGACATTACAGTCAAGGGAAATACCGCATCCAAGTGTCCACTTGCCTCAGAGATATCCGACTCTGCGTCCGTGTTGTCACACTCTGCCATGGCTGCCAATACCTTATTTGGGCGATTCGGACGTTTCGGGCAGTCGATTAAGAAATGGTCCGATTGACCGCAGTAGAAACATAAACGCTCACGGAGCCGGTGTTCACGACGTTCGTTGGTCTCTCGTCTTTGCAGAGAGTCCACTTGCATAGGAACGTCCTCGGCCTCCCGTGGCGTCCTGAGAGCGGGTTCTCTGGAAGGAAACGTATTATTATTTACACGGTTTATAGCTGCCCATTTTTCCTGTCTACGTTCCGTCAAACGGGTATCTATGCGCACACAGTGCTGGAGAAACAGGTCAAAATCCCCTGGGGATTCAGAACGGGCTAACTCGTCCTTGATGGTACCGGACAAACCTTTTCTGAAAACGGACAATAATGCATTGTTTCCCCAGTCGGTGTCTACCACTAACCTCTGGAACTCAGTGGCGTATTCAACGACAGAACGCTTTCCCTGACGTAAGGAAAGGAGAGCCGATTCAGCGGTAGCACGGCGATTCGGATCATCAAACATTTGTGCCATTGCGTTCAGGAAGTCATCTAGGTGATTTAAACGGATGTCCCGGTTCTCTATCATAGGATTAGCCCAAGCCAGTGCTCGTGAGGTTAATAACATGATGATACATAACACCTTTGACGGGTCAGAACGGTAATAATCAGCATGTACATCGAAAAACAGTATACATTGGTTAACAAATCCACGGAACTGACTACGATCACCATTGAAACGGAATGGGGGTAACCTAGGCATACCGGCAGCTGATACGGACGCAGTGGGGACGGCTTCCTGAGCCTCCACTCTGACTTGCAAATCCTGTATAGCCGGACCCAGTACCTGGTGATCATGGCCCAGCTGCGCCTCCACATCTCTAAGCTTAGTCTGCACCACCTCCATCTCCTGCTGCAGGGAGTTAATCATGGAGAACAGCTGATCTACTCGTGTCTCAGTCATTGCCCCAGCGAAATCCTCTAATGGCCTGAGTATAATGTAATACTTATTCTATGTTCTGAGGATTTCGATAGCGTAGGGCAATGACAATCAGAGACGAGTTCCGGGTACAAGATGTTTTATAGTATGCAACCACGGTAGATACAGAACAACACAGCAACACAATAACACATGCAATACTTTCCGGAATCGACGCGGAGGGAATTCCCGGGACCACGCACCGGACTCCCCCAGGGAGACCACCAGAGCGAACCCCTATACAGGGACTGTCTGGCAATCTACCCCGGAAGGCCTAAGTGCGCAGCAGCCGGGATAAGGAGCAAGCGGTAAAGTCAATGAGTGTCCGTACGGGAAATGTTTGTCCAGAATGGTTACGAACCAATAGAGAACCAGGCGGAGTGCTGACCGAAGATGGTAAACAGAATCCGGGCACAGCCTTGAAGAGCCGGGTACAGTCCAGAGTCAATCGGTAGGTAGTCTTTTAGGGGAATCCAGAGGCAATCAGGAATAAGCAGCAACACAGCAGGAGCACACAGCAGGCAGTATACTCAGGCACTGGACTGGACTTAGAGGCGGCCTTTTAAGCAGCTGGACAGGAAGTAGGGCAACAGAACGGTAACCTCCATGTTAACCGAGGGCAAGGGCAATCAAAAGAGAACTGGAAAACCTGGAAACCTGACAGATACATGCACCGGCTCAAGAACGGCAGAGCCATGCATGAATCATTACAGTGGGGAGTAACTGTGATAGGTCTCTCACAACACGTTATCCAAGAGGTAACCAGCAGGCTGGCAGGGATTTACTCCTACAAATTCAATTACTAATGAGCACACAGCTGGTCTTTACCCGAGACTCTCTGTGCAATTAAGAAGCACCAGAAAACGCATAATGTAGAGTTTCATTCTGTAGTGTGAACAGCATCAGATGCAGCCATGACAGTTAGTGAGTTTAGAGCCAAACACTGTGTGACAATAACAAACACAGCTGCATTTTATTGATGCAGTTTTGAATACACAGAAATACTGTGACAAGATCCTGAGGCCCATTGTTGCACCACTCATCCACGACAATCGCCTCATGTTGCAACATGATAATGCACGACCCCATGTTGCAAGGATCTCTACACAATTCCTGGAAGCTAAAAACATTCCAGTGCATGGATGGCAAGCTTACTCAACGGAAATGTCACCCACTGAGCATGTTTGGGATGCTCTGGATTGGTGTAGACAACAGCGTGTTCAAGTTCCTGCTAATAGCAACTTCGCACAGCGATTGAAGAGGAGGGGAGCAACATTCCACAGGCCACAATCAACAACCTAATTAATTCAATGCAAAGGAGATACAGTGCCTACAAGTAGTATTCAACCCCCTGCAGATTTAGCAGGTTTACACATTCGAAATTAACTTGGCATTGTGACATTTGGACTGTAGATCAGCCTGGAAGTGTGAAATGCACTGCAGCAAAAAAGAATGTTATTTCTTTTTTTATTTTTTTTTTTAAATTGTGAAAAGTTTATTCAGAGGGTCATTTATTATTCAACCCCTCAAACCACAAGAATTCTGTTTGGTTCCCCTAAAGTATTAAGAAGTATTTCAGGCACAAAGAACAATGAGCTTCACATGTTTGGATTAATTATCTCTTTTTCCAGCCTTTTCTGACTAATTAAGACCCTCCCCAAACTTGTGAACAGCACTCATACTTGGTCAACATGGGAAAGACAAAGGAGCATTCCAAGGCCATCAGAGACAAGATCATGGAGGGTCACAAGGCTGGCAAGGGGTACAAAACCCTTTCCAAGGAGTTGGGCCTACCTGTCTCCACTGTTGGGAGCATCAAACAGAAGTGGAAGGCTTAAGGAACTACTGTTAGCCTTCCACGGCCTGGACAGCCTTTGAAAGTTTCCACCCGTGCCGAGGCCAGGCTTGTCCGAAGAGTCAAGGCTAACCCAAGGACAACAAGGAAGGAGCTCCGGGAAGATCTCATGGCAGTGGGGACATTGGTTTCAGTCAATACCATAAGTAACATACAGTCAGGGTCAGAAATATTTGGACAGTGACACAAGTTTTGTTATTTTAGCTGTTTACAAAAACATGTTCAGAAATACAATTATATATATAATATGGGCTGAAAGTGCACACTCCCAGCTGCAATATGAGAGTTTTCACATCCAAATCGGAGAAAGGGTTTAGGAATCATAGCTCTGTAATGCATAGCCTCCTCTTTTTAAAGGGACCAAAAGTAATTGGACAAGGGACTCTAAGGGCTGCAATTAACTCTGAAGGCGTCTCCCTCGTTAACCTGTAATCAATGAAGTAGGTAAAAGGTCTGGGGTTGATTACAGGTGTGTGGTTTTGCATTTGGAAGCTGTTGCTGTGACCAGACAACATGCGGTCTAAGGAACTCTCAATTGAGGTGAAGCAGAACATCCTGAGGCTGAAAAAAAGAAAAAATCCATCAGAGAGATAGCAGACATGCTTGGAGTAGCAAAATCAACAGTCGGGTACATTCTGAGAAAAAAGGAATTGACTGGTGAGCTTGGGAACTCAAAAAGGCCTGGGCGTCCACGGATGACAACAGTGGTGGATGATCGCCGCATACTTTCTTTGGTGAAGAAGAACCCGTTCACAACATCAACTGAAGTCCAGAACACTCTCAGTGAAGCAGGTGTATCTGTCTCTAAGTCAACAGTAAAGAGAAGACTCCATGAAAGTAAATACAAAGGGTTCACATCTAGATGCAAACCATTCATCAATTCCAAAAATAGACAGGCCAGAGTTAAATTTGCTGAAAAACACCTCATGAAGCCAGCTCAGTTCTGGAAAAGTATTCTATGGACAGATGAGACAAAGATCAACCTGTACCAGAATGATGGGAAGAAAAAAGTTTGGAGAAGAAAGGGAACAGCACATGATCCAAGGCACACCACATCCTCTGTAAAACATGGTGGAGGCAACGTGATGGCATGGGCATGCATGGCTTTCAATGGCACTGGGTCACTTGTGTTTATTGATGACATAACAGCAGACAAGAGTGGCCGGATGAATTCTAAAGTGTACCGGGATATACTTTCAGCCCAGATTCAGCCAAATGCTGCAAAGTTGATCGGACGGCGCTTCATAGTACAGATGGACAATGAACCCAAGCATACAGCCAAAGCTACCCAGGAGTTCATGAGTGCAAAAAAGTGGAACATTCTGCAATGGCCAAGTCAATCACCAGATCTTAACCCAATTGAGCATGCATTTCACTTGCTCAAATCCAGACTTAAGACGGAAAGACCCACAAACAAGCAAGACCTGAAGGCTGCAGCTGTAAAGGCCTGGCAAAGCATTAAGAAGGAGGAAACCCAGCGTTTGGTGATGTCCATGGGTTCCAGACTTAAGGCAGTGATTGCCTCCAAAGGATTCGCAACAAAATATTGAAAATAAAAATATTTTGTTTGGGTTTGGTTTATTTGTCCAATTACTTTTGACCTCCTAAAATGTGGAGTGTTTGTAAAGAAATGTGTACAATTCCTACAATTTCTATCAGATATTTTTGTTCAAACCTTCAAATTAAACGTTACAATCTGCACTTGAATTCTGTTGTAGAGGTTTCATTTCAAATCCAACGTGGTGGCATGCAGAGCCCAACCCGTGAAAATTGTGTCACTGTCCAAATATTTCTGGACCTAACTGTACTCCACTGCAATGGTCTCTGTTCCAGATGAGCCCGTAAGGTACCTTTACTTTCAAAGCGTCATGTCAAGGCTCATCTACAGTTTGCTCATGATCACTTGGAGGACTCTGAGACAGACTGGTTCAAGGTTCTCTGGTCTGATGAGACCAAGATCGAGATCTTTGGTGCCAACCACACACGTGACGTTTGGAGACTGGATGGCACTGCATACGACCCCAAAAATACCATCCCTACAGTCAAGCATGGTGGTGGCAGCATCATGCTGTGGGGCTGTTTCTCAGCCAAGGTCCCTGGCCATCTGGTCCGCATCCATGGGAAGATGGATAGCACGGCCTACCTGGAGATTTTGGCCAAGAACCTCCGCTCCTCCATCAAGGATCTTAAGATGGGTCGTCATTTCATCTTCCAACAAGACAACGACCCAAAGCACACAGCCAAGAAAACCAAGGCCTGGTTCAAGAGGGAACAAATCAAGGTGTTGCAGTGGCCTAGTCAGTCTCCTGACCTTAACCCAATTGAAAACTTGTGGAAGGAGCTCAAGATTAAAGTCCACATGAGACACCCAAAGAACCTAGATAACTTGGAGAAGATCTGCATGGAGGAGTGGGCCAAGATAACTCCAGAGACCTGTGCCGGCCTGATCAGGTCTTATAAAAGACGATTATTAGCTGTAATTGCAAACAAGGGTTATTCCACAAAATATGAAACCTAGGGGTTGAATAATAATTGACCCACACTTTTATGTTGAAAATTTATTAAAATTTAACTGAGCAACATAACTTGTTGGTTTGTAAGATTTATGCATCTGTTAATAAATCCTGCCCTTGTTTGAAGTTTGCAGGCTCTAACTTATTTGCATCTTATCAAACCTGCTAAATCTGCAGGGGGTTGAATACTACTTGTAGGCACTGTATGTTGCACTGCGTGAGGGAGCTGGTGGACCAGATACTGACTGTTTTGTTGACTCCCCCCGACACCCAAAATACTGTAAAACTGCACATTTTAGAGTGTCCTGTTATTGTGGCCAGCATAAGACACACCTGTGCTATAGTCAGGCTGTCTAGTCAGCATCTTAATATGCCAAACCTGTTAGATGGAGGGATTATCTCGGTAAAGAAGAAGTGCTCACTAACACAGATTTAGGCCCCCTTCACACATCCGTGTCTCCGGTACGTGTGATGTCCGTTTTCACACTTACTGGAGACACGGGCACACGTAGACCCATTGCTCAATGGGTCTGCGCACAAGTGCGTGTTTTCTCATGGAAGGTATGTCCGTGTGGAGCATACGTGTGTCTGTGTGCTCCACACATAGACATGTTCCTTTTTCTCCAGCAGCACGGGTGTCACACAGACCACACGGATGTGACAATTGTTTGTATTAGGCACCCCTGACCCAGGAATTCATCCACATTTATGGTATTACATTACATCATTACTCTTGTATGGGACTTTGTATTGTGTTGATATTATACTACAGAATCATTATTGTACAGTTACTGAGTATTGCACTTTATACATCCTATGGGACAGCTGTTGTATATGGTTATAATTGTATTTAATTGTTCTGCACGTCTTTTGAATGTTTTTTGGATAAAATAAAGCTTTGCTATTTATTATATTGGTGTGCACAATTCCTGCTTGCAGAGTTTCTGGGCCTTTTCTTCTCATGTGACATCAGTGTGGCACGTACTAGAGAAAACCACGTTTCTGTGAATTAAAATGAATTTATATACTCACTTCTCTGCCGTTGCCATGACTTGCTTTTGAACCTCGCTCATTATGCTCATCGCATATTCACTGTACTGAGGAACAGAAGCAGAAGCAGCAGCGGAGAGTCAGCAGGGCCGGAGACCGCAGAGCAGAAGACATCAGCACCACGGACAGCAGCAATCGGGACAGGTGAGGAGAAAGTTCCTGCTCTCCATGTGTTATCACGGCTAGCACACGGAGAGCATTTGTGTGCCAAAATCACGGCACATGGCGGGCTATACGCACCTTTTACACATCCGTGCAAAATATGCGTGTTTTTCACGAACGCGTGAAAGAGGCCTTAAGCAAATTTGTGAACAATATTTGAGAGAAAAAGGCTTTTTGTGTACATAGAAAAAGACTTAGATCTTACAGCTCAGCTCATGAAATATGGGAGTGTAGTTTACAAAATGTATTTTCAAAAACTTTAAAGCATTCTTAGAAAACAGCAAAATTAAGAAAACGTAAAGCAGCTCTGCATATGGTTGCCAGGAAGCTCTAAATGGTGCCTCTATGGACAAGTTGTGCACTTGCCACACTGTCTATTACAGTAGGTTCCAAGGTAACTCTTGTGTTCACTATATAACCCTTGTATAGGAATCTGAAATTACATAGGGACCCTGACTCGAGTCAACAGAGTTGCTGCTGGCCGGCAGATCAGGCCGGCAGGGAATAATCGGGTCAGTTTGTCATAACAAATATGTGAGAAAAAGAACAAAAATTATCAGTTGAGTCAGAAAATACAATGAATACTTGCATAACAGGTGTAGAGAAGAAGAATGTGAACTAGGCAAGTGGTGGAAAAGAGAAAAATGCAAGAAACCAAGTGCCACCAACAAGAACAGACAGAGGGCATTTTATAAATCATAGTCCCATGTTTGTCGACTAATAAGTGTATACAAATAATAGCACAATGTAGGAAAATTCTTATTTTTTTTACACTATGGGTGTTACAAGGTTGAAAGTTTAATTTTACAAAACAATCCACTTCTTTGTATCTGCCAGTGAACCGTAACTATGCGTAGCTCACCAGGCTATGCATAATACAAGAAGCAATCATTAACAACAGCTGAGCCAAGGCTCATACCATTTATTACGGACGAGGTACAGATCTTTCCACAGAAAAACCAACCAGCTCTACAGCGGGTAATTGTGAAAAGACGCCCAGGAGAAAATGGCAGGATTTGCATAAGCTGTGCTTCATGCACTGTATATGTACAAGGTTATTTTCAGAAGGACTTTTTTTGCTTTCTATGCATATGACATTGATCAATATTTAATGGTAGCCATTGGTCATCTAGAAAAACTGCTTTACATTTGTTTGCAACAAATATTTTACGCCCAACAGCCGGAGAAAAAGAAGATAAAAATAGATCACTAAAAATTAACATACCTTAATCTTTTTGGGCTTTGTGGTTTCAAATGAGCCACTAAAATTCTTTAATATGATCTATAATTATGCAGTTATGCTGTCACATCAATGCTGGGGAGTGTGTTTAATGTACAGTATATTCTTGGAAGTGCCCATAGATTTATAATGATAATATAACGGCACCCTGGGACCGCAGACACAAAATGGTTAACTCAAACTTACTAGGGCTAGCCGCCCACTAAGCAGGATCCCGAGGTACTCTGAAAACCTATACAGGGATTTTGATTTACAACAAGGTTTAGGAGATCGCTGCTTATGGAAAGGCTGCAGTCCAGAGACGGGGATTAGTCGCCAGGCAGGGTCAAAACCAGGAAGTCAACTAGGTACAAAATCAGAAGGCAGAAGTAATGTCCGGAGAACAGACTGAAGTCAAAATCGAGATATCAGGCAAGGTGCAGAATCAGCAGGCAAGAGGAATGTCAGGAAAACAGGCCGAGGTCAAATAGGGGACAAAACAGCAAGGTGTGCAAGGAATCATGCAAGAGAGTAGCTCAAGGAAAAAACAAGGCTATAACTGGCAAGGAACAGCAGACCACTAAAGGAATAAAAAGGTGTGGTGCCTTCATTTTGGCTGGAGTTGAAATTGATAACTTCAGCTGGAAGGTACACACCACCACAGTCAGCCAGTGGTATAGCGAGTTCTACCCATACCAAGCTTGGTGGATGGGCGAAGACTGCGCCCACCAGATCTACTCGTACTGACTCCTCCCCTATCATGGGCATCACCTACAGTGGGAATTCAGCGGCGCCTGGTGACCGGAGCAGATGTCGCAGGAGCAGTCTGGTGCAGCTGTGACAGCTAAGTCCAATGCATATCAAAATTGTGTCCTAATAAAAGTGTGGCACTTACTCTCGCCCATCCATGTGTTACCAATGAATGACTGGCATGCAGTACAACATTTACAGACTGAAATGTATGGCAAGTTGAGGTTTCAGCAGATACACTAGGTGCATAATATTAGGCAAGTTAGTGAGTATTTTGAGCATATCATCATTTTTTAAGCAGATTCTCCCAGCTGTATAAACTTGAATTATTATTGGTTTGAAGCAGATCAGGTGATGTGTATTTGTGTCATAAGGAGAGTGGGGCCTAATAATATTAACACCCTTTATCAAGGTGTGTTGAATTATTAGGCAGCTTGTTTTTCTCAGGCAAAATGGACAAAAAAAAGAGATTTAACCAACTCTGAAAACTAAAATATTGTTTTAAGTCTTACAGAGGGATGCAGAAATCTTGAAACTGCTAATATATTGGGGCGTGATCACAGAACAATAAAAAGTTTTTTTGCAAATAGTCAACAAGGTCGTAAAACACGTTGAGAAAAAAACCCGCACCTTAACTGCCAAAGTTTTGAGAAACATCAAACATGAAGTGACCAGGAACCCATTATCCTTCAATTCTATTATATTTCAGAAATGCAGCATGCCTGTTATGCCCAGAAGTACAAGGTGTTAAATACTCATGGCCAATGTACGGAAGAATGGAATCGGACCACAAGTGAACAAGACACAGAAATTGAAACCAGATTAGACCAAGAAATATCTAATGACAGATTTTTCAAAGGTTTTATGGACTGATGAGATGAGAGTCCAGATGGATGGGTCTGTGGCTGGATCAGTAATGGGCACAGATCTCCATTTCCATTCTGATGCTAGCAAGGACATGGGGTACAGCTATGGGATGGTTTTATTATAGAGGAGTTTGTTGGACCTTTTTGAGTTGAAAAAGGACTTGAAATCAACTCCCAAACATACTGCTAGTTTTTAGAAGACACTTTCTTCAAGAATGGTAAAGTATAAAGTTTGCATCTTTCAAAAAACCTTGATTTATATGCAGGACAATGCTCTACCACATGCATCGAAGTACTCCACTGCTTGGCTAGCCAGGAAGAAAAAAGTGATATGGCCCCATTGTTCACCTGACCTAAACTAAAGGCCCTGTCACACACAGAGATAAATCTTTGGCAGATCTGTGGTTGCAGTGAAATCATGGACATATTGTTCCATTTGTATGTAGCCACAAAACTGGCACTGATTGTCCACAATTTCACTGCAACCACAGATCTGCCAAAGATTTATCTCTGTGTGTGACAGGGCCTTAAGGCCGAGGACACACGGGGATTTGTGAAAGTTCTCGCATGACACTTGGCTCACGCTTACAGCACAGCGGGAGCCAAGTGTCATGCAATTATGGTCTGATCGTGCGATCAAACGACAGTTGCGAAGGGGGGGACTGGCACTGTGGAGGGGAGGGCCAGCGCTGAGGAGGGGAGGGAGGGATTTATCTCCCTATTTCCTCCGTTGCCAGCTGATGTGAGAATCACACTGCTCTCGCATTACACCGGTGTAATGCGAGAGCAGTGCGATGTTTTTTTCGCCCCATAGACTTGTATGGGTGCGAGTGGAACAGGATCGCATTCCACTTGCAGCATGCTGCAACACTTTTTTCGGTCCGATTAGGGCTGAGAAAAAAATCACTCATGAGAGCTGCCCCATAGAGTAATATTGGTCCAAGTGGAATGCAATTTTTTATCACATTCCACTCACACCGTTTTTCTCGCCGTGTGTCCTAGGCCTAAGGGATCTTCTTAAACAAGAGATTTATGCTAAAGGAAAACGGTCACATCTCTGAACAGTGTATGGGAAGCTCTGGTGGGTACTGGCCAAAAAGTTGATAGTCACTAGATTAAGAACTGACAGACTCCACGGATGGGAGGCTTATAGCTGTTACTGAAAAGAAGAGCGGTTATATTGGTCATTTATATTTTTTGTAGGGGAAATGTCAGAAATGTATTTTTCTACATTTTGAGTTGTTTGGTTATTATTCTCACTTTAACAGATGAAAATAAAAAATTGAGATGTGAAACTTTGTTTTTCACTTAGTTGCCAAATAATTCTGTACATAGCTATTCTCCTAAGAAAGACAAAATCTAATTTGTACTTTCTCAAATATTCAGGTTTCAGGATTATTAACCTTTTGGATTGACCAACAACACTGTAGTTGCTCAATAATAAAATCAATCATCAAAAATATAAATTGTCTAACAAATGTGCAGAGTGTATACCAGGAGTCAGAAAAAAGAAAAAGTCTGTATGGTCACCACAATACTGAGTACATGAATTAACCATTGACTATATCAATCCGGAAAGGACTCCTTCAAACTGCTGTCCCGCGGTAATACACCAAAAGGAAAAAGGAAATTCCAGATCTTGATAAATAATATCACATTTATTGATATGCATTAAAATCTATGTTATAGCAGGGTGATCAAGGGTGGAAGCCTGAAACATGTTTGGATATGTTTTCCTGCTATAACAAGGATTTTAATGAACATCAATAAAAAGTGATTTTATTTATCAAGATCCGGAATTTCCTATTTCCTTTTAGTGTACAAGGAGCCTTAAACTAAAATGGGGTCTAGGGTTAATTAGAAAAATCCAATTAGGCTGGGGTCGTACGATTGAATTTAGACTGGGCTACATAGCTCTATGGAGGTTGCATGGCCAAAGCTCGCTCTTTGTAGTTATTATTATTATTTATTATTATAGAGCCATTTATTCCATGGCGTTTTACAAGTGAAAGAGGGTATACGTACAACAATCATTAACAGTACAAAACAGACAGGTATAGGAGGAGAGAGGACCCTGCCCGCGAGGGCTCACAGTCTACAGGGAATGGGTGATGGTACAATAGGTGAGGACAGAGCTGGTTGCGCAGTGGTCTACTGGACTGAGGGCTATTGTAGGTTTTAGGCTTGTTGGAAGAGGTGGGTCTTGAGGTTCCTCTTGAAGCTTTCCACGGTAGGGGAGAGTCTGATATGTTGAGGTAGAGCATCCAGAGTATGGGGGAGGCACGGGAGAAATCTTGTACGCAATTGTGGGAAGAGGAGATAAGAGAGGAGTAGAGAAGGAGATCTTGTGAGGATCTGAGGTTGCGTGCAGGTAGGTACCAGGAGACTAGGTCACAGATGTAAGGAGGAGACAGGTTGTGGAAAGCAGTTGTGGATGGATAGTTTCCACATCATAGTGTTATACAAGTAAATTGTGTCTAATTTCAATTCCTAGTGTATTGCAACCCCATTACATATGGTATAATGGCCCCATAGCGATTGTGTACACAATTTAATGTTTCACCAGATACTCTACGCATAGTATGAGGCAACAAAGCGCCCTATATACAGTATGATGGCCCCACAGCCCCCTACATACAGTATAGCCTCACAGCCAGCTGGTACAGACAGCACCAGTCATGTTGCCTGACGTTATTCCGCAGACGCAGATGCGCACAACATGCTGCATGGCTGCATCTGTTATTCTGTAACAAGGCCAAGATGGTACATGGCATATTTAAAGACAGAATGGCAGCCTAGCCAGTGGCTGCACTTTTGCCACCAGCGCAGACGATTCTGGCTACGAGCTGCACATTTAAGACCTCTGGTTTACAAAATCCCGTTCTCCAGCTGAGCACAAAACTCAATCACATCCTAATTGATTTGCTTTGGTCCCACAGTACTGGTGTACAGCTGCCAAATTGTGAAAATAAGGTAACTGCCTAAATACTTCTGGACTTGAATGTATACTGCTAATCAGGCCAAACAATTGGGTCATGAGTATTTGTATTTTATATAGCACCAGCCAAGAGGTCAATATATCAATTTTAACCATCAGAATACAACGCCTCCAGTACATGTACTATACACATTCTGTACATGGGTGTGGAAAGCAAAGATAACTCAAAGATCTAGTAGCATATGTATATGGTTAGTACTGTATGAATAGCATGTTCAGTATGGATAGTATAGACAGGGGTGTATAATGATGGTGGGCACAGACCTGGTACTTATACCTGGACCTTGGTGCCTAAGGGGTAACTGTCACACAAAAGATTTTCCACTGGAGGCAGGAACTTTAAGTTGCAACATCTGACCTTGTTACACCTACCCTGCTATCTGGATAACTACAAATAGGAATGATTTTGAGATGCTATTTTCTGTATTAGAGGACACTATGATGATCTTAATAAGTAAAATATAAACAAGGAGTCTTGGTGTAGTTCACAAGACAAATTACGTAAAGCACCGTATGCAATCCATGCCACAAAATGGCTTGTTTCCCATCTCCAAGTCATAAGTCAGACTAAGCAATTTAATCAAATGTTACTGTGCTATGTGAGAGAAAATGAGAAGGGAGGGAAATGCGGAGAAACTAAATTTAGATCCAGCCCGGCTTGAAAAGCAGAAGTCAATCAGCACGTTCAATATCGGTCTGCTAGGCACTGTCATGTTGTCATTGGTGTTTTATGCAGCAGCTGGAAAAAATTGGACCCTCCAATAATAACAACAATCCACACCCTGGGTGACCTTGCATTCAAATAGATTTACTGGCCCGAGCCAAGCAGATGCAAAGACTTCTCACGAAGAAGCCAGAGAAAAGACTAATCTGGGAATCTTTGTTTCTGTCATCGCGGGCACAGTTTCCTCCGAATCAATAAAAGAAAGTGAGAGCACCTTTCAGTCGTGCTGATATCAGAGACCTTGTAGGACCCGTAATTCTGCAGCCTTGGTATGATAAATAAATCTCTTGACTGATGGCTAAGTTTGGATGAGAAGGCTGTTTGTTAAGGAAGAAAAGGGATCAACGCCAGCAGAGGGGAACTGGGACAAGGAACGCATTACTAAACTGTACCTCTAGGAGAAAATAGATTCATCTTTTTGTTCTCTGTAGATTCTTAAGAGGGGAAGACGCTAGATAAAAAGGTGATATGATAAATATATGAATTGTGCCCACAGCAATAGAAAGAAAAAAGGGTACTGTCCCAAAGCAACCACTTTAAAGAGGTACTCTGGTTTAACGGGTACACGTTGTTTTAATTTGTATTTCAAAAATGAATAATTCATATGAAATTAATAAACTTTGTAATACATCTTATCAGAGAAATATACCTTATTCTCCTCCTGGACTGATCTTTCATTTTCAAAATTCTGAAATCATGGATAAAATCTATATTTAGTGAATACAGATTTACGTTACTGAGATAGGAGAAGGCAGTTAGTACTGATGAGATTCTATGTAGAGGGAGGAGCTCTGCTTCTAGCTCCTCCCTCTATATAGATTCTCATCAATAGCATCTCCTATCTCAGTAATGTAACAATCTGTATTCACTAATTATAGATTTTATCTGTAAATTCAGAATTTTGAAAATGAATGATCAGTTCATGAGGAGAATGAAGCAGATATCTCTGATAAGATATATTACAAAGTTACTAATTTTCATGGGTAATACTGTTTAATAAAAATTAAACCGAGAGTTACTCTTTAACCCCTTTACGACCTTGAACATATATATACATCCAAGGTTGTGTCCCCCCGGATAACGCGAGCTGTGATGGCCAGCTCGCGGTAATACCCGCACGTGTGTGCTGATCTGATCAGCAGACATGTGTGCCTGCTAACCACAAAATTTGACAGCACAATTTAAATGGCAGTGATCACGGGGTGCCATGGTCAGCTGATGACCTCTGATGCTACCATGACTCAATTCCTGTGAGAGTCGACAGAGCGCCGGCATTCAGAGGAACACTGCATTTTCGCTCATCAGAGCTTCACAATTTTTTCTCTGACGTGACCTCTTGGGCTTAACCCTGCATGGGGATCCTTCCTGCATCTGGGTTGCTCCTCTGGAGGGCAGTCCTTCCGTTGAAGCAATAATGTGAAACCTGTAGTAAGATCAGATCCATGTACAAGGGTTAAAGCACAACTCCAGCATTTTTTTTCTTGTAGTGCTGGAATGGCGCTTTAAATGTAAGCCCTCTGCCATATACTAATCTTCTGGCATCTTCACCATTTACTAACCCCGTTCCTGTCCCACGGGTGCCATCTTGTGACAATAATTTCTGACTGGCCACCAGACAGAAGTTACACTGTATCACAAAAGTGATTACATCACTCACATTTTTGTAAATATTTGATTATATCTTTTCATGGGACCACACTGAAGATATGACACCTTGATACAATGTAAAGCAGTCAGTGTACAGCTTATATAACAGTGTAAATTTGATGGAAATAACAACACACAGCCAATAATGTCTAAACCACTGACAACAAAAGTGAGTACACCCCTAAGTGAAAATGGCTAAATTGTGCCCAATTAGCCATTTTTCCTCCCCAGTGTCATGTGACTCATTAGTGTTACAAGGTCTCAGGTGTAAATGGGGAGCAGGTGTTTTTAATTTGGTGTTATCGCTCACACACTCTCTCATATTGGTCACTGGAAGTTCAACATGGCACTTCATGGAAAAAAATTCTCTAAGGATCTGAAAAAACAAATTGTTGCTCTACATAAAGATATCTTAGGCTTTAACAAGATTGCGAACACCCTGAAACTGACCTTCAGCATGGTGGCCAAGACCATACAGCGGTTTAACAAGATAGGTTCCACTCAGAACAGGCCTCGTCATGGTCAACTAAAGAAGTTGAGTGCACGTGCTCAGCGTCATATTCAGAGAATGTCTTTTAAAAAATGGAATAAAAGTGCTGCCAGCATTGCTGCAGAGGATAAAGGGGTGGAGATTTAGCTAAATATTGACACTTTGGGCACAATTTGGCTATTTTCACATAGGAGTGTACTCACTTTTATTGCCAGCGATAATGACATTAATCGATGTGTGGAGTTATTGAGAGGGCACACTAAATTTACACTGGTATTACAAGCTGTACACTGACTACTTTACATTGTATCAAAGTGTCATATCTACAATGTTATCCCATGAAAAGATACAAAATATTTACACAAATTTGAAGGGTGTACTCATTTTTTAGATAAACTGTACATCACAAGCTCTCAATGCATCTCTGTGAGATTCAGAAGAAGGCCAGAACGGTGCTCTATGAAACACTGGAGCGCACTGGAAGGTTACAAATCGTTGGAGCCCAATGAAGCGATGGTGATAACGTGTGAAGTTGCAGGAATGTATGTAATACAGGGGGCAGGGGGGTTTGCATTTAAAGTACCACTCCAATGATGCAATAAAACACTGGAGTGATGCTTTAAAAGGCCACGTCTGTCTAAGGTGCCCTTTTTGAGCCTGTAGCCTCTGACAGACATGACAAGTAGGATTAGTGATGAAAATACCTTAATATGGAGTTTTAGGTTTATTCCACTCAATTGGGGAAGATGAAATGTATTTTGTTTTTGTAATAGGAGATAGCCCTAAAGTTAGAATGTAAGATATTATATGCCATTAAAGATTTTATAATGGGATGTACACCTTACCAACCCAGTGTCAGCCACAATACAAAACATACCTTAGTGTTCCTCTGTTAATAACTCATTTGGGTATTAAAGGAGTGGTCCGAAGGCTGCCGAAATTTCAATCTAAATAATTATCTATTTATTGTCCCAATCTAAACTAATATGGCTGCATTAAAAAATTTTTACCCTTCTCTGACCACACTATCTAACTACTATTGATTTTTTTTTCCCCAGACTTCCTGTTTGATGACGCTTCATTTGAGAATCCTACTGCCCACTGGGATACTCAAAAAAAGCATCATCAGGAAGCAGAGGGTGCAGTCACTGTCATGGTCCCTGCCTCCTCCCTGAATCGAAGTGACTCTTGTTTCAGGGGCTGCTCTTTACTGCCCTGCTTGCTATGCACTACGCGATCTGCCCAGTGACAGCATCTGCTATGTTGCAGCTCAGATCAGTATAGCCGGCAACACAGAGCAGTTCACGCTGTCAGTGCATGGTGTCAGAGTACCCGATGGCATTCAGAAACCAGTGCTGCCTTCACAAGTGATGTCACTGCAGGGGCGGCGCTGGTCTCTGCACGCCACCGGGTACTCTGAGCGCACTGAGTTGATGGGGCTACTGATCTCATCCGGAAATAGAGCGAATACAGTCACTGTGAACAACAAGCAGGGTGTACAGAGCAAGGACAGAGCAGCTCTTGAATTGAGCATCACTGATGATGTTTTGTTTCAGGGAGGAGGCAGAGGCTGTTACAGTTACAGCAGCCTCTTACCCCTGCTCTAATGATGCTTTGTTTGAGTATCCCAACATGCACTGTGATTTTCAATGAGGTGTCATCAGACAGGAAGTAGAGGAAAAGATTAAGAGTAGTTAGATAGTGTAGTTGAGGAAGTGTAGGAAATTTTTAATACAAGTATATTAGACAATATACAATAGGGGCAATAAATAGGGATTTAGATTGAAATTATCACGGAGTATGTCTTGACACGTAAGGGGCCCCTAGGCTGGCCCTCAGACTTGAGACCCCGCGCTGTCCCTTATTTTGAAAGTAGGCTTGATGGTAGCCAGGTCCAAGCCCCCAGCATGGCACTAGCTCCTGATCGGGTTCTGATCTTACACCCCCTCTCCCCCACCCTTGGGGCGAGCTGGAAAACTGAATAACAAAGCCCCACAAAACGACACGGACACAGGAGAACGGAAACTCGTACACACTGCACTCAAAACACACAGGAGAGACAATATGTGTACAGGGGAATAAAGAAAAAGGGATTGAAGTAATGCACAACAGTGAAATGTTCACACCATTCAATATCACAACAAAGATCACCATCAACAGGTTCACCAATAAGACCGCTATCACTTGGAGCAGAAGCTGAAGTTATAATCAGCACTGAGTAGTGAGATCCAGGATCTTATATAGAAAGTAGATGACTGATTGGCACTTGGCAACCTGAGCTCCTAGCAGAGTTCTCTAGGTCAGCAGGAATTAACTCCTGCAGGACTGAGGAACAGAGCACATAAAACAGCCAACCCCCAGCTCTGCCTGAACAACTAAGAGACATCATGTCTCATCAGACTCTCATCTCTGGGCATCACAGACTTGGCCCTATCTTGGATATCCTCATACCTAACCAACCGAACTTTCAGCGTCTCCCATTCTCACACCACTTCCTCATCTCGCCCCCTATCTGTCGGTGTCCCCCAAGGCTCAGTTCTTGGACCCCTGCTGTTCTCCATCTACACCTTCGGCCTGGGACAGCTCATTGAGTCCTACGGCTTCCAGTATCATCTCTATGCCGATGACACACAGATCTACCTCTCTGGACCTGACATTACCTCTCTACTAACCAGAATCCCACAATGTCTGTCTGCTATTTCATCCTTCTTCTCTGCGCGATTCCTAAAACTTAACATGGACAAAACAGAATTCATTGTCTTTCCTCCTCCGCACTCATCTCCTCCAACAAGCCTTTCCATCAAACTCGATGGTTGCTTACTCTCCCCAGTCTCACAAGCTCGTTGCCTTGGAGTGACCCTCGACTCTGCTCTATCCTTCAAGCCACACATCCAAGCCCTCTTCACCTCATGCCGATTACAACTCAAAAACATCTCCCGGATCCGTGCTTTCCTTAACCAAGAATCAGCAAAAACATTAGTGCATGCCCTCATCATCTCCCGCCTCGACCACTGCAACCTACTGCTCTCTGGCCTCCCTTCCAACACTCTTGCACCCCTCCAATCTATCCTAAACTCTGCGGCCCGCTTAATCCACCTCTCCCCTCGCTACTCCCCAGCCTCGCCACTCTGCCAATCCCTTCACTGGCTTCCCATCACCCAACGACTCCAGTTCAAAACACTAACCATGACATACAAAGCCATGCACAACCTGTCTCCTCCCTACATATGTGACCTAGTCTCCCGGTACCTACCTGCACGCAACCTCAGATTCTCACAAGATCTCCTTCTCTGCTCCTCCCTTATCTCCTCTTCCCACAATCGCGTACAAGATTTCTCCCGTGCATCCCCCATACTCTGGAACGCTCTACCTCAGCACATCAGACTCTCCCCTACCGTGGAAAGCTTCAAGAGGAACCTCAAGACCCACCTCTTCCAACAAGCCTACAACCTACAATAGCCCTCAGTCCAGTGCACCACTGCGCAACCAGCTCTGTCCTCACCTATCGTACCATCACCCATTCCCTGTAGACTGTGAGCCCTCGCGGTCAGGGTCCTCTCTCCTCCTGTACCAGTCTGTTATGTACTGTTAATGATTGTTGTACGTATACCCTTTCACTTGTAAAGCGACATGGAATAAATGGCGCTATAATAATAAATAATAATAATAATAATGTTGCCTGTCAGGCTCTGCAGTGTGAACAGAGCCCGACGCTGCCATGGCACCTAATAAGTCTAGACTTGAACACCGCGTGACAAAAATTTCTTCAGGGTTCGGACCAATCCTTGCCAACCAAGTGTCTTACAAACCTACTTATTCTACTGATAAAAGTTGACATCCAGGTATATGATATGGCTATATTTCTGTCAAAATTCTGCCTATTCTTGGCTTGCTATTAATTGCAGGTTAAATATTAGAAATCAAGTGCCCATTAGTTGGATGTCAGCCACAGAGACAGCAAGGCTGTGAGGTCTTTAAAACCACAACAGCCCAGCTGTAGAAATAAAACCCAGTTGCCATCTGGAGATACCCCAATGACGGCACAATTTCATGTGCATGCTAACCAGAGATGACCCACATGACAGCTGTGGTACAGATAACAAAACCTGCTGACTGCTGGGGTATAGGGTCTATGATGGAAAGTATGACATCATTGCATAGAACCAAATGTAATGTTATTGCTGACTGACTAGTATATTATGCATCAGTCGATTACTATCAAATGACTCTGCCAAAAATCTCATCACCATGGCAGATTCAGGAGATTCAATGGATGATTGGTGTGGGTTTAATTTTTTCTTTTTAACTTTTAATAAACCTTTACTATAGGAACTGCAGCCTTTATAACCTTCATCCAACAGCTGTGTCTGTTGAAGGATACAGAGAAGCAGTGGAGAATATGAGTTTCCTTCCTTTTTCCTGCTCAGTTATTGGATCACTCTGGGTTATACGATATGAATATCAATGTGCATGTGGAATTCTGATAGACGCAAAGAGCTCTGGCCGCCATGAAGATTCTGTATATTAGTAGCTTAATCAGAGCAGAGCCTAAAAATGTCAAGTTGTAAAAATCATGGGCACTCTCTTTAAGTAGAATTATGACCTTAAACAAAATGTAAAACATCACAGTCAAGGAGGACACAAAGTTTAAAGGTCAGGGTCCAGAATTAAAAAAAGAAAAAACATCTTAAGGCTGCTTTACATGCAGCGACATCGCTAGCGAAAGCACCCATCCCTGTCGTTTGTGCGTCATGGGCAAATCGTTGCCCGTGGCGAACAATATCGCTAGGACGCGTAAAACGGACTTACCTTCCTAGCGACGTCGCTGTGGGTGGCGAACAACCTCTTTTTTAAGGGGGAGGTTCCTGCGGCGTCACAGCGACGTCAAACAGCGGCCCGCCAATAGAAGTGGAGGGGAGGAGACCAGCCGCATTAACGACACGCCCACCTCGTTGCCGGAGGACGCAGGAACGCTGTTGTTCGTCGCTCCCGGGGTGTCACACGTAGCGATGTGTGCTGCCTCAGGAACGACGAACAACCTGCGTCCAGCACCAGCAACGATATTTTGACAATGAACGACGTGTCAACGATCAACGATTAGGTGAGTATTTTTGATCGTTAGCAGTCACTCGTATGTGTCACACGCAACGACGTCGCTAACGATGCCGGATGTGCATCACGAATTGCGTGACCCCAACGACATATCGTTAGATACGTTATTGCGTGCAAAGTGGCCTTTAGGCTGCTTTCACACAAGGTTTTTTTAACATGCGTCCTGAACGTGTTTTTGCAGCAAAAGCGGATCCTGTGTTTCCAAAGAGAAATGCATACGAACGCAAGTGTTATTTTATAGGATCCTTTCACTTGAAGCTTATGGGCGGGTATTGGAGTCATGTGATCGGGAGTCAGTGGAAATGCACATGGGGAAGGGGAGAAAGAGAGTTAGAGTGAGTGAGAGAGAGAATTTTTGAAAACTGTTAAAATACTGCAAGTTGCTGGATCCTGACGGTACCGCACGCAAACCCATGTCAACGCATGTTGACGTGGGTCCATTGCAAATGCATTGAAATGAAAACGCATTTGTACTTGATCCACTTTTGCGGTTAAAAAATGTTAAGGACGCATGTTAAAAAAATGTAGTGTGAAAGCAGCCTTATGCAGCAGATTTTTGAAATATGTGCATGGAGTTTTACTAGTCTCATTCAGATAGGACAGACTGAGGAAATTCTACAAGTCTGCATGTCCAGGCTTATAGCTTTCCTATACCATGCAGCTGCCACAGTAAACCACTGCAAGGAGGAAATTACCTTCATTCCTCCCGGCTGCCTCTGGCTTTCAGTCATAAAAGCTTGGCCAGCGTGGCTTCAGTCACAGCTCAGAATGTAGTGAGCAGCGGCTGTAACCACAGCCTGGCACTGTTCAGTAATGATCCAACTCACTGATGAGACACAGCCCTATGACCGGAAGACTCACCAAAGCTTTAAAACCCTATTAACCTTCAGATTAACCCTATATCTGAACCTTAATAGTTTTTTGACATGATAATTTCCCTTTAAAGAGTAATGATTGTTGTAATTTTTATTTTGTAAATCAATAGCACTCATGCAAATAAGGAAATTTTGTCTCTTATAAGAGTTGCTTATTTTCATGTGTACTATTGTTTTGTGACATAAAGGTTATTGTATGGAAGGAAGAAGGAAAAGGATTAACCCGCACTGCCCTGTGGGATAAGAAGATGATCACTGGAAGATAAAGTTTTGATTTATTGTTCTAAGCGTTTCGGAGTATTGAAAATCCTTCTTCGGGAACCAAAATCACTGATGCACGTCAAGAGCCAGTACAGAAATATCCCTTATATACAGGATGCTGATATTTGGGGAAAAAAAAGGCGTGCAGGTAATGGGAAGTCACCTGATGCGTCTCAGAAACATTAGTCTACTGATATTGTTTGGAATAGACTTATGTTTCTGAGACACATCAGGTGACTACCTGTTACCTGCGCGCCTTTTTTTTCAATTGTCAGCATCCTGCATATGAGTGATATTTCTGTACTGGGTCTTGACATGCATCAGTGATTTTGGTGAAGAGGGATTGTCAATACTCCGAAACACGTAGAACAGTAAATCACAATTTTATCTTTGAGTGATCATCTTCTTATCCCACACGGCAGCGCAGGTTAACCCTTTTCCTTCTTTCTTCCATACACTGATGCATCTACAGGGTCTGCAGCAGCCATTATGGTTTTGATTTCTTGCCCTTATAAGGCAGCACGGTGGCTCAGCGCTGGGTTCCTGGGTTCAAATCCCACCAAGGACACCATCTGCAAGGGGTTTGTATGTTCTCCCCGTGTTTGCGTGGGTTTCCTCCCACACAACAAAGACATACTCATAGGGAACCTAGATTGTGAGCCCCAATGGGGACAGTGTTGCCATTATATGTAAAGCACTGTGGAATTATAGCGCTATAAATGAATAAATACTATATTATTATTATTATTATAGTAGTTGTGACTCACACAACTACCTCAGGTAATCATTTTATTCTGGTACCATCAGGATAAAACCCTATTTGCGCTTTTTTTTTTTCCCCTGCAATTTCAATTTGATATTTTCTTGGCTTGTACACATGGTAAGATACAAGCTTACGATTTACAATGTATTTTGGAAGTTGTCCAGTTCCAATAAAGTAATGAGGACTTCTAAAGGGAAAAAGATGAATGGGGAGATCAATATCTTAATTCTCAACTGATCTACAGACCACAGATTTCTGAAACAAATCACCAAATTCTGCCCCAGCTGGATGTCCTGCCCTGTCCATTATGGACTTGATATATATGCCTATGGGGTACTTTGCACACTACGACATCGCAGGTGCGATGTCGGTGGGGTCAAATCGAAAGTGACGCACATCCGGCGTCGTTGTCGACATTGGAGTACGTGAATCATTTTTAATACGATTAACGAGCGCAAAAGTGTCGAAATTGTATGATCTGTGTAGTGTCGGGCATTTCCATAATTTCGCTGCAGCGATGGTACGATGTTGTTCCTCGTTCCTGCGGCAGCATACATCGCTGTGTGTGAAGCCGCAGGAGCGAGGAACATCTCCTTACCTGTGTCCTGGCTGCAATGAGGATGGAAGGAGGTGGGCGGGATGTTTACGTCCCGCTCATCTCTGCCCCTCTGCTTCTATTGGCTGCCTGCTGTGTGACGTCGCTGTGACGCCGCATGACCCGCCCCTTAGGAAGGAGGTGGTTCACCGGCCAGAGCGACGTCGCAGGCCAGGTAAGTGTGTGTGAAGCTGCCGCAGCGATAATGTTCGCTACGGCAGTTATCACAAGAGATCGTATGTGCGACGGGGGTGGGGACTATTGCGCTCGTCATCGCTACAATCGGCTTGCGATGTCGTAGTGTGCAAAGTACCCCTATGGATGCCACAAGATGGTGCAGCACTGGCTTACAATACCGTCTTTGCTCTGAATCAAACTATGAAACTTTTCAATAATTATACAGACACCTAGTTCCTTAGCTTTTATATTTTATTTCTGTCTATCAGAGCTTGCCGAAAACTAATTTGCATCATGGGAAATAGTAATATTTTGCTCCTGAGTGAAACTGCAACTATGTGAATTGTTGATTTACTATAAGAACTTACTCAAGGAAATTGTTAATCAGCATCAAAGAGCCAATAAATACTCACTTTTTGTGCCTAATGGCTCCAGATAAATAGATTAAATAACTTTGCTTCTTTAAGAAGGATTAGTCAAGGCACTTCTGTTACCTTGCCTTGTTTATAAAGCAATCTATAGAGGAAATCCAACAAACCAAAATGCTGGCAGCAGCAACTTCTTCATTGCTTTGGGGATGCATCAATAGATCTTGATAATTTCACATGAGCAGCTGTAATTTAACGTTCTGGGCTACGTGACTGCTGGTCTATGCTTCCTGCCCGAGATTCCATATGCGAAAATATATGCACAGTAAATTAGAAATATAGAAGAAGCACAAGACGCAAAGCACGTGATTGTAATTTTAAAGGAATATGACCTTTTGTCAGCACCCACGAGATTAGTAGGTTTAGTCCCATTAATTGTATAAAATATAATATTTCACAGTAGAAAAAGCAATTATGCATCTACAGTATATTATTATTATTACTACAATTATTACTACTATTACTTTATCTTCATAAAAAAAGTCATAAAATTAGCTGAGGATCCCATTTATTGTATGTTAATATTGTTAGCATTTGTTAGTAGTGGCAGCTGGTTATTGCTTCTTCTTTCTACAATATCCAGGTAGTGTAGCCAGTGTTCTTTTAATTTTGATACTGTGAAAGATTCTTACAACGGTATCTTTCTAAAGACAAGGCCATCACTGTTTGCACAAAAAAGGATTAGGATTATGGATGATCGAATACCTCAAATATTCGGCTTCGCAAATATTTTCCAAATACTTTGCCGCTATTCGACGCGCAATGTAAGTCTATGGGAAACCCGAGTAGTTCCGAATAGTTGTTATTCGGGTTTCCCATAGACTTACATTGCGCATCGAATATTCGCGAATAGTTGAATAGCAGCGAGGTATTCGGAAAATATTCGCGAAGCTGAATAATCGCAGTATTCGATCATCCCTAATTTGGATACAAAAATATAGCAAATCCTGCTGATTCCCTTCAAGTTTTTGGGCTACTCTTGACAATCCATGTGTCATGCTAGGTATGGGGGAGTACCAAGCGAACAACGAAAGGGAAAGGAAATCCTGCATCTAGGGAAGGGGAGATGTTGACCCCTAACCGAACCAACTGCTGGCCTTTGGGGTCACTCACCACTCGAGATAGGTTCCGCACCTATGCGACGAGCCGGATACCTGAGATTCGGATGACCCTAGAGCTGGGACCTAGATAGGGAATGGATGGAATGAACTCTTCATCAACCTCACTAAACACTAAACAAGACACAGGGAGCACATAGGTGGGGAAAGCACATGAACAACTTATCTCCAGATGCCTCAGGAAGAAGTTCAGCAAAGAGCAGCAATGATCCTACAGATAAGTGCAAGCCACCTAAAGGAACTCAATATCACCAGCACACATTCAGGGAAAATGAGTGTATTTAAACCCAGGGGGAAATACAGATGATTAGCAGCTGAAGGGAAGAGGAGCTCCGTAGGGTCCTAAAGGGAAAAGGATGAAAAGCCAAAAGAGGAGATACCTAGTACACTGAATACTAAAAGCAGAAATAATAGAAAGTCAGGGAGCATTTTGCGCAGTCAAACGCTGTGACCTCCTATTGCCAGAAACCACATAACTGTCTGTCCCCCGTGACACACCCGTGACACTATGTCTATTCCATTCATCAATACAATGCCTTGAAAGAATATTCATACCCTGTGAACCTTTCCACATTGGGATTTTATGTGATATACCAAGACTAAGTAACAAGTATTTGTAAAGTATAAAAGAAATGGTAGGTAGTGTTCTAAATATTTTAAAAATGTTAATCTGAAAATTGTGACATGCATTTGTATTCAGCTCCCTGTAGTCTGATACCTCTAAATAAAAACTTGTGTGATCAATGGTCTTCAGAAGTCACCTAATTAGCAAATTGAGTGCATCTGCGTGTAATGTATTTGAGTATAACTACAGCTGTTATGTGAATGCCTCAAAGGTTTGCTTGAGAACATTATGGATCAAACAGTATCATGAAAACGAAGGAAAACGCCAGATTGGTCAGGGATAAAGTTGTAAAGAAGAGTAAAGCAGGGTTAGGTTATAAAAAAAATAGCCCAATCTCTCAACATAGTTAACAAATAAGTGATATAGAATGGGATCCACTAGAGAAGGTTAACCCCTTAATGACAAGAATGTACTGATACATCCTTAGTCACCTCCCCCTGGTTACCACAGGCTCCGGTGGTGATCCTGAAGTATTCCCCCACATGTCTACTGATCTGATCAGCAGACATATGCGGCTAACATGCGTGGGTGGATCTGAGATCCACCTGCACCTGTTAATCCTTTAGATCACACTGTCAGTGTTTGACAGTGTTTGATTTAAATCGCTGCAGCAGGGATTAATAGTTGCTTAACAGACGTTTTCCATCTTTTCAGAACAGAGACATCCTCATCATCTTTGCCATCTTTACACATCCACCACCATGCTAGGTGAGTGGGTCCGAAGCGGGAGGGTAAGTCGCCCCATTACGGCCATCCCTGTAGAGTCGGGCCAGGTACATCTTCTGTACCTGGCCCGACTCTACAGGGATGGCCGTAATGGGGCGACTTACCCTCCTGCTTCGGACCCACTCACCTAGCATGGTGGTGGATCACACAGCTCAGCTCACAGATGGTTAGACTCACTTCATGCCCACCGCCGCAACTGCTTTCCCACAGGTAACCGGCAGATAATGCCTAAGGTAGGAGTGTCCCACTTTCTCCTTACGTTTCCATGACAATCTGGATTTATGTCTTGTAGATGATCCTATCCGAATATCTTTGTTGCTAGCAGCTTCTTCCTTTCTGCTTTCTGTCATGTCTCTGTCCTGCTTCGATCACCTCCACCCAGTTTGCTCTACTCTGCAACGTTCTGACCCTTCTGGTCCTTCCTTCTTCTCTCTCCTTCCTTAAGGGTACTTTTCACATAGCGAGATTGCTAGCGAGATCGCTGCTGAGTCACGGTTTTTGTGACGCACCAGTGACCTCATTAGCGATCTCGCTGTGTGTGACACTGAGCAGCGATCTGGCCCCTGCTGTGAAATCGCTGCTCGTTACACACAGTGCTGGTTCATTTTTTTGACGTTGCTCTCCCGCTGAAAAGTACACATCGTTTGACAGCGAAAGAGCAACAATCTGAATGTGCAGGGAGCAGGGAGCCGGCGTCTAGCAGCCTATAGTAAGCTGTAACCAAGGTAAATATCGGGTAACCAAGCGAAGTGCTTTGCTTGGTTACCCGATATTTACCTTGGTTACTAGCGTCCATCGCTCTCAGGCTGCCAGTGCTGGCTCCCTACTCCCTGCACACGTAGCCGGAGTATACATCGGGTAAATAAGCAAAGCGGTTTGCTTATTAACCTGATGTGTACTCTGGCTAGGAGTGCAGGGAGCCAGCGTTAAGCAGTGTGCGCTGGTACCCAAGGTAAATATCGGGTAACCAAGCGCTTGGTTACCCGATATTTACCTTAGTTACCAAGCGCAGCATCGCTTCCACGCGTCGCTGGTGGCTTCGGGCTGATCACTGGTCTCTGGTGAGATCTGCCTGATTGACAGCTCACTAGCGACCATGTAGCGACGTACTAGCGATCCTGACCAGGTCAGATCGCTGGTGGGATCGCTGAAGCGTCGCTAAAGTGTGACGGTACCCTTACACTAACACAGCATCTCCCTATCTTGCTGAACCAAGAAGTTCCTTCCCCGATATCTTTTCCTGTGCTAATGAGCCATCCTCTCAATTAACTCCTGCCGCCCTGTCATCCCCCAGTCCATTCCCTTCTCTCTGAGGGACCCGGGACCCATGATCTCTGGTGGCAGCTAACCGTATTACAGGAGGAAAAATACACATTAATACAAGGCAGTTAATACAAATACAATACAGTGTCATTCAAACAATCACCACAGGGAAGTGGGGGCGGTAGGGCACTGGTCACCTATTACATGCAAATGACGGTATATTTATACACCTCTAACCTATTATTATTGTCAATAATATTGTTTGGGTCTTCACTGATATTTGTCAGTTTTTATTGCATATCTAATAAATTATATCTTTTGTTTGTTAAGCCCCAAGCTCTGAAAATCTCACGAAATACAGTTCAATCAATCATCCAAAATGGAAAACATATAGCACAACTGTATACCTACCAAGACGTAGCTGTCCACCTAAACTGACATCCCAAGCAAGGAGAGCACTAATTAGAGAAGTAGTGAAGAGACCCCTTGTCACATTGGATGAACAGTGTTCAAAAAGTCATGTAGATCACATATCTAGCAATGTGGAAAAAGGTGCTCTGGTCAGCTGAGGTACAATGGAATGGTTTCGATCAAAGCATGTTCATGTGTCTGGATGACCCAGTCACAATCCAGACTTAATGCCATTGAGAATCTGTGACAAGACTGAAAAATTTCTATTAACAGACGCTCTACATCCAATCTTACCGAGCTAGATCTCAAGTGCAAAGAAGAATGGGTAAAACATGTCAGCCTCTGAATGTGCAAATCTGGTGGAGATAATAAAAAAAACTTGCAGCAGTAAATGCAGCGAAAGGTGGTCGTACAAAGTATTGACTCAGGGGGGCTGAATACAAATGCACGTGGCAATGTTCAGATTTATAATTGTAAAGCAATAAAGAAAACCATGTATTGCTTCCTCTACACAACACAAATATTTAACTTGGTGTTACTATGTGACGCCCTGGACTAGCCAGGTCGTCCCAGGTAGTCCCATGCACACACACCCCTCACCTTAGTAAGGTGACAGCAGCCAAACTACAAAACCTTTGTCACCTCCCTCTGCCCACCGAGGAGTTCACAGGCCTGGAGGCGGGAAAAACAGTAGCAGTAGTCTAGTCTTGACAGTGGAGTGAAGTGGAGTCAAGTTCAAGGGCAGACCTGTGCTCAGGCCTGCAAAAGTCTACACCAGGTGTCTGGGTTGGAGCCCAGTCACCTCTGGCAAGGAGGCAGACGGTGGTGGCCATCTGCAGGAGCTGGGATTACAGCCGGTGGAACCGTAGGGACCGGGGACGTGCGGTGGCCTGCCGGTGACGAACCGGGGAACCGATTGGAAACCAGAGCACCAGGAGGGGTACTCAGACCCAGTACGAGGCCCAGAAACAACCGGGCTGAGTGAAATCAACTGATTGAGGACTGGACTTTAGGACCTTTCCCACATAAGACCCAACTGAAGACAACAGCCCAACCATAGGGGTAAAGCCACCGCCCAGGCATAGAGACCCGAGGGGCCAGCGTCTGCAGGCAAAGAGGGCTCTCCCGACACATAACAAGCCGGGGAGCGGACTACCGTTGCTTAGGCATAAGAGTCGTGACCTTTACACAAGAGAGGTGCAGGAGAAAGGCGGAAACCACCAACCTGTTAAGGGGAAACTGCAGCCGGCTGCGGGCACCGTTCACCATCTTGTTTGGTTTACCAGAGACTCCAGCATGTTTATCATAGTGAGTACACCAGTGCCTTCAGGCCGTGCACCGCGCCACATCGCACCGGCACCCCAGCACGCATCCATCCCCGCGCCTCAGCACCTCCCTCGGGCCCCCGGGACCATCATCCCCCCTACCCACGGAGGGGGTCAACATCAAGCTCCGCAACACCGTCCCTGGGAGCCTAGTCAATGGCAGCGGTGGTGTCCATCCATTCACCACAACCCGTGGGTGGCGTCACGAACTTAAATCCCACTACAAACAACCGCGGCTCCGGCCGTGGACCTCCCAACCGAAGTCCCTACATGTAGCTCCAACCCCCCCTTTCAGAGCGACGTGACCCCCGGGTCCGTGGAGACCTCGAGCCACCCACCGACGAGCACGGATCCGAGCGGCGGCTCGGCAGCTGGCCGAGCTCCGGGGTGGTACAACTACATAAAATCACAATAAAGTACATTTACGTTTGTGCGTGAAACAACGAAAAAAATGTGGAAGCGTTCATGGCATATGAATACTTTTTCAAGACACTGTATTAGTGACCTTGAAGCCACTGACCCAATGGGCTTCACTAGTATGTTTGCAAGTTGCGTATTTTTAGATTTTTTTTCATTCTGCACCAATAACCAGAGTGGTGGCAGGAAAACTCTGCATAAGATACACGCACGCATTTGTGTGGTGTTTTTTAGTGCGTTTTTGCAGCGTTTCTACATTTGTTTTTCACCCATTCATTTGAATGAATGAAAAGTGCTGCAAAACGCTAAAATAATTGACTTACTGCGTCATGGCAAAAACATAGCAGGGTTCAAAATATGCTCAGAAAAAAGCAGTTTCTGCATAAGATTTCAGAACTCTCATAGATTTTTCTGGTACTGTAAAATGTTGCATATTTTACACACCAAATATGCTATGTAAAGTATTCTGTAAAAACATTCCAGTGCCTGGTATCTGGCCTTACAGCCAAAAGGTGCTCTACTAAGTAGTAAATATGGTTTTCTTGAAGGGGCTGAAAAATTCTGAGACTGCAGAAGATAAATTACATTAAAGTGAACCTGACAGAAGATTCATGCTACCTTAACAACGGGCAGCCTGAAACAAATGCTGGATGCATTATTGCAGCGGTTTATGTGTTATTCTGAAGAATGTGGCATTACAAAGAAAAGAAAAGTTGTTCAAGACAGCAAATTAGGCCGAAAGGCCGATCTTCGGCAACTTCCACCGTCCCCACCACATAGACTGATATGTCTGACTGACAGGTCTTTCCCCATACACATACATACTGTCCATACCATAAGTCTAGGATTGCAAGGACTGGATAATCTGTTGTCTTCCGCAGACTAGACAACCAAGACGCATGGTTTGTGGTAGTGGCGTAACTTGAAACTCATTGGCCACAATGCGAAAGCTCCAACGGAGCCCCCAAGTTTTTCAAGTCTTTAATAGCATTGGTCTTTTCATATAGGCCAATAGGATTTTTGGGACCCCTAGGCTTCAGGGCCTAGATGCAATTGCAACCACTGTACCTAGTAATAAGGCCCCTGGTTTCCGACTGCCTTTTTAAATTATGTTTTCTCCAAAATGCCACAAATTTTAAAAGTAGAAAACACACAACTATAACACAAGCAGAATCTGATCCATGCTGCCTTAAAGAGGACCAACCAGGATGATTTTGCTATATCAGGTAAAGGCAGTGCCATACAGGCACTAAGAAGCTGAATCCAGGCATACCTGTTATAGAAAGATCTGATGCTTGGTTGATTAAATATCTTTAATCAAAGTTGCAGAAAAGTACTGCACTTTCATATACTGGTGCAACATGGGCGGGTCTTTATGGGTCGCATCCTCATGTTTATTCCTCCTCCGGCATCATCTGGCTTGCCCCCTTTCCTTTATTTGAATACCTGTGTCACTGTGCGTGTACTTAGATCTCCGCCAATTTTATTCAACACACTGTGGTGAAGACCATGAGAAGCATCGTCACATGCGCAGATGTAATAAAAATAAATAAAATTGCGCACGCGCCAATGCTTCTCATGGTCTTCACCACAGTGAAGAAGCAAATTTGCAACAATAGCCTAACCCTTATCCAAAACAAATGCTTAAAATATGTAGGCCTATCCTACTTGTATTAGAGCAGATGACTCTCCTAGTGAAGCAAATGTACTTGCCTCAATATCCTCCCCCAAAGCCTGCTTTACACATTGCAATTTCGCATACGATATCGTATGCGATTTGCAACGCCTCCATCGTATGGGTGGCACGTTCAATTTGTTGAACGTGCCGCACAAACGATTAACCCCCGTCACACGTACTTACCTTCCATACGACCTCGATGTGGGCGGCGAACGTCCACTTCCTGGAGTGGGAGGGACGTTCGGCGTCACAATCGACGTCACGCGGCAGCCGGCCAATAGAAGTGGAGGGGCGGAGCTGAGCGGGACGTAAATATCCCGCCCACCTCCTTCCTTCCGCATTGTGGGCCGGAAGCCGCAGGACGTAGGTAAGATCTGTTCATCGTTCCCGGGGTGTCACACACTGCGATGTGTGCTACCCCGGGTACGATGAACAATCTGACGTGCTATTCTAGAGAAAGGTACGATGTGTATGTGATGAACGTTTTAACGTTCAATCGCAATCGCACGTACCTGTCACACACTGCAATGTAACTTACGATGCCGGATGTGTGTCACTTACAACGTGACCCCGCCGACACATTGTAAGATACATTGCAGTATGTAAAGCAGGCTTAAGGCCAGTTTCAGACCAATATATTTCACATTCCTCACACAACCACAATTATCAGACTCATGTCCCAATCTTACAGTCTCATAGGCATTGTAATACTATTGTATGTTCTGAGGATTTCGATAGCGTTAGGGCAATGACCACCAGAGACGAGTTCTTGGTACAAGATGTTTATAACATGTAACCACAGTAGATACACAACGGAACAAACACAGTAGAACACACACACGAAATACCTTCCCGAAACGGAGCGAAGGCGATTCCCGGGGCCACGCACCGGACTCCCCCAGGGAGACCACCAAAGCGAACCCCTATACAGGGACTGTCCGGCAATCACCCCGGAAGGCCTAAATGCGCAGTAGCCGGGACACAAGGGGCAAGTGGTAAAAGTCCAGGAGTGTCCGTACGGAATGATAGTCCAGAGTGGTTACGAACCAGAAGGAACCGGGCAGACGTGCTGATCAAAGACGGCAGACGGAGTCCGGGCACAGCTTGAAGAAACCGGGTATGGTCCAGAGTCGGTCGGTAGTCTTTCAGGAAGATCCAAAAGGCAATCAGGAAGTAGAAGCAGCAAAGCAGGAGCACACAGCAAGCAGTATACTCAGGCACTGGACTGGGCTTAGAGGCGGCCTTTTAAGCAGCTGGACAGGAAGTAGGGCAACAGAACATTAAACTCCATGTTAACTGAGGGCAAGCTCTTTCAAAAGAGAACTGGAAAACCCGGAAACCTGACATTACTCCCCCCCCCAGAAACGGCCTCAGGACGGATCAGGGCCTGGTTTGTCCGGGTACCGTCGATGAAACTGAGCAATCTTCCGGGGTGCCCGAATGTTACCCACCGGTTCCCAGGAATCGTCCTCGGGGGCGTACCCCTGCCAACGTACCAGATACTGAAGCCGACGACGATGGAGCCGGGAGTCAATAATGTCCTCAACCACGAACTGCTCCTCGCCGTCGACCATCACAGGCGGAGGAGGAGGCACGACACGACCATGAAACGTATTAGGAGAAACGGGTTTGAGGAGAGAAACATGAAAGACCGGGTGTACCTTCAGATGGTGCGGTAACCGCAGCCGACAGGCCACAGGGCTCACGATCCCGGTGATCTTAAACGGACCGATGAATTTTTGTCCCAGCTTCTGCGAAGGAACACCCAATCTCAGGTTTTTGGTGGATAACCATACAGGGTCCCCTACCTTATACATGGGTGCCGGTCTCCGGTGAGTGTCAGCCGACCTCTTGTAACGCTCCTGAGCCGTAGCCACAGTGTCCTTTAGAACCTCCAGATTTTGTCGTAGCTCTGTCAATCTGTCCTCCACCGCAGGCACCGAAACCGTAACCGGCGACCTAGGCAAAATAGTCGGATGGTAACCCAAGTTAGCAAAAAAGGGCGTTACCTTAGTGGAACTGCTCTGAGTGTTGTTATACGAGAATTCCGCCAACGGAAGCATCTTCAACCAATCGTCCTGCAGATGGCTGACATAACATCGAAGGTATTGTTCCAGGGTTTGATTAGTCCGTTCGGTTTGCCCATTCGTCTGGGGATGGTATGCAGAAGACAAACAGACATCAATCTGGAGTGCCGTACAAAACACCTTCCAGAACCTAGACGTGAACTGCACGCCCCGGTCAGAGATGATCTCGTCCGGTACCCCATGCAATCGGAATACGTTCTGGATAACCAAATCCACTGTCTCTGCGGCTGAGGGAAGACCGGTACACGGAATAAAGTGAGCCGCTTTTGTCAACCGATCCACCACCACTAAAATGGTATTGTGACCGCCGGAGACTGGCAACTCCACAATAAAATCCATTGAGATAGACCCCCAAGGGCGAGATGGCATGGGTAACGGTTGGAGGAGTCCCGTAGGAGCCACACGAGGGACCTTGCACCGGGCACAAACCACACATGAGTGGACATAGTCCTTTACATCCTTTAAACAGGTAGGCCACCAGAAAAAACGGCTTAGAAATTCCTGCGTCTTATGTACCCCCCTATGACCAGCCAACACGGAGTCATGGACCAACTTGAGAACCCGAAGTCTTACGGCCTCCGGGACATAAATGCGTCGTTCTCTCAACCACACACCATTCCGAAGAACAAGAGTTACATCATTCGGGGGGGCAGCAAGAAATACGTCACCATCATAGGCCAGCTTGATGTCCTTCCACAAGTCCTGGTCCTGGATTACTCCAACGAAATTGGCATCTGATAACACGGTCTGAGACGGGGTTCCAGGCACGGAGTCCACGGCATGGATTCGGGACAAGGCATCGGCTTTCCCATTACGTGAACCTGGACGGTATGTAACGATAAAATTGAACTGGTTAAGGAACAAACTCCAACGGGCTTGCCGTGGAGACAGACACCTGGCAGACTTAAGAAATTCCAGATTACGATGATCTGTGAGTACTATCACTTGCTGCGCGGCTCCCTGTAAGTGGTGTCTCCATTCCTTGAAAGCTGAAATAATCGCTAACAATTCCTTGTCCGCAATGTCATAGTTCCTTTCTGCAGGGGACAACCGGCGGGAAAAGAAAGCACACGGATGCAAGAGACTCTTGTCCCCAGTCCTTTGAGAAAGGATGGCCCCTAATGCGTAGTCGGAAGCGTCGACTTCCACGATAAAGGGAAGTGCGGGATTCGGATGTACCAATATTGGCGCTGAGGTAAAACAAACCTTGAGACGATGGAATGCTTCCTGGGCCTGGGCGGACCACACAAACTTCTGTCCTTTCTTGGTCAACAGAGTGATGGGACGAACGATCTCTGAAAAATTACGGATAAAGCATCGGTAAAAGTTGGCAAAACCGACAAAGCGTTGTACCTCTTTAATGTTTCCCGGTTCCGGCCAGTCTAGAATTGCTTGTATCTTGCCAGACTCCATGTTCAGTCCCTGAGGAGAAATGACATAACCTAAGAATTGTATTTGTGAGGAATGGAATTCGCATTTCTCCAGTTTGATGTACAGGTGGTTTTCCCTCAGCCGGGTAAGTACGGTTTTGACGTGCTCCTGGTGTTCCTGTAGGGAATCAGAAAAGATTAGGATATCGTCCAGATAAATCACCATGAATTGGTCCATGATATCCCTAAAAATATCATTAACTAGATGTTGGAAAGCCGCGGGAGCGTTACAAAGTCCAAAAGGCATCACTAGGTACTCAAAATGTCCATACCGACATCGGAACGCGGTCTTCCACTCGTCTCCGGGACGTATGCGAAGTAGATTATATGCCCCACGGAGATCCAATTTGGTGAATATTTTTGCCTGTTGGACCCTCTCCAATAGCTCAGGAATCAACGGTAACGGATACCGGTTCCGGATGGTTATTTTATTCAGTTCCCGGTAGTCAATACAGGGTCTCAGAGTCCCCTCTTTCTTTTTCACGAAAAAGATGGGTGCCCCTGCTGGTGAGGTAGACGGGCGAATAAATCCCTTGGCTAGACTTTCATCAATGTACTCTTTTAATGCTTCTAGCTCAGGTGCCGCCAACGGGTAGACATGACCAAACGGAATCTCCGCCCCTGGGAGTAAGTCTATGGGGCAATCATACGGTCTATGCGGGGGAAGCCGATCGGCTCTTCTTTTGTCGCATATATCAACAAAGTCATTATAAACCGGTGGTAGAACAGGTACCTGTACAGTGCCCTCCGCAGTCGGTGTTACTGGAACCGGAACAGTTGGACTAATGGTCGGACTACTCTGCGGTGGGAAGGATATTTCCTTAGTCTCCCAATCGATGACTGGATTTGTAGACCGTAGCCACGGAATACCTAAAATAATTGGAAAATGAGGAGAAGAATTTATCATGAACACAAGGGTCTCCTGCTGACCTGGCTTCATCACGCATTCTAGCGGTACTGTTTCCCGATCAACTGGTCCAGAGATTAACGGAGATCCGTCTACCGTCTCCATGGTAACCGGTGAGGATCTTTGCTGAGTCCGGATACCGTGTTTCCTGGCAAAAGAGGAGTCCATGAAATTTCCCCCTGCCCCAGAATCTATCATTGCAGAGGTAGGTATTAGCTGTCCCTCCCACCGGATCTGAATGGGGAGCGAGCAATGGGTATATTTCCCTTCTGAGTCCTTCGGTGAGGTGGACATTACAGTCAAGGGAAATACCGCATCCAGGTGTCCACTTGCCTCAGAGATATCGGACTCTGCGTCCGTGTTGTCACACTCTGCCATGGCTGCCAATACCTTATTTGGGCGATTCGGACGTTTCGGGCAGTCAATCAAGAAATGGTCCGATTGACCGCAATAGAAACACAAACGCTCACGGAGCCGGTGTTCACGACGTTCGTTGGTCTCTCGCTTTTGCAGAGAGTCCACTTGCATAGGAACGTCCTCGGCCTCCCGTGGCGTCCTGAGAGCGGGTTCTCTGGAAGGAAACGCAAAGTTGTTTACACGGTTTACAGCTGCCCATTTTTCCTGTCTACGTTCCGTCAAGCGGGTATCAATACGCACACAGTGCTGGAGAAACATTTCAAAATCCCCTGGAGACTCGGAACGAGCTAACTCGTCCTTGATGGTACCGGACAAACCTTTTCTGAAGACAGACAATAATGCATTGTTTCCCCAGTCGGTGTCTACCACTAACCTCTTGAACTCAGTGGTGTATTCAACGACAGAACGCTTTCCCTGACGTAAGGAAAGGAGAGCCGATTCAGCGGTAGCACGGCGATTCGGATCATCAAACATTTGCGCCATTGCGGTCAGAAAGTCATCCAGGTGATTTAAACGGATGTCCCGATTCTCTATCATAGGATTAGCCCAAGCCAGTGCTCGTGAGGTTAATAACATGATTATACATAACACTTTGGACCGGTCAGAACGGTAATAATCAGCATGTACATCAAAAAATAGTATACATTGGTTCACAAATCCACGAAACTGACTACGATCACCATTGAAACGGAATGGGGGTAACCTAGGCATACCGGCAGCTGATACGGACGTAGTGGGGACGGCTTCCTGAACCTCCACTCTGACTTGCAAATCCTGAATAGCCGGACCCAGTACCTGGTGATCATGGCCCAGCTGTGCCTCCACATCTCTAAGTTTAGTTTGTACAGCCTCCATCTCCTGCTGTAAGGAGTTAATCATGGAAAAGAGCTGATCTACTCGTGTCTCAGTCATTGCCCCAGCGAAATCCTCTTATGGCCTGAGTATAATGTAATACTATTGTATGTTCTGAGGATTTCGATAGCGTTAGGGCAATGACCACCAGAGACGAGTTCTTGGTACAAGATGTTTATAACATGTAACCACGGTAGATACACAACGGAACAAACACAGTAGAACACACACACGAAATACCTTCCCGAAACGGAGCGAAGGGGATTCCCGGGGCCACGCACCGGACTCCCCCAGGGAGACCACCAAAGCGAACCCCTATACAGGGACTGTCCGGCAATCACCCCGGAAGGCCTAAATGCGCAGCAGCCGGGACACAAGGGGCAAGTGGTAAAAGTCCAGGAGTGTCCGTACGGAATGATAGTCCAGAGTGGTTACGAACCAGAAGGAACCGGGCAGACGTGCTGATCAAAGACGGCAGACGGAGTCCGGGCACAGCTTGAAGAAACCGGGTATGGTCCAGAGTCGGTCGGTAGTCTTTCAGGAAGATCCAAAAGGCAATCAGGAAGTAGAAGCAGCAAAGCAGGAGCACACAGCAAGCAGTATACTCAGGCACTGGACTGGGCTTAGAGGCGGCCTTTTAAGCAGCTGGACAGGAAGTAGGGCAACAGAACATTAAACTCCATGTTAACTGAGGGCAAGCTCTTTCAAAAGAGAACTGGAAAACCCGGAAACCTGACAGGCATGTAGGAGGCTGCAAGTTTGGGTCAGAAGGCCCATGCTCAGTCTGGACATTGGGTTTTTTTGTATATTGACCTTGAAACACAGCTGTCTTAATGCAAGCTACACTTAAAGGTCTTAAGTTAATAAACATCCCTGACTAAATCTGCTTCTGCCATCTTACTCTTGTTTGAGCATTAATGTTCTTAGGTTCCTGTGATTTCATGAAGGTGTCTCATTTGTTGATTTGGTTCTGATTTGGATTATTCTTGACTATGCTAATTGATTGCTGTGTGCCCTCACCTTTGGCTGTTTGTTTTTCACGTACTCTGACATCTATTTTCTCAGATTCACACATCTGCACATCTGCCAAATCTTTCACATCCAGACTCCTATTTCACCTACAGTAATATTATAGTATTATTATGGATGAGTACTCAGAGGACAGAAGGCAGATCAACCATAAAAAAAAACAGGGGCGTGGCCTGCTTGCTAATGGCACCGGTCACCTAGCTGCTGAGCTCCAGCCACCTCGACTCCTAACCGGCTCACTGCGGCTCACCAGTGGCACCAATCTCTCTGCACACGGGGGGAAAGTGCTGCGGAGGTACCCAGGAACGTGGCATGCCAAGGGGAAAGTCCCAGAAGAAGCCGTCCCCGGCGAAAGTTACAGACTTCTTCTCCAGCACGGGAAGAGGGAAAATGGCAGCAGCATCCTCCTCCACAGCTTCCTCACGCTCATCCAGGAGGGGATCCACAGCAGGCCCAGACTTGGACACAGACGCTGCAGATATACCGCTTACCAAAGGTACCATGCAGAAACTGCTCAGTGCCCTCCGCTCATCACTGCAGCAGGATTGGAAAGATATGGTGGCTGAGCTGAGGGGAGATATCACTGCCATAGGCAGTCGCACAGCACACATTGAAACTAAAATGCAGGAGCTGACAAAGTCACACAATAGCCTCATTGATGCCAATGCAGCACTGGAGGAACAAGTGCAAAAGCTCCATACCAAGGTCTTGGATTTAGAGGACAGGTCCCGCAGAAACAACATAAGAATCAGAGGAATTCCAGAGGCCATACCAGACAAGGGGCTGCAGAGCTTTCTAGGCTCCTTGCTGCAGGAGCTGCTCCCAGACCTGTCTGCAACTGATTTCCTGGTGGACAGAATACACAGAGTCCCTAAGCCTAAATCCCTCAGTGCTGATGCCCCCCGGGACACTTTGGCTCGCCTGCACTTTTACAAGACCAAAGAAGCCCTGCTGCAAGCCCTGAGAAGGAGGCCGCCTCTGTCTGAGCAATTCCAGCACCTGTCCATTTTTCCGGATCTGTCTGCAGGAACCCTGGCAAAAAGGAGGGAATTTGCCCCTTATACCAAAATTCTCAGGGATGAAGCTATATCCTATAGATGGGGTTTCCCTGTAAAGATCCTGCTTTTCCGTGCAGGAAACACCCACGTCTGCCATTCCCCACAACAGTTGGCAAAGCTCCTATCCTCATGGAACATGGCAAATCTCCCGGCCAGATCTCCAAGAGCCACAGGATCATCCCAAAGGGATAAAGTGAATGAAGATTGGTCCGTCGCGTGAGTTATGTGATATGTCTGAGTCGCGGCTGAGACTTAGTTGCTACTTTTAAGGTCCGCTGGTTCTGTTCAACCAGGACCCTGAGCCCCCATGGCGGTACATTTCCACCATACCGCAGGCCCCCTTTTTGGGCTTTTTTCTATGTGGACTGATGCTCCCTACATCAGTAATGTTAGTGATGTTAATGTTGTCAGTGTTACCTCTTTCCTGCCTAACCTTCCTTTCTCCCCCCGCAGCTCTAGGCAAGGGATTTTTTTTCATGTACAATGGTACTGAACTGTATGTCTATAAATGTTAGGGGCCTGAACTCGCCGGCCAAGAGATCCATGTTTTGGCGGGAAGTGGTTAAATCCAAATGTGACGTGATTTGTGGTCAAGAGTCTCATCTCCTCCAGGGGGACTCGGACAGGTTAAATAATGCTAAATTTCCTTTCATACTGCTGGCTTGTGGGAAAAAAAAAAAGGCTGGAGTATTCATTTGTGTAAAAAATACTGTTGCGTTCACACTACATTCCCAACATTTAGACCCTGAAGGTAGATACGCCATTATTAATTGCTCCATAAATGGATCTAAGTATACTATTGCAACCCTTTACGCCCCCAACTCTGGTCAGATCAGCTTTCTGCGGAGGTTTCTTTCCAAGCTTTCATCTGTTACAGAGGGTAAGCAAATAATCTGCGGGGATTTTAACATGTTAATGTCCAGCACTCTGGATTGCTCCAATACTGCTGTAAAGAGGAAGGAAATGAGCACAATAATTTCAGAAAGGCATCTCCATGATATATGGAGATACCAACATGCAAATGAGAGGGACTACACATTCTTCTCACCTCGGTTCACCTCATACAGCAGATTGGACTACTTTCTGGTTGAAAGCTCACTTATTATGGATTGCTCAGATTCAAAAATTGGACTTATAGCTTGGTCGGACCATGCCCCCATGTACCTGACAGTCCAGGAGCAAAGCCGCACGCCCGTTTTTACCCGGTGGCGCATGAATGACTCCCTCCTGGCCTGTAGACAAATCTCTGAGGAGTTGCAGGCCGACCTCGCAGAGTTTTTTAAATTTAATGACAACAAGGAGGTGACAGAGGAAACGCTATGGTCTGCACGCAAGGCCTTTATTAGGGGGTCATTCATCAAAATTGCCACTAGGGAGAAAAGGAGGCGTCAGGCAACTTCCAAAGCTCTACTGTCCCACATAGCGCTTTTAGAAGCCCACAATAAATCTGCCCCAAACATGTCAACATCTGACGAACTCAGGAAACTAAGAACACAGCTCCGCCAATTGCTGATGGTAGACTATGAGAAAAATTTAAGATCCCTCAAACAGCGGTACTATATGATGGGTGACAGGGCGGGTGCCTTACTAGCCAGGAGGGTTAAAAAACGAGAAATGCAAAACAAAATTGAATACCTCGTGACGGGTTCTAATGCCACAATACGCAACCCAACGGAAATAGCCAATGCATTCGCTGATTTTTATCAGTCTCTCTACAACCTTAAAAATGACCCCAATGCCCCAAAGCCTACCCAATCGGCAATTAATTCCTTCTTAAACAATATTAATCTTCCTCGGTTATCTACAGTACATCTAGAGCAACTAAATTCCCCTTTCTCCCTGGAAGAGGTTCGCCAGGCGGTGATCACAGCCAAAAGAAATTCAGCTCCAGGCCCAGACGGCCTCACTAACTCCTATTATAGGCAATTCACTGAAACCCTGTCTCCTTTCCTCCTGAGACTTTTCTCCTCTTGGCGAGCCACAGCAGATATTTCACCAAATAATCTAGAGGCCATTATAACTACCCTGCCAAAGCCAGGAAAACCCCCTACATCACCAGGAAACTTCAGGCCAATATCCCTCCTAAACTGCGACTTAAAATTGTACGCCAAAATAATCTCAGCTAGAATACATAAAGTCCTTCCATCACTGATTTCCCCGGATCAAGTGGGGTTTGTGGCGGGGAGGCAGGCGAAAGATGGGACGAGACGTATGCTGGACCTGATTGCGGTGGCTGAGGGGAGGAAAATCCCCAGTGTATTCCTGTCCTTGGACGCAGAGAAGGCGTTTGACAGGGTGCACTGGGGATATCTGAAATCTGTACTGGCCAAGTTTGGATTTGAAGGCCCCATACTTACCACCATAATGGCACTATACTCTAACCCTAACGCCAAAGTTCTGGCATCCGGATTTATATCTCGGAGTTTTGAATTATCCAATGGGACACGCCAGGGGTGTCCGCTCTCCCCTATCATCTATGCCCTTGCTATAGAGCCTCTGGCGCAGACTATCCGTGAATGCCCTCGGATCTCGGGGATTCGAGTGGGGAGTACAAACCATGTGATTAGTCTATATGCGGATGATGTGATTTTATCCTGCACTAATGTAGAGGTGTCCCTAAAACACGTAATGGAGATCCTGTCCTCCTTCGCTCAAGTCTCGTATTACAAGCTTAATATTACCAAGTCCTTAATTTTTCCGCTCTTCCTGCCCGCCTCAACTAGAGCCACTCTTTCTCATCTTTACCCTTTCAAATGGGAAGACGAGGGTATCCCCTACCTGGGTATTATACTGGCCCCGCTACACTCCGTGATCCGGAAAAATCTGCTGACCCTGCACACCTCACTGGATAGAGAACTTACTCGCCTTTCTCTTCTCCCGCTCTCTTGGGTGGCGAGAATGCAGACCTTTAAAATGATCTGCCTCCCAAAAATTATCTACTTACTTCGGTGCCTGCCCCTAACAATTCCGCAACGGTATCTCACCAAAATTCATTCGCTAATGAGTAAATTTATATGGGCTGGGAAAAAACCTAGAATAGCCCTGAGATGCATGCATGCCCCGTTAAGTGGTGGAGGAATGGGTATTCCTAATATTCTAACATACCACAGAGCCGCTATCCTGGAACCGGCTCGAGATTGGTGGAGGAATGATTCAGACTTAAGATGGTTACAGATTGAGTACACCTGGTCACAGGTCCACTCCCCTAAACAATTCATAGACTCCCTGCTCCTAACCCCTTCGCCCCCCGGCGATCTTCTACCCACCACAGCAGCTCTAAAGAAAGCTTGGTCCTTGTGGAGCAAGCCAGTGTCACATGCTTTAGGTCCCAGCATTCCCCTTAGATCGCTAGAAGCCTTCATTCCGAACTTGAATCTTGCCGCCTGGACACGTGGAGGTCCAATCACCCTAGCAGATCTCTATAGAGAAGGCGTCCTACTCCCGTACTCAGAAATGTGTGATAAATGTAACCTTCCCCGACACAGTCTATTCCAGTTTTTTCAAATACGTCACTTTCTTCAGTCCGCTCCTCATCTCCCGGCTCCCACGACAGCTGACCACGCCTCAATTAAAAAATTCTTTCAAAATAGCAAAATCAAAGGCCTTTCATATATCCATAATATGCTAAACTCCCCACAACCGGACAAACAATTGCCGTATATGCTCAAATGGGAAAAAGATCTAGCTTCTCCGCTTCCGCCGCAAGAATGGTTCGCGGCCTCAAAATGGATCCACAAGTTCTCTTCTTGTCTCAATCATATAGAGCAATTAAAAAAGGTTCATCTGAGGTGGTACAACTCCCCTACTAAACTGGCTTCTTTTTCCCCACATGTGTCACCACTGTGCTGGAGGGGCTGCAACCACAGGGGCACCTTATGTCATATGTGGTGGTTTTGCCCTAAGTTATCTAACTTCTGGCAGGAGGTGTTCAATCTAATCCATGAGGTTACTAGTCTCCGCCTTTCTCCAAACCCAACCTTAGCGGTGCTACACATTGGCTTAGATGGGATCCCGGATCTTTTAAAAAACATCATTTCTCACATTCTCATAGCTGGCAGGTACTGTGTGGCATACAAGTGGAGGTCGGTGAGCCCCCCTACAAAAAGAGATCTAATTGAGAGGATCAACCTACACTGGCTATACGAAACCAACTTGGCCCCCAACCTAGAGAAGAGAACGGTGAGACTTAAACAATGGCACCCGTGGGCCACTTCCCTTTATGCAACGGCCCTCCCCCAGATACCGACACCTACACCATAAATAAATTGATTATGCCTAAGAATGTCTTGTAGAGCTGCTTCCCCCACCCCCTCTCTTTCCCCCCTCCCTCCCTGCTCCTATGTTCAGGTTGTTGTTGTAAGGGGTATTTAATGTCCCAGATTGATATTCTGATAATGGCTCGAGGCTATTCCACCTCTTGCTACTCAATGCTCCTGTTATTGATGTTGTTGTATGAGAAGTTTGTATTTTTCTGAAAACTCAATAAAAACCTTTATGATAAAAAAACCCATAAAAAAACAGACCGCCCAACCTTACAGTTTAGCCTCACACCAAATCTGTTAACATGGGACCGAAACATCTAAGTGCTTGTTCCAATTTTTTTAAAGTGTAAACGCAAAGTTTCAAAAAGATTTTGTGACTTTTTTGCCAGTCCCAGTCAGCTTCACCAAAATAGGTTGCAACGCTCATTCATCTAATTCATTACCGAAGTGGCACTCTTTACACAAGTCATGCTACTATAGTTTGGGACTGTAGAAAGATTTCTGCTGAGGTGGAAAAAGGCCGCTTTACATGCAGCGTCATCGCTAAAGTAATGTCGTTGGGTCACGGAATTCGTGACGCACATCCGCCCGCGTTAGCGATGTTGTTGCGTGTGACACCTACGTTCGATCGAAAATGGTCGCAAAATTGTGCAAAATTGTTAATCGTGACATGCTCCCCTATTCCCAAAAATCGTTGCTGCTGCAGGTACAATGTTGTTCGTCGTTCCTGCGGCACTACACATCGCTATGTGTGACACCGCAGGAACGAGGAACTTCACCTTACCTGCGGCCGCCAGCAATGAAGAAAGAAGGAGGTGGCGGGATGTTATGTCCCGCTCATCACCGCCCCTCCGCTTCTATTGGGTGGCCGCTTAGTGATGTCGCTCTGACGCCAAACGAACCGCCCCCTTAGAAAGGAGGCGGTTTGCCGGTCACAGCGACGTCACTAGGCAGCTAAGTAGTGTGACGGATGCAAACGATTTTTTGCACCACGGGCAGCGATTTGCCCGTGACGCACAAACGATGGGGGCAGGTACGCATGCTAGTGATCTCGCTAGCGAGATCGCAGCGTGTAAAGCGGCCTTTAAGGAAACCAGTGTTCTGATTCATGGTACTCAAACCACAGGCAGCATGAATCAGAATCTGGCTGAATGATTGCAGCCAGGTATATTTTGCTGGGGTCACAGCTGGACTAGCCTCATCTAGACCTATGATCTTCGGATGGATTCTCTAGTTATTTACCCTGAAACAATTCAGCAATTGTGTAGGAAGGCTCTGCTCCATGCTGCCTGCCTATTAGGCAGGATGAATCAAATGACAGCTTCCCTTTAATTATCCTTTCTGACATATGCTGCTACGATTACATATGCAGACCCTGATCTAATAATTTGTAGAGCGTGAACATTGATTTTCATTTGTTAGTGAGTGGCTTCATTGATTAGGATCTGTTGAAATTTAAGCACAATGAACAACTAGAACATATTGTGGTTCTCTAGGTCCACTGACTATTCACTTGGTAAATGGTGCCATATGTGACTACACAGCAACAACATATCTCCCTATAGACCAATCTGTATTGTACTTATATTTCAGTGTTTGGTATGATATTTCACACCTTTTGAGTGTGAGTATATACTGGGCTGATAATATCTTTTCAGTGGGTATTAGCTTTGAAGTAATTTATAGTGCTACTGTTACCCTCTGACATGAAAAAGTTGGCAATTTGAACTCTGAGGATATGCTTACCATTTGAGCAATGTATTAGGAAATAAGATCTTTAAGCCTTTTTGAGTTTTTTATTGAATTGATTATTTAACCCTTTATCTTGTGGGTGTTACGACAATGTAATAAGGAACACATAAATACTATATGGAAGATTCTGTAGGTATGTTATTCATCTTAAAGGGGTATTGCCAACTAATAACTAGATCAAGCTAAAATTCAGTAAATTAAAGAGGACCTTTCATTTAATTTTTCATGTTGATCTGTTTTTTTTCTTTAAATACAAATGTGTTTACAAGACAGTATTCACTTGGGGCATGTACTTCTTCCTGTATAATGCTGACCAATCATAAACAACAGACAAATGAAAGAAGAACATGCCCCTACCATAGCTTAACCCCTTCACAACTAATTACTTATATTTACGTCATCGGCTGTGTTCCTGGCTTTGATGCAGGCTCACATGCTGAACCTTCATTTTGCCCTGCACTTGATATCTGATTAAGGGCTCATGCGCACACTGCGTCCTGACCAGTGCAGAAATAAATGCACCCTCTGGCAGACTTGACACTGCATTTTGACAAAAAGAATGCATCCAAAACGCATGTATTTTGGATGCATTTTACATGCATTTTGGATGCATTTTTGTCAGTGCGGTCCCCCGGCAACTCAGCTCTGCTACATGCCCACTGACAGCAGACACAGGCAGAGCCGGGCGATGAGAATGAACTCGGATGAACTTCACCCGACTTCATTGTCATCCCGCGGCTCTGTCTCTGTGTGCTGTCATGAACTCAGGTGAACCTCCAAGGTCAGTGCCAAGACACAGGAGTCCGCAGCAGTGATGTCAGAGCTTCACCCGATTTCACTGACATCGGGCGTCTCTCTCTCTGTGTCGCAGCCTGATTTGCGGTCACACGTGAAGCACTTATTGGTAATCGCAAATTCCCTGAGTGACTGAAGTCAGCACCGCGATCAGCGGTGCCATCACTCAGGTGACCCGTGGCCACAGCTAGATTCCTCCACCTGAGAGCAGTGGCCGTGGGTAACCTGAGTGATGTCATCGCTGATCGCATGGCTCACTTCAGTTGCTGCGTGGAGCTGACAGAGTGCGGTCATGGTCTGTGGCCGCTCGCTGTCAGCTTCATGTAGCAGAGCTGAAAGCGTTGTGGGACCTCATGTGGATTACATCGGACCTGAAGTGGTGAAAGAGGGTGTTTTTTGTCTTTTATTCCAAATAAAGGATTTTTTGGATGTGTGTGTTTATTTTCTTTAACTTACAGGTTAATCATGGAAGGTATCTCGAGGAGATGCCTGCCGTGATTAACCTAAGACTTAGTGGCAGCTATGGGCTGCTGCCATTAACTCCTTATTACCCCAATTACCACCGCACCAGGGCAATTCTGAATGAGCCGGGTAGAGTCCCGGGACTGTCGCATCTAATGGATGTGGCAATTCCGGGCGGCTGCTGTCTGATATTGTTAGGCTGGGGGGCTCCCCATAACATGGAGCTCGCCATCCTGAGAATACCAGCCTTCAGTCGTATGGCTTTACCCTGGCTGGTATCAATATTGGGGGGACCTCACATTGTTTTTTTTTTTTAATTATTTATTTTTTACTGCTCGATATAGACACGCCCACCGGCGGCTGTGATTGATTGCAGTGAGACAGCTGTCACTCAACGTGGGGGCGTGTCTAACTGCAACCAATCATAGACGCCGGTGGGTGGGGGAAGCAGGGAATATGAGATGTAATAATGAGCGGCCGGCATTTTCAAAAGAGGAGAAGCCGCACAGTGTGAACGCCGTGCAGCACTGTGCAGGTGATCGGGAATCGGTGAGTATGAGAGAGGGGGTGGGAGGAAGAGACCGACATCGACAGAGAGAGAGATAGAGACAGAGAGAGAGAAACCGACCGACAGAGAGAGAGAAGACCTGCATTTGTTATGTCAAATAAACATGCGGAACGCAAGAAAAATGCAGTGCAAACGCACTGCTTTGCATTTTGGTAGCGTTTTACTACAAGTCATTGATTTCAATGGGTGTAGAGCGCTGCCAAAACGGATAAAAGAATTGACATGCTGCTTTTTTAAATGCAGAGATTTTGACAATCAAAACGCTGCGTTTAAAAAAGCATCGTGCGCACGGATTTTTCACGATTCTCATAGACTTTGCTGGGGAAGCAGAACGCATGAATTTTGACAATGTGACGCAGCAGCTTAAAACGCTGCAGGAACGCAAAAAAAAAAGCAACGTGTTTGGCATCTGCTTACACATACTGACATGGGGTATCATATTGGCAGGCCAGTTTTACCATATATTGAACATGGTAAATAATAAAAAAAACATTGTGGAATTGCACTTTTTTTGCAATTTCACCACAGTTGATTTTTTTTCCCATTTTCCAGTACACTATGTGGCAGAATGAATGGTATAATTTAAAGGCACTATTCATCCAGCAAAAAACAAGCATTCGGCTACATTGATGGAAAAATAAAAAAAATTATGACTGTTGGGAGAAGAGGAGGAAAAAAATGAAAAAAATTGAAAATTGCCCAGGGGTGAAGGTGTTAATGCAGGTTTCTCATACGGGACATGTCAGTAATCACACTTTTGTCTGCTGTGCTCAGGAAACTTGTACTCTCACTGCAGTTAAATCAGGGCTGTCATTTACATCTCACACAGGAGTAACCTGTCTGTTCTGGGCTACTTCTGTGTGAGATGTAATGACATCTGCTCTGCTTTCACTGCAGAGTGCTTAAAAGTTGAGCACTGCAGACATAAGTGTGATTACTGACACATCTCCATACAAGCAGTATGGGAATAGGTGAAGTACAGCAGAGGTGATAGGGCTAGGAGAGAAGGATAGTTATTAGAAGGGATTGTAATATGACACAGTTAAGCTCAGCTGTGCTGCACCTTGGGGCCTTGGGGCCTTGTCTGAAAGGGTTTAGTCATCTGTCCTTTCTAATCATGCAGAAGGTTAGATGAGGAGATCATAGCAGGCTGTTATACACCTCATACTGAAAACCCGTTCTAAGCTATTCTGGGGGCGTGTTCTTCCTTCTCCCAAATGTAGCTGCCTACTTATGATTGGTCAGTGTCATACAGGTGAAGAAGTACACGCCTGCAGTGAATACTATCTTATAACACCCACCCTTAACAAAAGTCAGTTCATTAGATACCGAATGCTTTGATTGTTAATATCTCTGTGACACAGATACAAAAGTAAGGATCAATACAACAAAAAAAAAGTTTTATTCTTCTCTGCAGCCACTATTACATTGTGTGTTCAGTCAACATGAAAATCTTGGTTAGAGGTCCTCTAAACAGGCTTTCCTAAAAATGCAAAAATAGTGTTCCTAGACATCAAACAAATCTAAAAAAAATCAAGTCTCTGGATTATTTTGTGTATAAGAGGCATTGGAAAACAAATTTAGACCTTGTTCTTTCAGTTCACAAAAAATAGAACCTGTTCCAGTAAATCCCAACTTCCACACTATGTAGTATTTCATACAATTTGCTCAAAGGGAACAAATCTTCCATAGATCTCACAGACAAAATTAAAGGTCTACTGCTTAAATTGGCTTATATGCTCGAAAGCAGAAAAAACATACAGGAGGTAAATGAACTGGTACTGAAATCAACATATTGGCAAGTGATTATGCATTCACAAAGTTATCCTATTGCCTTCTCAATTTTTTTTCTCGGCACATTCTCATCTCTATGCACCTCTTGAAAAGTAGACAGTAAATCTCCCAGGCCTTAGTTATTCATACATCCACACATTTCACTCTCAGAAATGTAATCAATACTTTGTTTTGGTTAAAAAAAGGAAAGGATTTAGGTTGTATTTGTAGATCTGGAAGTCAAGCTTGAGAGTTGCTTACTGTGCTTTTATAGAGCAAAAAGGTATTTTGAATATACAGATTCATTAAAGTGGTGGTCTGAAGGCCATCAAATTACTATTGATATTTTCCCGCCTTCCTGTCTGATAATGCTTTGTTTGAGAATCTCAGTGCATGTTGGAATACTCAGTGTCATCAGAGCAGGGGTCAGAGGCTGCTGTCATGATCACAGCCTCTGCCTCCTCCCTGAAACAAAAATTCATCAGTGACCCTCGTTTCAGGGGCTGCTCTCTTCCACCCTTCTTGCTGTGCACTGCACAATCTGCACAGTGACAGTGTCTGCTCTGTTACTGACTCAGATCAGTATAGCCGGCAACAAAGAGCAGCGAGCACTGTCAGTGTGTGGTGTCAGGGTACCCAATGGCATTCAGAGACCAGCGCCGGGTACTCTGAGGGCAATGACAGTGTGTGCTTCTCTGTGTTGCCGGCTCTACTGATCTGAGCCATGAACAAAGCAGATACTGTCACTTTGCAGATCACACAGTGCACAGTGATCAGGTAATAAAACAGCAGGGACAGAGCATATCCTTAAATGGTCATCACTAAAGTGGCTTCGTTTCAGGTAAGAGGCAGAGGTTGTGATAGTTGACACAGCCTCTGCCCCCTCCTCTGATGACGCTTTGTTCGAGTATCTTAGCATGCACTGTGGTTCTGAAATGAAGCTTCATCAGACAGGAAGTAGGGGGAAAAAAAATCAATAGAAGTTAGATAGTGTAGTCAGGGAATGGTCAGAAATTTGTTTAGATCGGGTGAATAAACAGATAGGGATTCAGAGGACTATTAACTGTAAGGAACAGTTAAAAATAATAAAAATGTGCAAACATAATAATAAATAATAAAAATTTATAGAAATACTATAGGAAAGTATAATATATAACAATGTTCTGGATTCAGTGGCCAAATTGATTACATGCTACAGTTAAGCCCGCTTTACACGCTACAAGATATCTTACGATGTGTCGGCGGGGTCACGTCGTAAGTGACGCATATCCGGCATCGTAAGTTATGTTGTAGCGTGTGACAGCGACGTGCAATTGCGAGTCAACGAAAAACCGTTCATCGCATGTACGTCGTTCATTCCTGACGAATTGAACCTTTCTCTAGAGTAGCATGTCAGATTGTTCATCGTACCTGGGGTAGCGCACATCGCAGTGTGTGACACCCCGGGAACGATGAACAGATCTCACCTGCCTCCTGCGGCTCCCGGCCGGTAATGCGGAAGGAAGGAGGTGGGCGGGATGTTTACGTCCCGCTCAGCTCCGCCCCTCCGCTTCTATTAGCCGGCTGCCGCGTGACGTCGATGTGACGCCAAACGTCCCTCCCACTCCAGGAAGTGGACGTTCGCCGCCCACATCGAGGTCGTATGGAAGGTAAGTATGTGTGATGGGGGATAATCGTATGTGCGGCACGTTCAACAAATTGAACGTGCTGCACATACGATGGGGGCGTTGCAAATCGCATACGATATCGTATGCGAAATTGCAACGTGTAAAGCAGGCTTTAGACTACTTGGCGGATAGGACTTTAGAGCACTAATGAAAAATAGCAGTATTGTAGTTTGATACCTTTGGTCATATAGTCTTTTTCTCAGACAACTCTCATATAACCACTCTCTCTTATAACCAACTCATATAACCACTTGAAATTCAGACTAAGGCATAATTTTATGTCAATTAAATAACATACTTAGAGGGTCAGACAAATAGCATTATAATCATAATTATTCAACTCCAAGTACATATTAGATTTACTTGCAAATTTACAAACTTTCTGTTGTTGCAATAAAGCAATCAAGCAAGAACTTGTCACTTTTAATAAGTACTGAAGAATTATTCATCACCTTTATGACAAGCGTCTTTATTGCTTAGTAGAGCCCTTTTTGCCTGTCGTAACGTAACCTTCTAAAAATGTGATACATAGCCAAAAACAGCATTCCAAGGAATCCTATCCTATTCCTCATGGCCAACAGTTCACTAAAATATTAGGTTTAAGCTGGTGTCACACACATCGACAACGACAACGACGTCGCTGCTACGTCACCATTTTCTGTGACGTTGCAGCGACGTCCCGTCGCTGTCGCTGTATGTGACATCCAGCAACGACCTGGCCCCTGCTGTGAGGTCGCCGGTCGTTGCTGAATGTCCAGCTTCATTTTTTGGTCGTCACTCTCCCGCTGTGACACACACATCGCTGTGTGTGACAGCGAGAGAGCGACGAAATGAAGCGAGCATGGAGCAGGAGCCGGCGTCTGGCAGCTGCGGTAAGCTGTAACCAGCGTAAACATCGGGTAACCAAGGGAAGACCTTTCCCTGGTTACCCGATATTTACCTTCGTTACCAGCCTCCGCCCTTCCTGCCAGTGCCGGCTCCTGCTCTGTGCACATGTGGCTGCAGTACGCATCGGGTAATTAACCCGATGTATACTGTAGCAAGGAGAGCAAGGAGCCAGCGCTAAGCAGTGCGCGCGGCTCCCTGCTCTCTGCACTGTGACATGTAGCTGCAGCACACATCGGGTTAATTAACCCGATGTGTACTGTACCTAGGAGAGCAAGGAGCCAGCGCTAAGCGCGGCTCCCTGCTCTCTGCACATGTAGCACAGCGACGTTATGATCGCTGCTTCTGCTGTGTTTGACAGCTAAGCAGCGATCATAACAGCGACTTACAAGGTCGCTGTTACGTCACCGAAAATGGTGACGTAACAGCAACGTCGTTGTCGCTGTCGCTTAGTGTGAACCCAGCTTAAGAGAGTGGTCAAAAATGTTGAAGGAATCAATCACACAATTACACAAACAAGAAGAAAAGATACAAGATAGCAAAGCTAAGCTGTTGAATGTTCCTACAGATATAGCTGGAAGCATAGTTCACAGGTTCAAACAGAATGGAATATTGGCTACACTACCTAGGAGTGGCTAATAAGGAAGCCATCACCTGCTGCCACCAGATTCTCCATGCTCAAACTCTAGGACATCTTTACAGACCGTCTGGTCACTTCATTAAAGAGAAACTGTCAAGCAGTTCATGTTGCCTGCAGTTTGAAGCCAGGGATATTATTCTCTGGAACACTCCGGCATTTCAGAGAAAATATGCTTTGAAGATCCAGAGAGACTTGTCCATCCAGTGGCGCACATATCATTGGTGCAACCTGTGAAGGCACACAGGAGCCCAAGAGATAAAGAGGCCCATTTCCATCGCTAAAGCACGTGCATTATGATGAACTATTACACTGCTAGGGGCCCACATACTTTTTTTGCACAGGGGCCCTTTCCTGTCTGTGTCCACCAGTGTGTCAATCACTTGTGCTGCTACAGGTGGCTGACAGGTCTCTCCTTATGCACACATGACCTGGGAAGTGCTGGTCAGGGTGGCGCTAGAAGAGTCTTGTCTTTGAGCCTCAAATATAATGTTCCAGGCAGTAAACGTGCAGCCAGACTGCGATTCATACTACCCGCATTACGAACAACATGAATCGCCTGACAGGTTGCTCTTAATATCAGCTCTGTAGGGGTCCAATACCTGTCACCTTCACCGATCATCAAGTGGCCAAATGTAATGAGAACAAAGCTATATTGAACGACTCTATACAATGTGTAGAAGCCTCTGGCAAGTACAGCAAAACAGCTCTTATTCTCTTGAGTTAATAACTAGAGATGAGCGAACCGGTCCCGGTTCGGCTCGAGGCGGTTCGCCGAACGGGGGGTCTGGCTCGAGTTCGGCTCGTCGAACGTTCGACGAACCGAACTCGAGCCCATAGGAAACAATGGCAGGCAATCACAAACACAGTAAAACACCTAGAAAACACCCTGAAAGGTGTCCAAAAGGTGACAAACAACTCACAACATAACACAAACACATGGGAAAGTGACAAGGACATATACTCATGTGAAAACAAAACAGCTGGACAAGGAAAAAGAGGGAGACACACAGATATATGAGTATATGCAAAGAAACATCGATTCCATTATTGTGCAACTTGAGCCCTGCTCATTTTAGGCTTCCAATCTGGATAAATTGCCTGAGCTCGCCACGTACGCCTTGAGGATCTTGTCGTGTCCTGCAGCCAGCGTTCTCTCGGAACCTGTCTTCAGTGCTGCTGGGGGTCTGCTGGCAGATAAGCACACGTGTCTGTCCACTGACAATGTGGACCTGGCTCTCAGAGGACTTTTCTTCCCCTGGGTCAGCCAGGGGAGGCGAAAGGCACGCGTATTTTTGAGAGTGCTTCATGCAAAGCATCTTTTTCTTTGTCAAAAGGGGGGCTCAACCGATGCCAGTCAAGTGGGGTGTGTGTGGCCCAGTTAGTGGCAACGAGGGAGACTGTGGTTGGAGTCCCCTCGCTGTGTCTCTAAAAGAACCAAGATGAACAAGTCATGGCTCTCAGAGGACTTTTCTTCCCCTGGGTCAGCCAGGGGACGGGAAAGGCACGCGTATTTTTGAGAGTGCTTCATGCAAAGCATCTTTTTCTTTTTCAAAAGGGGGCTCAACCGATGCCAGTCAAGTGGGGTGTGTGTGGCCCAGTTAGTGGCAACGAGGGAGACTGTGGTTGGAGTCCCCTCGCTGTGTCTCTAAAAGAACCAAGATGAACAAGTCATGGCTCTCAGAGGACTTTTCTTCCCCTGGGTCAGCCAGGGGACGGGAAAGGCACGCGTATTTTTGAGAGTGCTTCATGCAAAGCATCTTTTTCTTTGTCAAAAGGGGGGGTCAACCGATGCCAGTCAAGTGGGGTGTGTGTGGCCCAGTTAGTGGCAACGAGGGAGACTGTGGTTGGAGTCCCCTCGCTGTGTCTCTAAAAGAACCAAGATGAACAAGTCATGGCTCTCAGAGGACTTTTCTTCCCCTGGGTCAGCCAGGGGACGGGAAAGGCACGCGTATTTTTGAGAGTGCTTCATGCAAAGCATCTTTTTCTTTGTCAAAAGGGGGGGTCAACCGATGCCAGTCAAGTGGGGTGTGTGTGGCCCAGTTAGTGGCAACGAGGGAGACTGTGGTTGGAGTCCCCTCGCTGTGTCTCTAAAAGAACCAAGATGAACAAGTCATGGCTCTCAGAGGACTTTTCTTCCCCTGGGTCAGCCAGGGGACGGGAAAGGCACGCGTATTTTTGAGAGTGCTTCATGCAAAGCATCTTTTTCTTTTTCAAAAGGGGGCTCAACCGATGCCAGTCAAGTGGGGTGTGTGTGGCCCAGTTAGTGGCAACGAGGGAGACTGTGGTTGGAGTCCCCTCGCTGTGTCTCTAAAAGAACCAAGATGAACAAGTCATGGCTCTCAGAGGACTTTTCTTCCCCTGGGTCAGCCAGGGGACGGGAAAGGCACGCGTATTTTTGAGAGTGCTTCATGAAAAGCATCTTTTTCTTTGTCAAAAGGGGGGGTCAACCGATGCCAGTCAAGTGGGGTGTGTGTGGCCCAGTTAGTGGCAACGAGGGAGACTGTGGTTGGAGTCCCCTCGCTGTGTCTCTAAAAGAACCAAGATGAACAAGTCATGGCTCTCAGAGGACTTTTCTTCCCCTGGGTCAGCCAGGGGACGGGAAAGGCACGCGTATTTTTGAGAGTGCTTCATGCAAAGCATCTTTTTCTTTGTCAAAAGGGGGGCTCAACCGATGCCAGTCAAGTGGGGTGTGTGTGGCCCAGTTAGTGGCAACGAGGGAGACTGTGGTTGGAGTCCCCTCGCTGTGTCTCTAAAAGAACCAAGATGAACAAGTCATGGCTCTCAGAGGACTTTTCTTCCCCTGGGTCAGCCAGGGGACGGGAAAGGCACGCGTATTTTTGAGAGTGCTTCATGCAAAGCATCTTTTTCTTTTTCAAAAGGGGGCTCAACCGATGCCAGTCAAGTGGGGTGTGTGTGGCCCAGTTAGTGGCAACGAGGGAGACTGTGGTTGGAGTCCCCTCGCTGTGTCTCTAAAAGAACCAAGATGAACAAGTCATGGCTCTCAGAGGACTTTTCTTCCCCTGGGTCAGCCAGGGGACGGGAAAGGCACGCGTATTTTTGAGAGTGCTTCATGCAAAGCATCTTTTTCTTTGTCAAAAGGGGGGGTCAACCGATGCCAGTCAAGTGGGGTGTGTGTGGCCCAGTTAGTGGCAACGAGGGAGACTGTGGTTGGAGTCCCCTCGCTGTGTCTCTAAAAGAACCAAGATGAACAAGTCATGGCTCTCAGAGGACTTTTCTTCCCCTGGGTCAGCCAGGGGACGGGAAAGGCACGCGTATTTTTGAGAGTGCTTCATGCAAAGCATCTTTTTCTTTTTCAAAAGGGGGCTCAACCGATGCCAGTCAAGTGGGGTGTGTGTGGCCCAGTTAGTGGCAACGAGGGAGACTGTGGTTGGAGTCCCCTCGCTGTGTCTCTAAAAGAACCAAGATGAACAAGTCATGGCTCTCAGAGGACTTTTCTTCCCCTGGGTCAGCCAGGGGACGGGAAAGGCACGCGTATTTTTGAGAGTGCTTCATGCAAAGCATCTTTTTCTTTTTCAAAAGGGGGCTCAACCGATGCCAGTCAAGTGGGGTGTGTGTGGCCCAGTTAGTGGCAACGAGGGAGACTGTGGTTGGAGTCCCCTCGCTGTGTTTTACATGCTTTTAGAAGGGCATGAAATGGCTTGGAGGTTGACTTTCATCATATGCAAACTGTTGGCTACCAAAATGCTGCCTTTCCAACAACTGTGGTTATAGGCAATGAGGAACATACTGATGAAGATGAGACGCAGATACCCGATTGGGATGACAACTTAAATATTCGGTCAGGGCAAGAAGAAACTCGGTCTGAGGGGTAGGGGAGTGCAAACACAACAATTGATGATTAAGTTCTAGATCACACCTACTGTCAACCCACAGTCAGACACTCGAGGAGGTCAACAGAGGCGGTGGAGGAGGATGCAACCGACGTCGAAGTAACCTGGCGCCTTCCTGGACACAGTCGGAGCACTGGTAGCACGTCTACAACTGCATCCTCAGCCACCACTCTGCCTCTGAGCATTATTCGGGGTGGATCAACAGGTCGCATGGCCTCTAAGCCTTGCCTAGCCAGGTCCTTTTTTGACATAGAAAAAGATCGCCCAAATTATGTGATCTGTAAAATTTGTCATGGTTCTCTTAGTAGAGGTCAAAACCTCAGCAGTTTGACAACTTCTTCCATGAATCGTCACATGAATAAATATCATATGGCCCGATGGGAAGCTCACCGTGCTGCAATGCGGCCTAGCGGAGCGAACCATCCACCGCCTGCCCCTTCCAGTGCATCCGCGCGCTCGTCATCTTCTAGGACTGTGGGGACAGCTGTCACACCTGTTTTTCCACCCACAACTTCCACCACTGTAACCGCAACAGGCAGTTTGCTTGGTAGGTCGTCAGTTGGTTTGGAAGGGGAAACAAGTGAGTGTGTACAGCTCTCTCAGACATCGATAGCACCAACTTTGGATGAAGGCAACATCATGTCTCCGCCTGCACTTTCCTCACAAAGCTGCATTTTTCCAGGGACACCCGACTCAACACCGTCTACACACAGCAGCCAGATCTCTGTCCCTCAGATGTGGTCAAATAAAAGGCCACTTCCTGCGACCCATGACAAAGCGAAGAGGTTGACTCTATCCCTCTGTAAGCTGTTGACTACAGAAATGCTGCCTTTCCGCCTAGTGGACACACAGGATTTTAGAGACCTTATGTCTGTCTCTGTGCCCCAGTACCAGATGCCTAGTCGCCACTACTTCTCTAAGAAAGGTGTGCCCGCGCTACACCAGCATGTCGCACACAACATCACCGCTTCCTTGAGAAACTCTGTGTGTGAACGGGTGCATTTCACCACCGATACTTGGACCAGTAAGCATGGACAGGGACGTTACATGTCGCTGACTGGCCACTGGGTAACTATGGTGATAGATGGTGAAGGGTCTGCTGCACAAGTCTTGCCGTCCCCACGACTTGTGTGTCAATCCTCTGTCTGTCCAAGTTCCGCCACTGCTTCTGCATCCTCCACCTCATCTGGGTCCTCCACCTCCGCCCCAAGCCTGCCTGGTCAGGCCACCAGCGTTCTCACTGCGCAGAAGGAATCACGCACCCCTCATTACTATGCTGGTAGCAGAGCGCAACGGCATCAGGCGGTCTTTAGCTTGACATGTCTTTGAAATAGGAGTCACACAGCGACTGAGTTGTGGGCAGCTCTGGAGACTGATTTTGATAAATGGTTGTCTCCACTCAACCTGCAGCCTGGTAAGGCCGTGTGCGACAATGCTGCAAACCTGGGTGCGGCCCTTCGCCTGGGCAAGGTGACACACGTGCCTTGTATGGCTCACGTGTTTAACCTTGTTGTCCAGCAATTTTTAACACACTATCCCGGCCTAGATGGCCTTCTGACCAGGGCACGGAAACTGTCTGCAGTGCTCACTTCCACCGTTCAACCGCCGCACCTGAGCGACTTGCATCGCTCCAGAAGTCTTTCGGCCTGCCGGTTCATCGCCTGAAATGCGATGTGGCGACACGCTGGAATTCAACTCTCCACATGTTACAGCGACTGTGGCAGCACCGGCGAGCCCTGGTGCAATACGTCATGATGTATAGCCTGGGCCAACGAGATGCAGAAGTGGGGCAGATCACCCTGATGGAGTGATCTCAGATCAAGGACCTATGCACCCTTCTGCACAGTTTCGACATGGCGACGAATATGTTTAGCGCTGACAATGCCATTATCAGCATGACGATTACAGTCATTTACATGCTGGAGCACACGCTAAACACTATTCGTAGTCAGGGGGTGGGACAACAGGAAGGGGAGGAACTACAGGAGGATTCATATGCGCAAGACACAACAACATCACCAAGGTCCAGACGTTCATCATCACCAACGCGGCAGGCATGGGACCATGGGGGACAGGGATCAACAAGGGCGCATGGTAGCAGGTGAGATGTTGAGGAAGGTGCAGGAGGACATGAAGATATGGAGGACGAACTGTCCATGGACATGGAAGACTCAGCAGATGAGGGGGACCTTGGTCAAATTTCAGTTGAAAGAGGTTGGGGGGAGATGACAGAGGAAGAAAGAACGGTTAGCACCTCTATGCCACAAACACAGCGTGGACTTGGTGCGCATGGCTGCGCAAGACACATGAGTGCCTTCTTGTTGCACTACCTCCAACATGACCCTCGTATTGTCAAAATTAGAAGTGATGATGACTACTGGCTTGCCACACTATTAGATCCCCGGGACAAGTCCAAATTTTGTGACATAATTCCACCCATAGAAAGGGACGCACGTATGCAGGAGTATCAGCAGAAGCTGTTACTCGATCTTAGCTCGGCTTTTCCACCAAACAACCGTGCAGGTGAAGGGAGTGATTCTCCCAGTTGTAACTTGACAAACATGGGACGGCCTCGTCATCTTCAACAGTCTACCCGTACCAGTAGGACCGTATCTGGTGCTGGTAACAGCAATTTTATGGAATCTTTTCATAATTTTTTTAGACCCTCCTTTGCAAGGCCACCAGAGACAACAAGTCTGACACATAGTCAACGGATGGAGAGGATGATACAGGAGTATCTCCAAATGAACATCGATGCAATGACTTTGCAAATGGAGCCTTGCTCCTTTTGTGCTTCAAATCTAGAAAAATGTCAAGAGCTCTCCAGTTACGCCTCGAAGATTTTGTCGTGTCCAGCTGCCAGCGTTGTCTCTGAACGTGTCTTCAGTGCTGCTGGGTGTGTGCTGACAGATAAGCGCACGCGTCTGTCCAGTGACAATGTGGACAGACTGACGTTCATCAAAATGAACAAGTCATGGATCCAGAAGGAATTTACTACCCCTGTGTCATCCTGGGGAGAGTAAATGCTTGTGGATTTGGAATGTGCTTGATGCAAATCAAAACATCCTGTTTGCAACTAGGGCACAAGTGCTGCCACTGATAAGGTGTCTGTGTGGGGCCCAATTTTTGGAAAAAAAGGGAGACTCCGCTTGGAGTAACCCTTGCTTGCTGTGTTTTTTAAAAATAATACAAGATGAACAGATCTGAAGGCAAGATGAAGCCAACATCATGTCTCCGCCTGCACTTTTCTCACAAACCTGCATTTTTCCAGGGACACCCTACTCAACACCGTCTACAGACAGCAGCCAGATCTCTGTCCCTCAGATGTGGTCAAATAAAAGGCCACTTACTGCGACCCATGACAAAGCTAAGTGGTTGACTCTATCCCTCTGTAAGCTGTTGGCTACCGAAATGCTGCCTTTACGCGTAGTGGACACACAGGATTTTACAGACCTTATGTCTGTCGCTGTGCCCCAGTACCAGATGCCCAATCACCACTGCTTCTCCAAGAAAAGCATGCCCGCGCTACACCGGCATGTCGCACACAACATCACCACTTCCTTGAGAAAATCTGTGTGCGACAGGGTGCATTTCAACACAGATACTTGGACCAGTAAGCATAGACAGGGTCATTACATGTCACTGACTGGGCACTGGCAAACTATGGTGAGAGATGGAGAAGGGTCTGCTGTACAAGTCTTGCCGTCCCCACGAGTTGTTTCAATCCTTGTTCTGTATGTAGAAGTTAATACACTGCTTCTGCCTCTTCAACCTCGTGTGGGTCCTCTACCTTTGCGCAAACCCTGTGTGGTCAGGCCACCCTTCCTTGCAACTGCGCACAAGGACTACCACACACCTCCTTACTATGCTGGCAGCAGAGCTCAATGCCATCAGGCGGTCAAAGTTTTACTTTGAAATGTATGGGAAATGTGAGTCACACCGCTATTACAGAGAATAGTAGTCAGGCAGGGTCAAAACATTAATTGAGGAACAGGAACAGAATGGGACGGCCAGGACTTAATCAGAAAACAAGCAGAGGTGAAATGCGTATCGGCCAACAAGGTACATAAACAGCAAGCAGGAAAAGTAGTCAGGTAACAAGCACACAAAATCATAAAACTGAACTGGGGGTAAAATTAACCAGAGGTTCATAGCTATGTCTGGCAGTGGTCTGCAGACAGGATGGGCATAAAAAAGGGTGTGGTGTCTTCCCATTGGTTGTAGCTGAATGATGGTATTTCATCTGTGAGATACCCACCAGCTACATTCAGCCAGAGATTCTGCATCTGTCAAGGTAATGCAGCCCAGTGGGTGAGCATAACCTGCGTCCACCTGCGCCGCTGGCATCGACTACTCTCCCATCATCAGCACTATTCATGAAAGGAACACGTTGTCACCTGGCGACCGGAGTACAAATTGACGGAGCGGACTCCGTTGGTGACTTAACAGCCGTGTGCGGCAATGATGCAAACCTGGCTGCGGGCCATCCTCAGGGCAATGTGACACACGTGCCTTTTATGGCTCACGTGTTGATCCGAATTCTCCAGCAATTTTTAAAACACCATCACGGCCTACATGGCCTTGTGCAGCGGGCACGCTCGCTATGTGCTCACTTCCATCGTGCGCACACAGCAGCTCAACAACTTTCATCACTCCGGAAGTCTTAGGGTCTGGCAGTTAAACGCCGGAAATGCGATGTTCCGACACGCAGGAATTGGAATCTGCACATGTTGCAGCGTGTGTGGCAGCACCGCAGAGCCCTGCTGAAATACGGTAAGACATATAGCCTGGGATAAGTTGATCCAGAGGTGGTGCAGATCACGCTGCTGGAGTGGTGTCAGATCAAGGACCTATGCACCCTGCTACACAGTTTTGAAATGTCGACGAAGATGTTTAGCACTGGCAATGTCATTCTCAGCGTGACAATTCTGGTCATCTACATGATGGAGCACACTGTAATTATTATTCGGAGTCAGGTGTTGGGACAAGAGGAAGGGGAGGAAGTACAGGAGGAGTCATATGCGGAAGGGATAACAAGATCTACGAGGTCCAGATGGTCAGCGGCACCTATGCGGCAGTCATGGTGAGGGAGAGGGATTAACAAGGGCGCATAGTATCAGCAAAAAGTGTTGATGAAAGTGCAGGAGCCCATGAAGAAATGGAGGACGAACTGGCGATGGGCATGGAAGACTCAGCAGATGAGTGAGAGCTTGCTCACATTTCGGTTGTGCGAGGTTGTGGGTAGAGGGCAGAGGAAGGATGCACGATTCTCACCTCTCTGCCACCAACACACCAAGGACTTGGTCCTCCTGGATGCACAAGACACATGAGCGCCTTCTTGCTGCACTACCTACATGACCCTCGGATTGTATGAATTTGAAGTAATCCTGAATACTGGGTTGCCACACTGTTAGATCCCCGGTACAAGACAAAATTTGGCGAACTAATTCCTGCCATAGAAATAGACGCACGTATACAGGAGTATCTGCAGAATGTGGTACGCAATCTTAGATCTACTTTTCCACTAAACACCAGTGCTGCACAGAGTGAATCTCAACACTTTGTCATGGATAGGAGGAAATGGTCTTTTACTTGTCCACATCGGAGGGACCGAGGGATGGCTGCTGTGCTGAGATGGCGTTGAGTACGGTGTCCCTGCACAGTTGCACTTTTGGTCATATCCCAAAATGAGTTGAAAAAGGACAGATGCTGTTGGAAAGGGGAACAGGTGTGTTGGAAAGGGGAAAAAAATTTTGGTCCGTGGATTTGGTGGTTAAACAACTGTAACATTTGCTGAAGAAACAACATCTGTTACAGTGGGACTGGCAGATTTGGATAAAGTGGTATATAATCTGTGACCGCTATATAACAAAAATTAATAAGAAAAGAAAGAGAAAGGTATATATCACCTTCAGCAGTCAGTGTCCACCGTGCTCCCAGTTGGAAAAGGAGAGGTTGGCAACTTGAAGGTTTGGTGGAGGATACAGAGCTGTGTGGCTATGAAACTAATAGTAGCCTGAACCGAGTTAGACGCCATTCGGATCTGGAGACTGTGAGCCCTGTTAGCGTCACAGGGTCCACATGCCCACCCAGCCCAGGAACTCCCTGTTAACAACACAGGGGCCATTGAGTACGCTGACCGTGTGCGTAGGGGCCACACCTGTGGACAGCAGGCGCATCAGCAGCAGCAGGCCTGTTAATGCCACTGGGCTGCACAAGCAGGACTGTTAGGACAGGAGCTGGTCTTAACCGTTCTGCGTTACCAACTGTGGTGGTGGCCTGCATCCACCACCCTATCCCTGCCTACCTCTGGCCTAAAGCCGCAATGGGTTCAACACATGGAGGTGTGCTCTTTCGGAGCATAATAGAAGACTGCGCACCTCCTTGTTGGCTCCAGCCCCTTTTATAACCTGGGTCCGCCCCAAACCAGGGTGAACCACAATGCACCTCCTGGAGACAAAAGCAGAGTGACACGTCATGAGTGGCATAACTAGCGTCCTATTTGGAAACGCAACTTCAATGATGACCTCATGGCTGCCATGACCCAAACACCTCACCAGTCATCGTCTGACCATCAATAATGCGGTGACAAGTCATAGGTGTGGGCCTCTGCAAGCCATTTGGGAGGACACCTGATGCCCTGTGGTCTATATGGGACCCCCACATCAGGGCCAGGGCCAAAGAGTTCATTACCGGACCTAGTCTCTGATGCAGGAAGTGCCTGAGCATGCTCAGTAGCATGAAATACAGTCTCTGAAAAAAGACTATCAGCTTTAGCATGGTGTCTAGGCACAAAACAGGACTTAGACCCGGCACAGAATGCAAGCACCTGTGCAAAGAGGCTTTTCACACTTAGTGTGGGAGCATGCGCTGTATCCCGAAATGAAGACTTAGCGTCAGGAATGGCACAGTCAGGCTGAGCATACTCACTAGGCGAAACACTGTAATTATGCTGCAGCTGGGGTACATCGGCACACGCATGCGCACTAGCTGCCTCTCCACACTTAGACGTGGAGGGGAAATTTGTCTTGGAGATGCTGTCTATGAACAGAAGGAAAAGCTAAAGGAAGCCTGACTTTCTATCCCTCCGAATTATGAAATGCAGCAATGAATTCCATGAGTTTGCTATAACATTAGCGTAGCTAAATGTGCATGAGGGTGTGATGTAGAGGTGCTAGAAATAGCTTGTCACCAGTGGGGCACTAATGGAATACAACAGCCAGTTCTATGATGCCACAAAATGGCAGTATTTTGTGCTATCATTATAGCTTATTAAAAACAGAGCACGAGGTTGTCATGCAGAGGTGCTGCACATAGATTTGCAGTAGTGTGAATAGACAAAAGTACAATAGCCACGTTTAGGATACAACTAGGTACAGTGAGTGTTTGCTAGTATAATGGCTGAGTTTAAAAAAGTTTGAGTGTGCAATGCAGGCAGATGTCCTGCAAATATCGTTCCAATACTGTGAATTGACAAAAGTACAATAGCCACGTTTAGGATACAACTAGGTACAGTGAGTGTTTGCTAGTATAATGGCTGAGTTTAAAAAAGTTTGAGTGTGCAATGCAGGCAGACGTGCTGCAAATAACGTTCCAATACTGTGAATAGACAAAAGTACAATAGCCACGTTTAGGATACAACTAGGTACACTGAGTGTTTGCTACTATAAATGGCTGAGTTTAAAAAAGTTTGAGTGTGCAATGCAGGCAGACGTGCTGCAAATAACGTTCCAATACTGTGAATTGACAAAAGTACAATAGCCACGTTTAGGATACAACTAGGTACAGTGAGTGTTTGCTAGTATAATGGCTGAGTTTAAAAAAGTTTGAGTGTGCAATGCAGGCAGACGTGCTGCAAATAACGTTCCAATACTGTGAATTGACAAAAGTACAATAGCCACGTTTAGGATACAACTAGGTACAGTGAGTGTTTGCTAGTATAATGGCTGAGTTTAAAAAAGTTTGAGTGTGCAATGCAGGCAGACGTGCTGCAAATAACGTTCCAATACTGTGAATTGACAAAAGTACAATAGCCACGTTTAGGATACAACTAGGTACAGTGAGTGTTTGCTAGTATAATGGCTGAGTTTAAAAAAGTTTGAGTGTGCAATGCAGGCAGACGTGCTGCAAATAACGTTCCAATACTGTGAATTGACAAAAGTACAATAGCCACGTTTAGGATACAACTAGGTACAGTGAGTGTTTGCTAGTATAATGGCTGAGTTTAAAAAAGTTAGAGTGTGCAATGCAGGCAGACGTGCTGCAAATAACGTTCCAATACTGTGAATAGACAAAAGTACAATAGCCACGTTTAGGATACAACTAGGTACACTGAGTGTTTGCTACTATAAATGGCTGAGTTTAAAAAAGTTTGAGTGTGCAATGCAGGCAGACGTGCTGCAAATAACGTTCCAATACTGTGAATTGACAAAAGTACAATAGCCACGTTTAGGATACAACTAGGTACACTGAGTGTTTGCTACTATAAATGGCTGAGTTTAAAAAAGTTTGAGTGTGCAATGCAGGCAGACGTGCTGCAAATAACGTTCCAATACTGTGAATTGACAAAAGTACAATAGCCACGTTTAGGATACAACTAGGTACAGTGAGTGTTTGCTAGTATAATGGCTGAGTTTAAAAAAGTTAGAGTGTGCAATGCAGGCAGACGTGCTGCAAATATCGTTCCAATACTGTGAATAGACAAAAGTAAAATAGCCACGTTTAGGATACAACTAGGTACACTGAGTGTTTGCTAGTATAATGGCTGAGTTTAAAAAAGTTAGAGTGTGCAATGCAGGCAGACGTGCTGCAAATAACGTTCCAATACTGTGAATAGACAAAAGTACAATAGCCACGTTTAGGATACAACTAGGTACACTGAGTGTTTGCTACTATAAATGGCTGAGTTTAAAAAAGTTTGAGTGTGCAATGCAGGCAGACGTGCTGCAAATAACGTTCCAATACTGTGAATTGACAAAAGTACAATAGCCACGTTTAGGATACAACTAGGTACAGTGAGTGTTTGCTAGTATAATGGCTGAGTTTAAAAAAGTTTGAGTGTGCAATGCAGGCAGACGTGCTGCAAATAACGTTCCAATACTGTGAATTGACAAAAGTACAATAGCCACGTTTAGGATACAACTAGGTACAGTGAGTGTTTGCTAGTATAATGGCTGAGTTTAAAAAAGTTTGAGTGTGCAATGCAGGCAGACGTGCTGCAAATAACGTTCCAATACTGTGAATTGACAAAAGTACAATAGCCACGTTTAGGATACAACTAGGTACAGTGAGTGTTTGCTAGTATAATGGCTGAGTTTAAAAAAGTTAGAGTGTGCAATGCAGGCAGACGTGCTGCAAATATCGTTCCAATACTGTGAATAGACAAAAGTAAAATAGCCACGTTTAGGATACAACTAGGTACACTGAGTGTTTGCTAGTATAATGGCTGAGTTTAAAAAAGTTAGAGTGTGCAATGCAGGCAGACGTGCTGCAAATAACGTTCCAATACTGTGAATAGACAAAAGTACAATAGCCACGTTTAGGATACAACTAGGTACACTGAGTGTTTGCTACTATAAATGGCTGAGTTTAAAAAAGTTTGAGTGTGCAATGCAGGCAGACGTGCTGCAAATAACGTTCCAATACTGTGAATTGACAAAAGTACAATAGCCACGTTTAGGATACAACTAGGTACACTGAGTGTTTGCTACTATAAATGGCTGAGTTTAAAAAAGTTTGAGTGTGCAATGCAGGCAGACGTGCTGCAAATAACGTTCCAATACTGTGAATTGACAAAAGTACAATAGCCACGTTTAGGATACAACTAGGTACACTGAGTGTTTGCTAGTATAATGGCTGAGTTTAAAAAAGTTAGAGTGTGCAATGCAGGCAGACGTGCTGCAAATATCGTTCCAATACTGTGAATAGACAAAAGTACAATAGCCACGTTTAGGATACAACTAGGTACACTGAGTGTTTGCTAGTATAATGGCTTAGTAACAATGAGTTGTAGTGTGCAATGCAGGCAGACGTGCTCTGCAAATGTCTTTGCACTAGTGGGACTATAGCAAAGTCCAATAGCCACGTTTAGGATGCCACTAGGTACACTGAGTGTTTGCTAGTAAAATTGCTTAGTTTAAAAAAGTTGGAGTGTGCAATGCAGGCAGATGTGCTCTGCTAATATCTTTGCACTAGTGGGACTATAGCAAAGTCCAATAGCCACGTATAGGATGCCACTAGGTACACTGAGTGTTTGCTAGTATAATGGCTTAGTTAAAATGAGTTTGAGTGTGCAATGCAGGCAGACGCGCTATGCAAATGTCTTTGCACTAGTGGGACTATAGCAAAGTCCAATAGCCACGTATAGGATGCCACTAGGTACACTGAGTGTTTGCTAGTATAATGGCTTGGTTTTAATGAGTTGGAGTGTGCAATGCAGGCAGACGCGCTCTGCAAATGTCTTTGCACTAGTGGGACTATAGCAAAGTCCAATAGCCACGTATAGGATGCCACTAGGTACACTGAGTGTTTGCTAGTATAATGGCTTGGTTAGAATGAGTTGTAGTGTGCAATGCAGGCAGATGTGCTCTGCTAATGTCTTTGCACTAGTGGGACTATAGCAAAGTCCAATAGCCACGTATAGGATGCCACTAGGTACACTGAGTGTTTGCTAGTATAATGGCTTAGTTAAAATGAGTTTGAGTGTGCAATGCAGGCAGACGCGCTATGCAAATGTCTTTGCACTAGTGGGACTATAGCAAAGTCCAATAGCCACGTATAGGATGCCACTAGGTACACTGAGTGTTTGCTAGTATAATGGCTTGGTTAGAATGAGTTGTAGTGTGCAATGCAGGCAGATGTGCTCTGCTAATGTCTTTGCACTAGTGGGACTATAGCAAAGTCCAATAGCCACGTATAGGATGCCACTAGGTACACTGAGTGTTTGCTAGTATAATGGCTTAGTTAAAATGAGTTTGAGTGTGCAATGCCGGCAGACGCGCTATGCAAATGTCTTTGCACTAGTGGGACTATAGCAAAGTCCAATAGCCACGTATAGGATGCCACTAGGTACACTGAGTGTTTGCTAGTATAATGGCTTGGTTTTAATGAGTTGGAGTGTGCAATGCAGGCAGACGCGCTCTGCAAATGTCTTTGCACTAGTGGGACTATAGCAAAGTCCAATAGCCACGTATAGGATGCCACTAGGTACACTGAGTGTTTGCTAGTATAATGGCTTGGTTAGAATGAGTTGTAGTGTGCAATGCAGGCAGACGCGCTCTGCAAATGTCTTTGCACTAGTGGGACTATAGCAAAGTCCAATAGCCACGTATAGGATGCCACTAGGTACACTGAGTGTTTGCTAGTATAATGGCTTGGTTAGAATGAGTTGTAGTGTGCAATGCAGGCAGACGCGCTCTGCAAATGTCTTTGCACTAGTGGGACTATAGCAAAGTCCAATAGCCACGTATAGGATGCCACTAGGTACACTGAGTGTTTGCTAGTATAATGGCTTAGTTATCAGTTGGAGTGTGCAGAGGACAAGAGGGTACAGTGGCAGGATTGTGGTGCTCTGGGTAGAGGAATGGAAGCCTGCCTTTCTATTCCCTCCTAATGGTGAAATGCAGGTAGGAAATCCCTGACCTGGGCTACACAGACGCTGTTGCTGTTTGCAGGACCTGTCACCTATGGCTCTCTGACCCTGCCGGTTGGAGCCCTTAAAAGGACTGCTATAAAGTGCTCTCCCTAAGCTGTCTAACGCTGTGTATGCAGCGCATACAGCTGTATCGGCTATAGGACTCAGGAAGACGGAGCTGCGACAGTGATGTCTGACACCAAAGACGCAGAAGGCAGATAATGGCGTCCGTGAAGAAAATGTCCGGTTTTATAATGCAGGGACATGTGACATGCAGATCCTATCACACATGCCGTTGCTTCTCTGCCTCAAAGTCCACTTAGCTGTGTGTGTGTCTGGGATTGGCTGACATGCTGGCCCGCCCCACAAGACGCGCGCGCTTAGGGAAGGAAGACAAGAAAAAAAAAAAAAAAAAATGGCGATCGCCATTATAGAAACAGCAGTGATCTGAAGGCGCTGTTCACGCACACTATACACTGAAATGTGATAATAGTTTGATTCACAGAGTGACTTACACTATTACAGCAGAAACCAAGCTATGATTTAGCTGTTTTTTGGCTGCTAGAACCGTTCTCGAACGTTTCTAGAACTACCGAGCTTTTGCAAAAAGCTCGAGTTCTAGTTCGATCTAGAACATGCCCCAAAATCACTCGAGCCGCGAACTGGAGAACCACGAACCACGAACCGCGCTCAACTCTATTAATAACAGTTGTTCAATAGAGGAGGCTGGTGTCAGACCCCCACTGAACTGATGCTCATGATCTATCCTTAGGATAAGTCATCAATATTGTAAGACTGAAGAATCCCTTTAATTAGTAACTGTTGTTTTAATTTTTACTTTATACAATGAATTATACATGTGAAAATAACAAACTCTGAAATATATTTCATCAGAGAAATCTGCTTCTTTTTCCTCCTAGACTCATCATTCTTTTCCAAAATTTTGAATTCATAGGTAAAATCTGTATTCAATGAAGACAGATTTTTATAATACTAAGATAGTAGTTACCATTGATGAGCCTCTATGTAGAGGGGAGAAAGTGAATGGGAGGAGCTAGAAGCAGAGCTCCTCCCTCGTCCTATACCCTCGTCTACATAGTAATATAAAAATCTGTCTTCACTGAGTAGGAATTGAAAATATTGAGAATGAACAATCAGTCCTGGCGGAAAATAAAATTGATTTCTCGGATAAGATATAATTCAGAATTTCTTATTTTCATGTGTACCATAGATTTATGAAATAAACATGACTATTACAGTTACTGTTTTCAGATGGGGAAAGGGTGCAGAAATGGAAGTTTTGCTCCAATGAAGAAAAATCTAGCTGCTTCTGCGGATGTCTGAAATCACACAACTGGAATAAAACTTTTTTCTTTTTTTTTTATTTCACCCATCTGCTGCGGAGATTTCAGCAATCAAAGTAATTGTCACATAATGAGTTAACTTTAAAGCTTATCTGGGTGTTATCGGAGATCACACTGGGGGAATGTACTTCTTCTCCCTGTATGATGCTAACCAATTATAAGGAGGCAGCAACACTCACAGGAAAGAAGAACACGCCCCCCCACCCCTCCCACAGCTAAGAGCAGATTTATCAGTGTGTGAGATGTAATGATACAGCAGTGTTCTCCTGCTCTAACCTTCTAAATCTCAGTCTGGGAGGAGCAACGGTACAGCAGTGATTAGGGTGTCACATTAAAAACCCTTCTATCAGCTTTCCAAGTACTGCCAGTTCTGCTGTATTGCCCCTCCCCCACACTGGCTGTCCAGTGTTATATATCAACTTATACTTGTTCTGCAGTGAGAGCAGAGCAGGGTCTCCTTACATCTCACACAGGAGTAGTCCAGACGTGATGTAACAGCTCTGATCTCACTGCAGAGTGATTACAAGTTGCTTCAGCAAAACAGAAGTAAGGGTACCGTCACACTAAACGACGTACCAGCGATTCCGACCACGATACGACCTGGTCAGGATCGCTGGTAAGTCGCTGGGAGGTCGCTGGTGAGATGTCACACAGTCAGATCTTCCCAACGACGCAGTAACGATAGAGGTCGCAGTAGTGACCTGTATAATGATCTCGGGGGTCATTGGGACCCTGTCACACAGTGTCAAACACAGCGATGTGTCCTGCCTTGCGGGAGCCCGACGGCCAAAAAATGAACCAGAACAGTGTGTAACGATCAGCGATTTCACAGCAGGGGCCAGGTCGCTGCTTAGTGTCACACACAGCGAGATCACTGATGAGGTCACTGGTATGTCACAAAATCTGTGACTCAGCAGCGATCTCACTATGTGAAAAGTACCCTTTAGTGTAATTACTTACACACTCAGTAATCAGGAGAACTGATAGAAGGTAATGTCATACAGCTAAACTCAGCTACACAACCCCAAAATCCCCCTGAGGTTTGAGCAGGAGATCAGGACTGTATCATGACATCTCACACACTGAGAAACCTGCTCTAAGCTCTTGGGGGGCGTGTTCTTCTTTCCTTTGAGTGTTGCTGCCTGCTTATGCTTGATCAACATTATACAGGCGGAAGAAGTACACACCCCCAGTGAAAATCCTACTTGGACTTACCAAAATTTAACTCTTTAAGGGACAAATATTTAGATTATTACTATCTCAGCAACGGAGAGGTAATATTATAAAAAAAAATATATAATTTTATTCCACTGTGCAGCCACTATTATTTCCCATGTTCAGAAACTGAGCCAGCCGGCAGATCCAATAGATTAGCTCATACAAATTAAGCATAACATCACTAGTTTTGTTCCATACTAAATATCAACGAGTGACTGGAGTGTGATGATCATCACTTTTATACTCTGATATATTGTTTATTTATTTTTTGTGTATTTATGTACAATGTTTGACTTGTCTCTACAGAGTCTACCGACACAGTAATTCACACATCGCCTCTGCGTAGTCAATACAAATTAACACTTTAACACTTAGAGGTTCTGAACATATGACCAATCTGTATTGGGAAAGGCCTATCATTTCTAAACACATAACAATTAGTCATTTTGAGGCAAGAATAAATATTCATCTTGGTATCTGTAGATTTACATAGATGCTCAAGAATTAAAGAAGAAACTGGCACAAACTACACCTAGTAGCATAACTTAAAGCTCTTGAACCTCAATGCAAAAATGTAATTGGGACCCCCAAATATATTAATATTTAAAATAATAGAATATTCTTATAGGGCACCGTGGCCTTATCTTAGCAGGGGCCTTTTCTAGATCTATACAATTTTGACAATAACAATGGCTGTGCTTTGACCCCAGTTAGTGCACTGATAAGGCCATATGCACATAGCACGTTATTTTATGCGTTTTTGGTGCCTTTTTCTGCCAGAAAATTCCTATTTGGTGCAGAAAATTTCTGCACCAAATACTCAACGTGTGCACATACCCTAAAGGTAGGTGCCCATGATCAGGACTCGCTGTGTCCTGGATGCAGCGGGTCATGACCTCTGGGGCCATGAGACTCCTCCATAGGAGAATGCAGGAGACTGCAGCTGCCCGTGCCCATGATCCGGTCTCTCACTGTGTTCTCCCTATGGAGGACACTTGCGACTCCACAGCAAACAACTGACATGCTGCAGCTCGCACCGCAGGTTAGTGTTTGCTGCAGGAAAACAGGCACAGTGGCCACAAGATTTCTGGAAATCCCGTACACTGTGCTTGTACTGTACATCGCAGCGTTTTGGACGCAGCTGAAGCATGCTGTGTCCAAAACACTGAACCCTGATCGTGGGCACGTACCCTAACATCGTCCTATTCAATATAAATTGGTAGATTGACAAATCCTTTGGGACTAGGTCTTGTATATTAGTTATGTGTTATTTTATAGTCACTATAGTTGGTATTATGTTTGGTCCCAAATTCCATGTTTGTTTTATCTGGTCCAATATTTCACAGGATATATAGATGTTTATATCACAGAAAAATATCAATTGAACAAAAAGAAACATATTTGCTAACTACAGATTCTCTCATCTCTGGGCATCACAGACTTGGCCCTATCTTGGATTTCTTCATACCTAACTGACCGAACTTTCAGCGTCTCCCATTCTCACAGCACTTCCTCATCTCGCCCCCTATCTGTCGGTGTCCGCCAAGGCTCAGTTCATGGACGCCTGGTGTTCTCCATCTACACCTTCGGCCTGGGACAGCTCATAGAGTCCCACAGCTTTCAGTATCATCTCTATGCCGATGGCACACAGATCTACCTCTCTGGACCTGACATTACCTCTCTACTAACCAAAATTCCACAATGTCTGTCTGCTTTCTCATCCTTCTTCTCTGCGCGATTCCTAAAGCTTAACATGGACAAAACAGAGTTCATTGTCTTTCCTCCTTCTCACTCATCTCCTCCAACAAGCCTTTCCATCAAACTCGATGGTTGCTTACTCTCCCCAGTCTCACAAGCTTGTTGCCTTGGAGTAACCCTCGACTCTGCTCTATCCTTCAAGCCACACATCCAAGCCCTCTTCACCTCATACAGACTACAACTCAAAAATATCTCCCGGATCCGTGCTTTCCTTAACCAAGAATCAGCAAAAACATTAGTGCATGCCCTCATCATCTCCCGCCTTGACTACTGCAAACTCCTGCTCTCTGGCCTCCCTTCCAACACTCTTGCACCCCTCCAATCTATCCTAAACTCTGCAGCCCGCTTAATCCACCTCTCCCCCCGCTATTCCCCAGCCTCGCCACTCTGCCAATCCCTTCACTGGCTTCCCCTCGCCCAACGACTCCAGTTCAAAACATTAACCATGACATACAAAGCCATCCACAACCTGTCTCCTCCTTACATATGTGACCTAGTCTCCCGGTACCTACCTGCATGCAACCTCAGAGCCTCACAAGATCTCCTTCTCTACTCCTCTCTTATCTCCTCTTCCCACAATCGCGTACAAGATTTCTCCCGTGCCTCCCCCATACTCTGGAACGCTCTACCTCAGCATATCAGACTCTCCCCTACCGTGGAAAGCTTCAAGAGGAACCTCAAGACCCACCTCTTCCAACAAGCCTACAACCTACAATAGCCCTCAGTCCAGTACACCACTGCGCAACCAGCTCTGTCCTCACCTATTGTACCATCACCCATTCACTGTAGACTGTGAGCCCTCGCGGGCAGGGTCCTCTCTACTCCTATACCAGTCTGTTTTGTACTGTTAATGATTGTTGTACATATACCCTCTTTCACTTGTAAAGTGCCATGGAATAAATGGCGCTATAATAATAAATAATAATAATAATTTGCAACCCTTACTAAATAGTAATCTAGAATTGCCAATTGAAATCTGGAATATGATGCAGGAGCAGCATGTTAAACTCTGCAATAATTATTAATTAGGGGCTTGATTTGTAGTGACTGAACACAATGTGAATTTAGCATGTGTATCAGGGCACATCTGGCACACTTTTGTAGCCTGAGAACCCAACTGTCCAAAGTTGTCTTTTACGATTTCCTCTGAGAGTAAACTGTTCACATAGGACCCGACATTTGCTTACAGCAGGTCTCTGCCTCTTGCCAAAGAGCACATGCAGCAAGATCTGTTCTTATTAGTGGCCAAAAGGGAGTTGTTATGGAACGGATCGATACCGAATGGTATGTACGTTTGTCATCATCATGCGGCTGCAGACAGACTTACATTTGCAACTGCAGCTTAAAAATATAAAAAGTGTGCGCTAATGCGGAGTGTGCAGTGTCTTCAATTAAACTCCATGGACATGTAATGGTGAATTCTGCAACAAAAAGTGCACAGCATTTATGTTTAATAATTTTCCATTGTTCCATTGTTAAGGTTAAAGCATTGTTCATAAGTCATAATTTACATGTGAGGAATGGATATATAGCATATACATATAGGATATATAGCATATACAAAATACCCTGCCCACATAATAAATACACTCCTGATAAGAGCTCCATACTAACATTACAGACCCTTTGAGAAAGCAGGCATGTGAAACGCGTGTTGAGCTATTATATGTGGCACTTCTGATGTGCGAACTATGGGTAGTATGGCTTACATTTGCATTCATATGTACTGTGATTACGCACCAGCACCTTTGTGTTAGATTACTATGCATTATGTTTGATTAGGAGGTTGCTGTATTAAGGTATTTTCCCTCAAAATGCACTGGTACTCTGCAGCCTGCTCTCTATAAACTGACAATGTATACTCACTTTCATGGAATTATGTCTTTGGAAGTGCCCTCATTATGTTGATGTGCTGCTATTATTTCCAATCCTTCTTCTGTGACCTTGATATTGTTATATAAACTTTGTTCTGTTTTAGCATGGTATGATAAAGCTGTTCATTTTATATGGTAAATTTGTGACTCCATTTTTCCCCAGTCTGTAATAACATTAATAAGGGATGTATTAACCCCTTAAGCATAGAAAACCTTTTGTGTGTGTGGCGCCCCTGAGGCTTCCGTCGCCACAGGTCATTGCACCCCATCAGCGGTGTGATGCCCCATTCTGGGGGAGGAAGAGAGTGAACTCCGGTCCCCTGGTAAATCCACACTACACCCATTGTTAGGTACATACTGGGACCAGGGAAAGTGGCAGGCAACCCTCCCATGCTGCATGCTGAGAGGGGCTGTAAGACCCATCCCTGCTCCCATAGGGAGGTAGCTTAGCAACTGGGGAGGTGGGAGGAGCCACCAGAGAGCAGATAGAGAAAGGAAGGTCAAGTTTAGTTTCAGTTTACCTCAGGGAGTGAGAGAAGCAGCATGTAGTTGGAGGAGAAGAACGAGAGAAAGGAGGGAGGAGGAGGCCTGCTGGAGGCAGGCAAGGAGGAGAAAGAAAAGAAAGAAAGAAAGAAGGAAAGAAAGCTCCAAGTCAGCCAGGAGCAGAGGAACTGAAAGAGACGCTTCCTGGTGAAGATCCTGGGACCCAGAGGTCCAGGTGACACCACGTAGAAGACAGAAAGGGTCGCAGGGCTGCGGGTAGTCCTGTAGGTACCACGAGCAGTCCTTGTTGGGTACCGAAGCCGAGGGCCCAGAGGCGCTACGAGTAGCTGCAGGCTGCGGTGGCCTGGTCTACATTGACATCGGTGGAGTGATTAAGCTGCGACAGGGGACGGTCCCTAGAGACTGGAGGAGTGCAAAGACAATCTCCAAACAGTAAAAACCGAGGCCCAGGGACGTTGCAAGCTCCCAGGGCCAGAACCCATAGCAGACCTTCAGAAAAGGGGTAATCAGCCGACAGGTGACCCCCCAGCCTGGAGGCTGTAGTGGAGGCCAAGCCAGGGCCATCCAAACTCGGGCAAGGCTAGTGAAGACAGCAGAGAAGGAGACACTAAGAGAGAGGGTACCGGATTTCACACTCTGAATCACCCAGAAGACGGAGGTCCCTGACAGCGGTCCCAGCAGTCCAAGGGTCCTGCCTGCCCTGACAAGAACTGTGAGTAAAGAACTTGAACTGCACCTCTGAAGTTGCCTCAGTTATTTCATCTGCATAGACATTCACAAGCACCAACTGAGCCCCGGGCATTGCTCCACCTGTGGGGAGCAGTACTACCATTGCTGCCATAACATCATCCCGGAGGCCTCACACAGCAGCGGCGGCTTATTAGCCGCATACCACAGGTGGCGTCACGAACACAAACTTTAACTTAGCCACATATTCAATTGACACCCACCAGGGCCACGGAGCCGGGCCCAGCCACCACTGACTACCACCGGACTAGTCCGGCCCGGCACCGGGTGTCCCATAGCCCTGGGGTGGGCGAGTCATGTGCGCCCCATGAGTTTTAAACTCTGCATTACTATCTTGTGTAAACTGTGTGTGACTACAAGACCAAAATGACAAGGAAGTCAGTATAAAACCACAAGACCATCTCTATAATGATAATATGCAACATACAGGATTCAGTAGGAATTCAATCCCTAATCGAATGGCCCTGAGTGTCCTTAACTGCACCCTAACCGGTCAATATGCAACACAAAAACAGGGATAACAGAAAAACAACATGCGTGTAACTAGAGGATGAGGCACAGGCCTAGGAACATGTTTACATAGTGACGCAGGACAGACAGAAGTAAAGAACAAGAACCCAGAAACAAAAAGTGGAATATGAGAAATTTTTCATACAACACAAAGTAAAAAAAAGGAATGGGGGACAGAAGGGGAATCACTCACAGATTATCTGCAGGGAAAATAACTGGGATTTAACATGCAGGATAAATCCCTAGATGAAGACCTGGAACTCCAACACCCCCATCCAACTGGAAATATAGCCAGAAAAGAAGGCCAGTGCAAGGTGAGTATAAATAGCCCCTTCCAAGATTTAAGTTTCACAGGTGTGTCACGAGTGACAGACAGTCATGTGGTTTCTAGCAATAGAAGGTCCCAGCATTTGGCTGCGAAAAATGATCCCTGGTTTTCTGTTGTTCCTGCTGTTAGTATTCATTGTACTAGGTAGCTCTCCTGCTGGATTTTCATCTATTCCCTTTAGGACCCAGGGGAGCTCTCCTTCCGTCCAGCTGATGATTATTAATATTCCCCTTGTGCTTAAATACTTCCTTCTTCCCTGGACTTGTGCTGGTGATATTATTCAGTTTATTCAAGCTTTGGTGGCAAGAAGGTGGCTTGTACTCCTCTGTGGTATCGTTGTCATCTGTGAATAAGTAATTCATGCACTTTCCCCTGTGTGTCCTTCTTGTGTCTTCTATAGTGTTTAGTAGGGTTAACGAAGAGCTCATCCCATCTGCTCCCTTTTGACGACCCAGTACTAGGGATACCTAGGGTCAGGTATCCGGCTCAGCACATGGGTGCGGAACCTATCTAGGGTGGTGAGGGATCTCAGGGGCCTGCGGTAGGTTTGGACAGGGATCACCATCTTCCTCTTCCCTAGACACAGGGTTTCCCTTGCCTTTTGCCATTTGTATGGTACTTTCCCATACCTAGTGTGATAGTGATGGGGCAAAACCAAATCAAGAAGTTCAGACACCTGAAATAGAACCATACTAAAGAAAGGAAACAAAAGACAAAAGAACCATCAGCAGTTGGACAGAAACCAAAACAGGTTGTGCCTTAGCAGAGAGGTAAACCGACCAAGCAGTAAGAGGTTACCGTATCAAATCCCAAAACAGAGGCATGACAGATCAAGAGAAACCCCTTTTAAAGGGAACCCCCTCATGTGAAAAAATGTATTAACCTGCAGAAATTGGATTAATCTACAGTTTAATTGTGCTTTGAACCTACCTTGTACTGGCCATTAGAGCCCTGCTGCCTGGAGGAAATGAACTTTATTCCTCCCGACAGCATTCAGCTTCCAGTTATCGGGATGGTGCCAGTGAGGGTTCAGTTACTGCTCTGTGTATAGTGAGCAGCAGCTGTAAATAAACCCCCTGCACTGACTGACAGCCAGTGCTCACTATACACTGCATTACAGCTGGCTGTCAATTAGTGCTGGGGGTGTGGTCAAATTTTTATAATTGAAAAGAAAGCTTTTTCAAAGAGTATTTGAAGCATTTCTTCATGTGGATTTCGGAGAAGAATCGCCTCCAAAACACACGTTAAAAAAAACTCAGTGTGAACACAACCTAACTGCTGAACTTAATCCTCTCTATGTACTACTGCTATTTGATTTCAGCTACAACGTTATAATAGAATCAAATTGGAGAACAGCATAGTGTTAAGTTTCCTTATGAGAACTTGGGCCAGAACAGTTTTGTAAGTTTATAAGCATGTGGCAGAGATGAATGTTTTACTTTCTTCGAGGGGGTGGCATTTTGAGGCTGCGGCGTTTAATAAAGCTATAACATAAGGATCTTGCAGTGTCAGATAACTTTTCTGCCTCGCTTTATGTCTGTTTGCAATTTCTCTACTCATGCATAAAAATCTGAAGCATTATTCCATTTGTCTGTAAAAAAAAAAGAGGAAAGGGCTCGCAAACGTAGGTTTAAAGGGAAAACTCAAGAAGGCTTTTAAGAAAGTTAAAGAGAGCAAAGCTGCCATCTTCAGGCTGTCTCAAACTGGCACATGTATTTCCTAAACTCGGCAAGCCTGCTAGCTGTTGAGTGATACGGAGGTGTAATCTCAGCTCTCGGATTATTATTTTAAAAAATTGCCGGCATTCCACATCTAAAGGGTAATGTCACACAAATGATTAAAAACTCTGCCTTTAAAGCACAGCATTTAATGGCTAAACCACTGACCCATGGTAATGAATGAAGACTTGACAGCAGCCATTGCAGAATGTGCAGACGCTAGATCCAAGCCTCCTGTAATAACCATGATTCAGCGCTTAATGATCAAGAGACACACTTAAATGTCAGGACTTAAAATGCTCGTGTGACATTACAGTGTGTGTCCCTTTTTCTGTTACCTATTACTTTTCGCAATTAACTGGTTTTCCTAGTAGAAAGCAAGTCAGCTGCAGCAGATGTACACAACCGTTCCATGAAGCCTGTAGAGCATCTGCGAAGTTGGTAAAGCTCTTGAAAAACTCCAACATTTACAATCTTTTCTAATATAATGTTCATTGTGCACCTAGGCGCTGCCAACATACATAATAGGATGTGCTGTGTTTCTTTATACATAGCAATCAAACTGAGGAGGCAGAGCTGCAAGAAAGGGGGAGTGAGCAAGACCCTAAACTAAAGGCTGCTACACACAACGATATCGCTAGCGATGTGACATGCCCAGATTGTTGTTACGATTTGCTGAGATCGCTCATAGGTCGTTTTGTAGCGGTCACACGTACACATCTCACAAACAACGCTTCATCGTTCAGCGATATATTGTTTGACCAAGGCGGTCGTGTGGATGTTGTTCGTCGTTGGCAGGGTGTAAAACGTAGCAATATGTCTGCTGCGTTCTAAACGACGAACAATATTTTGAAACTGAACGATTTTCACCCTATTTGCGATCGTTTGGAGTCGTACGTAGGTGTCACACGCAACGACGTTGCTAACGATGACGGAAGTGCGTCACGAAAACCGTGACCCCGACGACATATCATCAGATAAATCATAACGTGTAAAGCGGCCTTAAGGATGAGGCAGGAGATGTTTCTCATGGTAGCATAAAGCCCACCATAAACAATATAAAATACCATAAATAAATAATTACACAGACACAAAATTGGATTAAAAATGGCCGTGGTGTTTTATTATTGGTAACCTGATAAATTAAATAATCACCATATTAATAAATAAATAACCATAAATAGGAATGAATACCACCGGAATTATAATTAACCATAAAAACCACAATCCACCCAACATAGTTGGGTGATTTTTCCCCAACTAATAAAACTACACGACAAAAATATATAAGTACTATGAATCAAAAACAATTGGGAGGGAGGGCGGGGGGATTCTTCAATCTTGCAGCTGGAACTGACACAGCTGACTGGCAGCTGACACCTTAGGCTAAGTTCACACTTCCGTTGTTTTGTATCAGTCACATGCGTCACTTGACGCATGTGACTGATGCGTTGTACAATGGATGACAATGAAAAGAATTTCATTGTCGGACTCCGTTGTGTGCGGGAGGGGGCGGAGCCGAGCGGGGGCGGAGCCGAGCGGGGGCGGAGCCAGGCACTGAGGATGTCAGTGGCAGTGCTGCGGTCTGCATGGCTGGGGACAAGTGAGTGTGTGAGTGAGTGTGTGTGTGAGTGTACACATGCGGAGTGCGGGAGGGGGCGGAGCCGAGCGGGAGGTAGAGCCAGGCGCTGAGGATGTCAGTGGCAGTGCTGCGGTCTGCATGGCTGGGGACAAGTGAGTGTGTGTGTGAGTGAGTGTGTGTGAGTGTACACATGCGGAGTGTGGGAGGGGGCGGAGCTGAGCAGGGGCGGAGCCAGGCGCTGAGGATGTCAGTGCTGTGGTCTGTATGGCTGGGGACTGGTGAGTGTGTGAGTGTGTGTGTGAGAGAGTGTACACATGCGGAGTGTGGGAGGGGGTGGAGCCGAGCGGGGGGGCGGAGCCAGGCACTGAGGATGTCAGTGGCAGTGCTGCGGTCTGCATGGCTGGGGACTGGTGAGTGTGTGAGTGAGTGTTGTGAGTGTGAGTGTACACATGCGGACGGCGGGAGGGGGCGGAGCCAAGCGGGGGGAGGAGCTGAGCGGGGCCAGGCACTGAGGATGTCAGTGGCAGTGCTGTGGTCTGCAGGGCTGGGGGACAGGTGAGTGTGTGTGAGTGTGTGTGTACATGTGCGGAGTGCGGGAGGGGGCGGGGCCGAGCGGGGAAGTGTCGGCTCCCTGCACACATAACAACCAGACTAAATATCGGGTAAAGCAAAGCACCCGATGTTTACCTTGGTTACCCGATATTTACCTTGGTTACGGGCGTACACCGCTTAGCGCTGGCTCCTTGCACCGTAACCAGGGTAAATATCGGGTAACCAAGCAAAGCTGGTGACGTGTGCAGGGAGCCAGAGAGCATGCGCAGCGAAATCCGACGGATTGCACTGCTCAAAAAACGTTACAGGCTGCGTTCCTCCCGCCCGGCGGTCAGTCGTTCCAGTCGGGCGGAGGGTGCAACGCAGCATCATCAGTCACAATCCGCCACTCATACAAGTCTATGGGAACAACGGAATCCACTAAATGGATTCCGTTGTTTACCAGAGCAGCGGATTGTGACTGATACAATTTAACCGAAGTGTGAACCTAGCCTTATAAAAGGTAAAAATTCCCGCTCTTTACATTTAACGACCAATGGAAAACTTCAAATTGAGTATTCAGCATGCTGACCAATCACACGGCCTGCTCATGTTACTAACAGAAGGCAGATTAACCCTTCAACCTTTAACCCTTCAACCCCAGGCTACACCTTTGATTCCAGGCTGACCACTCACAGCAGCCTTCTCGTGTTACCTCAGAGGGCAATTTAACCCCTTCAACCACCAATACAATTCATAATAAGCCTTGGCCAAAGTAAATTAACATTACACCAGGGAATATAAAACTTTAATAAAAAATTAGGTGCCCATGCCACCATGTAATCACCAGGCTATTCACTGCTAGTGATTATCCAAACTACCACAGACTCCCTGTAGGCACTGTAAAGTATCTATAGTCACAAATCATAGCTCTACCTTACAGGGAACCTGTCACCAGAGTTTTCCCCTATAAGCCTTGTCATGCACGTGGGGCTGGGCAGGAAGACAGTAATAGCACAAGATGAAGGACCAGAGACGCCAATCAGACCAGACCGCCCCCTATGTGAGTATTATAAAGATGTTTTTTATGTTCTACATAGCGGCCTTGGCTCTTATATACAGTATTCTAGAATGCTGTATATAAGGGGTCACTGGTGGTGGCTGCAGTTTAGAGGGGAAAAACCTGGTGACAGGTTCCCTTTAATGCTAATGAGCCTAAAAGCAGCCAGCAGACAGCTCTGAGGAGAATAAAGGTAAGTTAATACTGAACTATAAATACTGTAGGTTCTTTATAGCCCCTACATACGCAATCACGTTAAGGATATTGTAAGATACGTGGAAACCTGGCCTTTCACCACATTTTTCATAATGAACTAGACACACAATGTAATTGTGGCTGCAGACCAGAATGAAACACTTTTTTTTATTATCACCTATCCATTACAGATATATTAACAATTAAAGTATTTAGCACCTAGTAAGTTAACTTTTAAGTTCAAGTGGGTATTTTCAACTAATTTTCCACGTGTCAGGTACAGCAGGCTGTCCTTATACGTATCCCACCGCAGTAGTTTGCTCTGATCTCACTACAGAGTGATTACTGCTGTGAGCTCTAAACAGGTAAGTGTGATACAAACAATTTTTTACATGCAGTTATTCACACAGGTACTTCACAGAATTTTATAATATTAAGTCATGGAAATGAAAAAGTACATTTTAATCCACAAACATGTTGCTTTAATGCCAAATTGTTCATTTTCACAAGGATAGCAGGAGAAAATGGATCATACAATGTATTGCGCAAGTTCTCCTGAGTACACCAATATCCCATATGTGCCGAAAAACTACTGTTGGGCGCAAGGCAGAGCTCAGAAGGGAAGGAGCACTATTTGAATTTTGGAGCACCATTTTGGCTGGAATAAATTGCGGATCCCATGTCACATATCAAAACAACAGAAACCCCCCACAAGTGAACCCATTCTGGAAACTACAACCTCTCAAGGCATTAATCCCTTCACGATCATGGATGTAATTATGTTTCATAAGAGGGAAGTAGTTCCCGATCAAGGACTTATAGCTTCATCATGGCAATCGCCGGAGCACAGGTGCTGTGCCCAGCGCAATTGCGCAATCGGCTTTCCCCGCACTGTCCCTGGCTGTTTAACTCCTAAATGCCACAAATGATATCGAAAGTGGCACGTAAGGGAATGGGAGAGGGATCACGCTCCCTCTCCCCTCTGATCAGTGCCCCCAAAACGTTATCCAGTCATGTAATCGGAAACAACTTTTGAGGTATAGTGCAAAGCTGAGAAGGGAAGGAGCACCATATTGGACTTTAGAATTTACTGGAATTGTGTTGTGGGCGCCATGTTACAAAGCCTCTGAGGTGCCAGAGCAGAAGAAATCTCTCATAAATGAGCTCATTTTACAAACTGCACCTCTCAATGAATTCATTTAGGGGTGCAGTGAGCATTTGACACCATAGGTGTGTCACAAAAGGTTATACTATTGGGCGGTGAAGAAAAAATAATTATAGTTTTTACCAATAAAATGATGATTTAGCCCAAATTTCCAAATTTTCACAAGGAAACAGATACAACAGGCCCCATAATGTGTTACACAATTTCTCCTGAACGTGGCAACCTCACTTATGACCATACAGTAGTTTGACCATATGGCAGGGCTCGGGGGGAAGGAGTGGTATTTGACTTATGAAGCACAGAGCTTCCTAAAATAGTTCGCGGACCCAATTTTCAGAGCCCCTAAGTGCCATAAAAGCAGAATCGCCCTCCAGTGATCACATTTTGGAAATTAAACCCTTCTGGAAATTCATCTACAGGTGAAGTAACAATTTTGTCTCTGGAAAACAACCATGAGTCAAACGCAGTGAAAGTTGCAAAATTAAAAATTGCAAGTAAGCCCTTGTAGTGTGCAGTACATTGTAGTGCATATGCATTGTGCGCAGCTAGTGCTTCTGGAGACACTCACCATAAATTAAGCACTGTTAACCATTAAAACAATGCCAAACATGTGGATGTTAATTGTGGTTTAGGCACAATGTGATGTTTAGAACCGAGGTGGGCATTGGAATTTTTGAGTGCAGCACTTGCATGATTTCTTTTGGGGGGGGCCATAGTCCTTTTTCAGAGCTTTTGCGCCAACAGTTATGTGGAAGCCCGCCCCATATATGTCCGTTAACAGATGACAGCCCTGAATGGGGAATTGTTAATTTGTGAGTTGAGTTGAATACTATTGGTGGCAATTTATGGTAGAGAACATTCTGGATCAGTTCACATTTATCCTGAGCATTTACTTTAGGGTTTTTATCTACTTGTCTGAAATATGTGATTCAGGTGAAACCTCCTATGGTTTAATTCACTAATGAGGTAGTAGAGATACTGTGGTCTACATTTGGCCTCAATGGTGTCCTATTTCTCAAAGACAAAAAAAGGTAAAGGGTTGTTTATTAGCTCACCACTCAAGGTACATGTTAGAAAACGAAGCTAGCGGATAGAGATGAGCAGTTATGTGGAGGTTCGGTTCCTTGGCAGCAAATGAGCCGAGCCTCCACTGGTTCGAGCTTGACCCGAACATCGGAGCAAGCCACTGATTAGCAGTTTGAGTCTCCACCCACATACTGCCAACCATAAGCAGATCACTTCCAGAGGAGGGTGGGTGGACATTTGAAAACATTTTGTTAGGTTGCACGCTACATCTAATCATGCTGGTAACCCCAATGCGAGCCATTCAAACACTGCAAGCGGCTCACACAGGGCTGAACACCAAGCGTACCTGAGCACTGATTCTTTTAAGTTGGTGTTTGGTTCAAAAACTGAACCTCAGATTCGCTCATCTCTACTAGCAGATTGATCAGGTCGATGCATGAATCCAAATGGCTGGCGTACACAATGTTTCAAAGATAAAAAGAGGGTAGGAATCCAGCACCATTTAAAAAAGCTATTGTCTTATTTATTTATTTCATGACTTCTTAAGAAGAGAGATTACACCATCACGACATTAAAATCTGAAACACCAGATGCATTTCAAACAATTAAACTGTTCTTATTCCTACGAATGCTGCTGGCATGGTCTATCAGGCCACTGTAGCTGGTCAGAATTTGACCTCGGCTTGCCATGACAACTATTGAGCTCCCTTGATCAAATCACTGGGGGCCCAATCAGGTAAGAGATGGAGAGCACTCCCTCTCCCAGTCACCTACATGCTGCGATCACTATTCTTAATGACATTTAGGGAGGTAAACAGTCAGGACTGGCCCTGGCTGTGACACCCGGAACTCAGCTATCACTTATGCTGAGCTCTTCACAATGATTTTGCGGGCACAGCTCCTGCACCCGCTTGATCGCCATAATGTACGTTTATGTCCTTTTGCGGGAACCCCATCCCAACCATGACATAAACTTATTGTGAAGTGGTTAAACAAAAATATCCTGTGACACATTTAGGAATTACAACCATTTTTCTACTAAGCCTTCTCATTTCAGGGGCTCAAAAGTAATTGGACACATTTAGTTTACCATAAATAAAATGTTAATTTTTAATACTTTGTATAGAATCCTTTGCAGGCAATGACTGCCTTAAGTCTGGAAGTTATGGATGGCCCCAAATGCTGGGTTTCCTCCTATGTGATGCTTTGCCAGGTCTTTACTGCAGCTGACTTCAGTTGTTGCTTATTTGTGGGTCTTTCTGTCTTATATTTTGTCTTAATCATGTGAAATGCATGTTTAATGGATTTTAGAGCTGGTGATTGACTCGGCCATTGCAGAATATCCCAATTGTTTGCCTTAAAAAACTCCTGGGTTGCTTTTGCAGTATGTTTTGGGTCACTGTCCATCTGCAATGTGAAGAACCGTTCAATAAGCCTTGATGTATTTGGCTCAACCTGAGCAGAAAGTATAGCCCTGTACAATTCAGAATTAATTTGGCTGCTTTTGTCTTCCAACACATTATCAATAAACAGAAGTAATTTAGGGCCATTGAAGCCATGCATGTCCATGCCATCACTCTGCTTCCACCATGTTTTATGGAGGATGTGATGTGCTGTGGATCATGAGCCATTTTAAGCCTTCTCTATACTTTCTTATTCCCTTAATTCTGGTACAGGTTGATTTAGTTTAATCTGTCCAAAAGTGGTCTGATTTCTTTAGATGTTTTTTGGCAAAGTCTAATCTGGTCTCGGTATTTGCTCTTAAAGTCTTCATTTTATGGTAGACTTAGATTCTGAAACAGCTACATCCTGGAGACTGTTCTTTTTACTTGGGTAGATGTTGTGAAGAAGTTTTTATTTACCATGGAAAGGATCCGGAGATCATCCATCACTGTGTGTCCCGTGGACATCCATGCCTTTTAGACTTACCAAGCTAAGTAGTGTACTTTTTTTTGTAGAATGTACCAAACTGTTGATTTGGCCACTCCTAACATTTATGCTATCTCTTTGATGGTTTTTATTTCAGCCTAATAATGATCTGTTTCTCTTCTATTGAGAGCTCCTTTGACAACATGCAATAGCTTCCAAAAGCGCATGCCACATCAGGAATGAGCTCCAGACCCTTTACCTGCTTAATTGATGATGGATTAATCAGGAAATAGCCCATACAGCCCATTAAAGAGCTTCTGGTATAATTTTTCAATTACCTTTAGACCCTTTAAAAAGAAGCAGCTGTACATTAAAGAGCGGTAATTCCTAAACTTTTACATCAATTAGAATGTGAAAGCCCTAAAGCTGAGAGTCTGCATTTAAGCCAATATTTATTATATAACAGTATATTCAATATGTTGTGGTAAACAGATAAAATGCCAAAAATTATGTCAGTGTCAAAATATTTCTGGTTCTAACTATATGCGTTTTAAACAGTACTCATTTGGCAGTATTTATTTATTTTATCGACATAAAGTACATAAAATCAATCAATTTTGGTATAAAGTCACTATTTTTTCTAGTGTCCACGACCAAGGTGGCAGGGCTCAGTGATTTTTGCCTTTCTATAGAGAGAGGCTTCTGCTGCAACCAGTCATTTTTTTTAAGTTACTGAGAAATACAGAGAAGCTATTTCTCAAATTTAATAATAATATAAGGCAAAACAGGGTCATTAGAGAAGAAGGTACGAAATGCTGGGATGCCTTTAATTTTCTTTGCATTTTCGGTGCTAAGTGTTGCTTTTTAAATATTTAAGTGTATAAATGTCCAGTCCACATGAACGCCTGAATGCAGTGTGATACGCTTTGCATGTCATTGAGAAAGAAGATAATGCACATGAAGATGCTTGTACCATTTATATAATACACAGAAAGCGCTCTTTTCACACTTTCATACTAAATCATATAACCGTACAACTAAGCATATACAGAAACTGAAATGTGAAGGTCAGCTATGATGCTAACTGTAAAAACAAAGTTGATTATGGAGGAATCATCATGTGGGATGCTATGTAAATAAGATGACTGAAAATGATAACATCCCATGAGCATTGATTATATTTGGACAAGTTTTAACTACCGTACTTTTTGCTTTATAAGACGTACTTTTGTTCCCCCAAATTTTGGGGGAAAGTAGGGGGTGCATCTTATAAGCCGAATATACGGGGGGGGGTATATATATATGTACACCGCAGCGTCCAGGGGAGGTGGGGGCAGCAGCTCTGGAGCGTAGGTGAACGCTGCGGGCTGCAGCCTTTGATCTCCTGCTCCCGCTCATATAATATGCACAGCCGCTGTCCATCTCCGGTGGTGCTGAAATCGCACGCAGTGATGGGCTGGGGGAGCGGTGCATATTATATGAGCCTGCGCCCCCCTGTGATGGTACATGCCCCCCCTGTGTTGGATATGGCCCCCCTGCTGCTGCTCATTCTAAAATAAAAAAGCTTTACTTACCCCCTGCAGCGTTTCTCCCCGTGTCCCTGCTTCCACTGTGATCAGGCAGGCAGAGATCTCAGTCTGCTGTGCCGATCACATGACAGCACTGAGAACCAGGAAGTAAGGAACAGAAGCATGGAGGGAGACAGGAGGGAGCTCAGCGCTGGAGGAGGTAAGGAAAGTGGGTTTTATTTTACTATGGGCAGCAGCCTGGGGGCATATCTAACACAGAGGGACTTGTGCGATCTATAGGGGCCATGGGCAGCACTATGGGGGCGATATCTAACACAGGGGGACTTGTGCGATCTATAGGGCCCATGGGCAGCACTATGGGGGTGATATCTAACACAGGGGGACTTGTGCGATCTATATAGGGGCCATGGGCAGCACCATGGGGGCGATATCTAACACAGGGGGACTTGTGCGATCTATAGGGGCCATGGGCAGCAGCATGGGGGCGTTATCTAACACAGGGGAACGTGTGCAATCCATAGGGGACCATAGGCAGCACAGGGGAATGTATGCAATCGATAGAGGACCATAGGCAACACAGGGGAATGTATGCAATCCATAGGGGGCCATAGGCAGCACAGGGGAATGTGTGCCATCACAAGGGGGCTATATTCAATATAAGGGGGCCATATCCAGATTAAGGGGGCTAATTTTAGGATGGGGGGCTATGAGGGACATATACCCTATATGATTTGTTAGAGGGACACTGGCATTATAAGATGGACCCCATTTAACATTAAAAAAAAAAATTATCTTTTCCTTCACCAAATTTGGGGGTGCGTCTTATAATCAGGTGCGTCTTATAAAGCGAAAAATACGGTATATCTAAAAATATGTGTTCTGCAAGCAGAAGGAAGACAAGTTATGGCAAAAAGTGCATTCACCCATAGCATTTCTGAGTCTTTATTTAGGTAAAAATGCAACTTACATGACCATTAGCACACATTTCCATGGTTCTATATATATAATAAAAAACGGGTTATAGTGTTTCTTATACAGAAATAGTCGTAAGTGGATTTTAGGCCCTGTACAAACTAAATGTGTTAAAAATGCCTTACAAGTGAGTCTGTCAGCCTCCAAATGTTTTTTAAACTAAGCAAAAAGCACTATAGGATATAATGGCATAAAAAATACCTTCATTTATTGTTGCATCATGGTGCAGAAAACACTATCGAATATGCAAAGGAGGGTGCCCAGTTCACCATTAGAATGGGTTCAGAAGCTCAATGCACTATTGAGTCTCTGCCTTGATTGAAAATATTAGCTTGCCCAGACTAAGGGAATATGTTATGCCCCTGAACCCATCAGGGTGCTACAAGGTTCTGCATCCCCCACAAGGATTCAGGGGATACCCCCTAGGGCCCTGGGAGACCAGTGCCGGTAACACCAAAAACCCAGGTAATCCCAGTTTTTCCCCAACAATCCCCCATGCAATGGTACTTAGCTAGGGTCGGACCAATGGATTGCCGCCTAGAGGTGGAGCTAAAGCAGTTTACTGGTTGACCAGGAGGGAGGGGCAGACTGTGGCGAGTAGTGAGATGAGTTTCAGACAGGCGAGGAGTGAAGGTGGAAGTAAAGTGACGTCCTGACTCGGGTTGACAGTGACCTGGTACCCAGGAGAGTAATTGCTGGTGGAGTACTCCCGGAACTACGCACCGACGGGGTACATGACCCTAGGACAGGAAAGAGCTTCAAGCCAACCTGTTAACACCTGCACAGCGACCATCAAGTACCTCACTGACTCTAAGAATCCGAAGACTCAGTAGCAAAGGGAGAAACCAGACACTCCAACCCCACAGGGTTCATGCTACCGTCAGACGAACAGAAGTGGACAAACCACCGGACGGTGACCCCCAGTTGCTCTACGTCACGGGGACCCATTTACCAGAGACAGGTGCAGGGGAAGAAGGTACCATGGTGGCTCAGTGGTTAGCAGCGCTGGGGTCCTGGGTTCGAATCCCACCAAGGACACCATCTGAAAGGAGTTTGTATGTTCTCCCCATGTTTGCGTGGGTTTCCTCCAGGTACTCCAGTTTCCTCCCACACTCCAAAAACATAGATAGGGAATTTAGATTGTGAGCCCCAATGGAGATAGTGTTACTGATGTATGTAAAGCGCTGCGGAATATGTTAGCGCTATATAAAATAAAGATTTACCAGATTATTACACTGGCACTGGGATGAAGGGGTCCTAAAGGTGAAACCAGCCAGCCTCGGGTAACCTGTTACCACCTACCAGCAGTGAGTAAAAACCAGTTGCACTATACCTCTGTGTGGACTACCTTCTTCCGACGCCTGTCACATCACCCATCCTCTGGGGTGCGGCCCTGCTTGCGGAGGTGTGATACAAATGGGATGAGTTTGTGTTTGACTGGACTCTAGATAGGTATCCAGTCAAATAGATAGTGATTATGGGAATCATGCTGCCTAGCTAACCGCAAGTAGCAGAGAATTTAACCTCAAGTAACTTTTGAAGGCCATGCCATGATCATGAGTAATATATCCGTGCAACGCAACTTACTGTGCAGGTCTCTAGGTGAAGAACACGAGCCAGAAGTCGTAATTGCGCAGCTGCAAGCGTGATCTGTTATATAACGATGATGAAGTTTAGTTCTACTGCGTAGTTGCGACAAAGAGATACATAGTTATGTGTATAAAATGTGGGGGGCTGGGTCAGCGAGTTAGGGGAATCTTTCCAGGAGGCACTAATGGACGGACTCCTTCTGTGATGTAAATACCAAAGTATTTTCCTTCTCGCTGACCGAGTCCCCTCCGGTTGGGAAGTGATGTTATAATACTTAGGTAATGTATTGATGCAGATTTCTCTTTATACTATGATTTACATTGATTGTATGATTTACATTAATTGAATCAATAGACAGGGTAATATTGCTTCTGCCATTCCATGATCAAACATTATCCTGATGCAATCTCAATAAATTGTTACATTATTGTTTTACGATATAACTGTATTCAGTGTGCCTAATTTGTATATTAGTGAGCGCTACGTAAGTAAGGGCATATCCGCCTGTTTCTTTGATGTGGTAAGACAGGAGGGCCTACCATCCAGGCTGCAATTACCACCAGCCCCAGTAGTTACATTCTGCAGTGGCGGCTCCGCATGTATAGCCGCAACACCGTAAGTGGTGTCACATATGAACACTAACCTAAATCCCCTGTCAATACACCCCATTACAAAAAGAGCCCAGGGCACGCAACCGGGCAACAGCCACCACCGTGACATTCCCAAGAGAGACACAGCCTGGGACCCAGTACCCTGTATATCTGGGCGCGACAAATAGAATCCTTGGTATGCATTTACTGTAGAAGTGCAAGCACCCTCTCTCTCTGTGACTGCTCCACTATGCTTCCATGTATATCAGCATAGAAGAGCAGCAGAGAGGAGAGAGGCCTGTGTATATCCTCTCTGCATTTCTACCGTGTTTCTACGCCAGGGCTTATTTTCGGGTAGGTCTTTTTCTAGGGGGAAACATAGTTGTGAGTAAATTTACACCCCCTCCAAAAAAGCAGGCCATGCCTCTTCCCAGGCGAATCATGCTTACCAGACTCCAGGCATTTGCGTGGCTCCCAGGTCCTCCTGCGATCTTCAGTGAGCGCTCCCAGCAGATATGCTCCATGCGGTCTTCCCCTGCTTTTTACCGACACACTTACATGTATCAGATCACACACACACATATCGGATCACACACACAATCACACATCAGATCGCGCTCACACACATTCACCACATCTAGCGATACCGACTGCATGGGAAGCAGTGCAGTGGAGTGCGAGGACCTGTGGTGGAATGCATCGATGCTTTCCACCACAGGTACTTCATACATTCCACCTTAGGTCCTCGTACTCCACTGCACTGCGTCCCAGATTCCCCTGCCGAACAGAAGCAATTGGTATTGCCGGATGTGGTGAGTGATTTGATGTGTGTGGGTGTGCTATCTGATTGTGTGTGTGATCTGATGTGTTTGGGTGTGTAATCTGATGTGTGGGTGTGCATTCCACTGCAGGTCCTCCTGTTTAGTGTCTGGTGAGTATGATTGCGGGGTCTTCTTTCTTCTCTCTTTTGGGGGTGGACACTTCATTATTGAAAAGCAACTAGGGTTAACTTTTGGAGTAGGGTTTATATTTAAGCTTTATTCCGAAAATGCTGAAAATTCCGGCCAGTGCTTATTTTTGGTCGAGGGCTTATTTTTGGAAAGTGAGCACTTACCTAACAAGTCTCAGATGGTGCTCGCTCTGGGCGAGCTAGTGGTTAAGCAAAGCAAAGGGAGGTGGGCTCATGCAAAATCCAAAGAGATCCACTGGGCCACACCAAGTGTGCATAAAGAGGCCTGATCTTCTTATCTGCTAAACACGAATGATTAATAAAATAAAGGTATGGTTTTTAACCCTGCTGTTCTGTTCGCATTTGCTATACACTTGTTCCCGAGTCAATATGACTCGACCTATTAATTCTTCATTTTTAGCTACTCTAATTGTTTTATTTGAATACTTTTTTCATTGAAATACTGTATGTGAACATGGTTGATCACAAACAAATGAAAAATTTAAATTCAAACTTGATTATTTATTTTTTTTCATAAAAAGGTTACACAGGCTTTTTGCAATTATCTTTGATTGTTGACATTCTGCACACAAATAATAAAGAAGCTTTACATTACTATTACTAAAACATGAAATTTAACTTTTTGAAAACAAATTTCATAAATCAACAAATGAAAAATCATAAAAACTTCAACCTTTTTAGAAAGAAAAAAGAAAAAAGAAAAAACTGAACATGGTCATGCGTTTTTACACTGAACACAATAATAAGACACATGTCCTTTACACAGATATTTTGAACATCCAGCACATGTCAGATTAGTCTTATTGTCGCAGGAAGATGGACAGAAGCTACATCTCTTCCTTTTTTGCTGGTAGCTGTGCTGGTGGAGGCCGTGGATGTGGACTCTCTGTCTTGAGCATGCTGGACACTTTTTACAATGGCTGTTGCTCCATCACTTCTGGGGGTCACTTTTCTGCTCTCAATATATGGCCTCACCAGGGATTTTCCCAATTCCTCAAGAAATAATCTTCTTTTATGCAGCTTATTCCGGTTCCAATCGGGGTCGATTTCTCTCCATAAGACAAATGCATTGTATGCAGAAACGTCCAGTACGTTATAAAATAAAATCATTGGCCACCGATTGGTTTTGCGTTTGCATGTATATGTTGATATTGCTTGGTCTAAAGTATCAACTGCTCCCTTTGTGGCATTATAATCCAAAATAATGTCAGGCTTTCTGTCTTCTCTATCACTTACGGCATTGTCATGGTGCATTGTGCTCATTAGAATTACCTGTTTGGTTTTTTTTTGGAACATAAGAAACAACAGTTGTATTTCCAGAAAAATAAAAAGTAGAACTGTACACCTCTCTCTTGCTAAGGATACCTTGCGGTAGTTCAGGTGTGTTTTTTCTCATAGTACCCAGCATGGTAAGTTGTTTTTTCTTCAACATCTGGCCTAGTTGATAGGATGTAAAAAAGTTGTCACATGTCATATTTTGTCCTTTTAGTCCATGAGTCAAATCTAGAACAACACGCATACCCTGATTTTTTTCAGGTCTTTCATCAGGGGTTTTTCCTGTATACACCATTTTCAGATGAAGTACACATAAAAAAACATAACTTTTGCAGTCAGAAATAATCAGAGACCTGTAGAACAGTATAAAATGCTATCGGGTCATATTGACCTGAACAGTACAAGTGTAACAATCAGCGTGTAGCAAAAAGTAAACAAAAAAAAATGTAGAGCTCCACAAATGAGGAGAAGTCAAGGAACCACTAGTTTCAAATCCTCATTAAAAAAAATCTACAGGGTCTCAAAAATCATTTCGGGTCATATTGACCCGAACAGTACAGCAGGGTTAAAAGGAATATGTCCCCAATACTGCTCTCTGGCTGGTTTGAAAGGTGTTATAGGGATGGCAGACTCATTGAAGACAACCTGTCACCAACTAAACAAATTGTCACTGGTCTCCACATAACAATAAGCGCAGGAAGTATTTATAGCAGGTTTTTAAATGCATCCAGTGCTTTCTTACCCTTTTAATGAAATGAGCGCTCTGTTTGATGTCCAGCATATAAAGCAATAGTTTACTTATGCGTTTCAAGCAGTAGTACCATTTGCAGTTGGGAAAAAGCTTGGAGGTTGCAATCTCCCTCATAGAAAAGAGGTCATTTTAATACTGTTTAGCTGAAATGTTCACATCTCAGAAGCAAAAAAATTAAGTATTAGTATATTAAATTATGTATAATTGTGTTGTGGGCCCAATTTTAATAACAGTTGAAGGTGAAATATTCCCTTACAAATCTAATCATTCCTTTCCTCAGTTATGCCAGGAGTAAACGTGTAAAATGGTTTAAAAGGTTGGCCAGACTGGAATCCGCTATGTAAATGTTGTACTCAGGGATGGAAGACTAAGGAACACGACTTGACTGATGCTTTGCTTTTAACATATCGGACGGCTTAGAACAGCTTGAATGCATACAAGCATTTTAATCTTTCATCACAGTGTGAAAATCGGCACAGCCTGAAGCTGTTTATTTAACCTGAGGCCATGTGCAATACCTCCAAAGTAAGAATAATGAAAGAAGGCAAAGCAATAAAGTGTTCCACCGATAGTATAATCTAAAATAATCTGGCTAGATAGCAGCTCTTAACGACTTAATAATCGTAAATCCACAATAATACACATTGTTTAAGGCTGATTTTATACACGAAGATCCCTTTTCTAATCAAACGGACATGCAGAAAATTAATTTTCAGAAAGCTGGTCTGATCTCTACATTTAATAGCAGCAATATCTATCCAGAATTGGGAATAGGAGACTTTGTTCTTATTCTCATACAATAAAGCCCTGCTATTTCCTATGGCTTTCCTTTAACAGATCACTAAATGTAAAGTCAGCAGGTAATAAAAGTGCAGCTTATAGGAAGAGCCTTTACATTGTAGAAGAAAGCTTGAAGAAATGTAAAGGCTCTTCCCACACTACAGGAAGGAAAGTGCAATCTGATTTTTTTTTTTAATTAAAATAACTACATTTCCATCTACAATAATATCGTATTTACACTCCGGTCTTTTATCACACTTGTGGCATGTTTTTGGACATATGTTATGTACAGCCATGTTTAAAAGTAGCAGGTGTCTTGTTTAGTGCCTATTTTGCCTTGGTGAGAAAACTCAGCACTATGATGTCATGGATCCACGCCGGGATTCAAACCGGTAATCTCTGATTGTTCTGTTTCCCTCTTGGTTGAGCCACCTTCTGCTTTTTGTTGGTCCAACTGCTGAAGGATCACTTGTCTTCCTGTTTCACTTCTATTCAGATGTGTGCATTTTCTCGGTTGGTTTGCCCAATCACATTTTGGGAGTTGCTATTCATAATCACTGCTCAGATGCCTCAGTGCTAGCTATATTTTTGAATGGATGGATGTCTGGAGTACCAGCTCCTCGGTTAAGGTTTTCTTACTGAGACATTGCGATTGCTATTTCTTGTAGTTTGTTTGTATGAATCCCTTGCCAGTTATCTACTATTTTGTTTCATTTAGGTTTGGGAGGGTTTCCACATATTCAGGTATTCTTTTTGGTTTCTTGTATTCCATTATTACTGTATGGCTGTGTTTGCATATACCTAACCCTGTGTATCACATTTTGCTTGTGGGCATTGCATTTATGTTTATTGTTGTTTTTGTGTTACACTTGGTGTATAAGGGGGCAGTTAAAGAGGTGGTTCACTACTCTGTAATATTGACCACATCTCTGTAAAACTGATAGGGAAAGTTTTTTCTTAATACCTTGTTCAGCCAATTCTGCTTGTGAGTGGTGCTATTGCGGTCCATTCATCCTCATGAAGTGACCCCCTAGGCTCCGTAACCTCTAGGATACGGTGATGTCACATCAACTTACAGTTGATCTGACATCATTGCGACATGAATCTTCATGAGTGATTGGGCTGTGGGCAGAGTTTCATCACTCTTCACAGCCCAGCGTCACAACCCAGCAATGGTCCTGCTTGCGGCGCTCTGCAGTGGAGGGATCAGGGAGATGCTGCAGTGTGATGCTGGACTGTGACGAGTGGTGGAACACCGCCCACAGCCCAATCACTCAGGAAGACTGGGGCCGGCCTCGTTGGTGTCAGGTCAACTGGAAGTTGACGTGACATCACTGGAACCCAAAGGTCACAGAGCCCCGGGGGGGTCACTTCATGGGGATGAATGGACTGCAATAGCACCGCTCAGAGGCATAATTGGCTGATCAAGTTATTTAGAAAAAGCCTTCCCTATCAGTTTTACAGGGATGTGGTCACTATTGCAGAGTAGTGAACCACCCCTTTAAGGACACTCAGGGTCAGCCCTCAACAAGTGGGGGTGATTTACGTGATCTTAAGGTGCCAACCTTTACTGTCAGGCAGGGATAAACCAGTGTCAGGTATAAGGCAAGTACTACTGTTTTGTGACCTGTGGATTTCTGGTTTTACATCTCCCCTTGTTTGTCTATCCCCATTAGAATGGTAGGGTTCAGTCATAACATATAACATCGGGACTATTTTGACTCTGAGGTTCCAACTATTTCCTAAACACTGCATACAATTATATACAGTCAAGGCCAATCGTTTTGAGACTGGCACAAATTTTAGTTATCACAAACTTTACTGCTTCAATTTGTAGAAGGTAAATTTGGAATAACTCCAGATTGTTATTAAAAGTAAACAGATGAATTGTAAAATATTGCAAAGTCATTCCTTGCCATAAAAATTAACTTAATCACACAAACCTTATTTCCTTTGAATTTCAGCCCTGCCCCAACATGACCTTACATAATTTTAGTGATATTCTCGTTATCTCAGTAAAAAGTGTTAATGAGGACAAGGCAGCTGAAATCACTCTGCAATGCTGATTGAATCACAAGAGACTTTTTACTTTAAAGGGAACCTGTCAGGTCAAAAAAGCGTTCTGACCTACAAGCGCACAGGAGCCTGTGTGAGCTATTAACCCCTTCCTACCCATTCCTGTGTTGTTATATTGTGTAATATAAAAGTAATAAAATACGTTTTATTACTTTCATATTCCCTATGTAAATAGCATGGGTCTCTAGCCCCATGGGTGTCTCATCGCCTGGTGGGCGTCTACATCCTTTCCATTGTATTACACCACTGTGGGCGTGATACCATGGATTTACATCAGCGATGTCACTTCTGCAGCTTCAGAATCTCGCGTGCGTGTGCGCACTTACTATTCTCGTCGCCTTCTCATCCTGGCACTTGCTTCTCTGCTTCTGACGGGCACTGCGAATGACCGGAACCACAGGCGTCTTCTGAGCATGCGTAGTGCACGTCAGAAGCCGACACACAAAAACCAGGATGAGGCAGCGAGAATGGTAAGCGCGCACGCTCGAGATTCTGAAGGAGTGACGGTCACGTCGCTGATGTAAATCCATGGTATCACGTCCACAGGGGCGTGATACCATGGAAAGCATGTAGACGCCCGCAAGGGTGATGAGATGCCCATGGGGCTAGAGAGCTACGCTATTTACATAGGACATATGAAAGTAATAAAACGTATTTTATTACTTTCATATTACACAATATAACAACACAGGTATGGGTAGGAAGGGGTTACTAGCGCACACAGGCTCCTGCTTGGAGGTCAGAATGCTTTTTTGACCTGACAGGTTCCCTTTAAAAGTGGGCTGGTGCTTAAAATAATTGTCTTCTTCTGTTAACAATTGTTACCTCCAAGGAAACATGGGCAGTCGTTGCTTTGTGTCAAAAGGGCTGCACAGGCAAAGTCATTGCTGCTTGTAAAGTAGCCTTTAAATCAAACATTTATTGGATCATCGAGAACTTAAAAAACAGAGATTCAATTGCTGCAAAAAAGGTTTCAGGGCACCCAAGAAAATCAAGCATTTGCCAGGATAATCTCCTAATGGTTTGATTACCCTGGCAATGATTCTCTCATGCCACAGAATCGGCTGCATTATGCAAATGACACTCAACTTAAACTGTGCTCCCAGTTAGAGCCAAGTGTCATTCACACATACGAGAGAATTGGAGCACAGGAGCGGACATGATGGAAATCTTAATTTCTCCATTTTCTCCATTGTCTGTGTCAGCGTATATTGGACTGCACTTGGATGATATTCAAATTCAGTCCGATATTTTGCATGCAACCATATACTTGAATTGGTGGGCGCCATTCCATATATGCTGCGAATCGCTGAATGAAATGATTTTATACACATCTGACATAATTTGTCAGAACAGAATCGGGACGCACTCACACACCAGGTCGTCAGCTGATCACATTGATTTTTAGTAGGTTAGGCTGGCATTATTCCAATCTGTATGTAGGCCTTTATTCAGTCTTTTAACCCCTTCACACCTGGGCACCTTTCCATTTTTTTCTCACCCCTTTATCCAAGAGGTATACACTCGGGAGGTATACCCTGGAATATCTTTTTTCTTTTTCTGGCAATATAGACATATGAGGGCTTGTTCTTGCGGGATGAGTTGTACTTTTGAATGACACCATTCATTCTGACCCATATTGCCCTGGAAAATGAGAACAAAAGTCCAAGTGTGGTGAAATTGCACAAAAAAATGCAATAACAGGTTTTTTTTGGGGGGGGGGGGTTATTTAACATGTTCATAATATGGTAAAATTGACCTGTCAGTATGATTACCCAGGTCAGTGCACGTTCGTTGATATCAAACATGTATAGTTTTACTTTTAACAAAGTGATGGAAAAAAAATTCAGAGGTTTGTAAAAAAAAAAAAAAAAAAAAAATCTTGTCACCATTTTCCGAGACCTATAGAGTTCTCATTTTTCAGAATCGGGGACTGTATGATGTTATATTTTTTGCATCTTGAACTGACATTTTTAATAATACCATTTTTTGGTAGATGCGATATTTTGATCACCTGTTATTGCGTCATTTTTTTTAATATAATTTTCAACCGGGTAAAAGGAGGGTGAGTTGAACTTTTAGGTTTTTGAGGGATCTTTATAATTTGTAAACCTTTTTTGTTTTTCAATTTTTTATTGATTTTACTCAAGCCTGCACTCTCTGGCCACTTCTGCTATTCAGAGGGATGATCGAACCAGGGGACCGCCAATGGCGGCAGGGAATGTTGTCAGAGTTTGACAGCATAAGCTATCTAGTTAACAATAATAAGAAGTGATATACAGGCGGCACTCAAAATTACAGGTGCTCGGTCAATGGATGGCACACCCAAATAATATACAGTACAAGTACTGTGCTTCTATGGATTAAATCCTAAAGATTACTGCAAATTTTTATGTTCACATATCTACCTAGTTAACAGGCATTGGTGGATCAGCTGACATGCCCATTAAAGGGATAGACACAACCAATGACATACAGTATACTGTAGGTACTTCATTGGTTGTGAACAGGTTAATTTGGGGTATAACTTAGAATTACTTCACAGTGGAGATATTGTTAATATTTGTAGATGGTAGAAGATCTAGTGGATCTTGATTGGCATTTATGTTTGCAGAGTGTGAGACTCCATGTCATGGACTAAATACTATGGATATTTTAGCAGTATTCTCAGACACTAGGGTCCAGATACAATATATAGGTATATTAAGCAAAAAAATAATTCCAGAACTGTGGTTTTGAGATATGGGTACATTTGATCTCATAATGCGACTTACTTATACATTCAACTATGCATAATATGGGTCCAATTCATCAAGACCTCACACCAGTCTTGATGAGAACATGTGCTGGAATTAAACACTTTTTGGCTATGACTGTATATATATACAGTACAGACCAAAAGTTTGGACACACCTTCTCATCTCTAGAACAACTATTAAGAGGAGACTTTGTGCAGCAGGCCTTCATGGTAAAATAGCTGCTAGGAAACCACTGCTAAGGACAGGCAACAAGCAGAAGACACTTATTTGGGCTAAAGAACACAAGGAATGGACATTAGACAAGTGGTAATCTGTGCTTTGGTCTGATGAGTCCAAATTTGAGACCTTTGGATCCAACCACCGTGTCTTTGTAGAAAAGGTGACCGGATGGACTCTACATGGCTGATTCCCACCATGAAGCATGGAGGAGGAGGTGTGATGGTGTGTGGGTGCTTTGCTGGTGACACTGTTGTGGATTTATTCAAAATTGAAGGCATACTAAACCCCAATGGCTACCACAGCATCTTGCAGCAGCATGCTATTCCATCCGGTTTGCATTTAGTTGGACCATCATTTATTTTTCAACAGGACAATGACCCCAAACACACCTCCAGGCTATGTAAGGGCTATTTGACTAAGAAGGAGAGTGATTGGGTGCTACGCCAGATGACCTGGTCTCCACAATCACCAGACCTGAACCCAATCGAGATGGTTTGGGGTGAGCTGGACCGCAGAGTGAAGGCAAAAGGGCCAACAAGTGCTAAGCATCTCTGGGAACTCCTTCAAGACTGTTGGAAAACTATTTCCAATGACTACCTCTTGAAGTTCATGAAGAGAATGCCAAGAGTGTGCAAAGTAGTAATCAAAGCAAAAGGTGGCTACTTTGAAGAACCTAGAATATAAGACATATTTTCAGTTGTTTCACACTTTTTTAAGTATTTCATTCCATATGTTTTAATTCATAGTTTTGATGTCTTCAATGTGAATCTACAATTTTTAGAGTCATGGAAATAAAGAAAACTCTTCGACGGTGTGTCCAAACTTTTGGTCTGTACTGTATATATATATATATATATATATATATATATATATAGTCATGGCCAAGAAGTGTTTGTATTCTTGAAATTATTCAAGAGAGTATTTCTCCCAGAGAATTATTGCAATTAGATAAGTTTTGCTATACACATATTTATTGTGTTTGTGTGTATTTGAATAACACAAAAAAAAGAAATAATGGCAAATTAGACATAATTTCACATAAAACCCCAAAATTGGGATGGACAAAATTGTTTTTTCACCTTTACAAATTGTGCATAAACAACTTTGTTCCAAGCATGTGATGTTTGTTAAAACTAATCTGTGGCAAGTAATAGGTGTGGGCAATATGGAAATCACACTTAAAACTAGATAAAAAGGGGAGAATTTGACTCAATGTTTGCATTGTGTGTCTGTATGGGTTCACAGTGCTAGCTTCTAAATGCAAAGGCCGCACTTGGAATCAGCTTCAGAACTTTTATGTGCTTAATTGATAATGATTAATGAGGGAATGGCCCATGTAGCTCATTATAGGGAATCTGTCAGCAGGTTTTTGCTACCTCATCTAAGAGCAGCATTATGTAGGCAAAGAGACCCTGAGTTCAACAATATATTACTTAGAATTGTGGCTGCAGCTGTTCTGTCACAGTGACAGATTTTAGATATTGTATATAGCATTGCTGGGAGAGCTATCACTGGCCACACCAGGCTTTTAATGTACATTTCCGATAACAGAAGCTGCTAATCACAGAGGGGGCAGAGTCGGACCAGAGCTCACACACCACTGAGATCCACTAATGAAAAAGATAAGAGGCTTATACTAATATAGCAGGTAAACAAAACAAGACTGTGAAATAAGACATGCAGGGCTGAATTTTCTGTTTTAACTCCTACAGCATGTTGTCTTCAGATTGCATTGCAGAAACCTGCTGACAGAGCCCCTTTTAAAGAGTTTTTGAGATAATTGTCCAGCTACTTTTGGTCCCTTGAAAAAGTGGCAACTACATATTAAAGAACTGTAATCCATAAACTCTTACTCCATGACAATGTGAATACTCTCAAATTAAAGCCCACATTGACTATATAACTGTATCTTGAATATGTTTTGGTAAACAGCTAAAATGCCACAACTTGTGTCATTGTCTAAATATTTCTGGACTTATATATAAATGTATTAGGGGTGTAAATCTTTTTACTGTGGCCCTTAGATTAGGGAATCCTTAATTAGATCCTTGTAGACTATGTTATCTTATGCTGTTAGAGAATATTATACCAACACAGAGCAAAGCAGCCATTTGTGTTAAGGAAACTCCTTTGGTATTTGCTGGGTATATACAGGAAAGTAGATGGAGGTATAAACTGGGGAATGTAGATGGAGGTATACACTGGGTAATATTTCCAACATATACCTCCTTCTGCAAGTTAAAAAGGAGATGTCGGCAACATTAAAAGGGTTATCTGACTAATGAAAAAGTCAATGGGAGATAACTTTATATAATCACAAAAGAAGCTGTACTCACTGTTTTAATTCCTCATGAAGCCATGCAGGCTATTTTTCCATCAGGTACAGAAGTGATTACATCGAGTTCTCTAGTACTGACCTTTGTGGCTGGATCATGCTGTCATCCAGTGTTGGACAACCCTTTTAATAGACATAGCGTTGAAGAGAACGCCTTTAAAATGTGCCGTCTGTAAGGTTCAAAGAATACTGAAAAATTTTCATTTCTCCATTGAAGTGGGGTTGTTTCACCTCATTCTTCTTCTCTTTCAGCTTCTTATGCTCAAACTGGGGGCTGTACAGATCGCGCTGATAGTTCAAGGCTGAGCACTTCTTCCCTGAACATGCTCTTATGGCTTCATTTTTTATTATGATTTGTGAGTCAAATCAGTAAAAATTGACCATTACAGCAAGTTTTTACATTCTGCTATATATAGATGGCCCATGACTACATCAGGGTCTAGATACAGGCCCACTACAAATATTTAAAAAAAAACCTGACCCACACATCCAACAAATGTGAATAGGTGCTAGCTGAAAAGACATAGTAACTATAAGATGCATACAGCTGCACACTAAAAAGCCAACAATGTATAACGGAACTCTGATACTGCATTAATGCAGTACCAGAGTTCCCTTATACATTGTAGGCTTTATATTGTGCAGCTGTATGCATTTTATAGTTACTATGTCTTTTCAGCTAGCACCTATTCACATTTGTTGGATGTGTGGGTCAGTTTTTTTTTTAAATATTTGTAGTGAGTCTCCTTCCGACTGAGCACTCCACCCTATAAACCAGGCTGTGTTCATAACCTTTATAGCAGGAGTCTAGCTGCACAAACATCGAGGTTAGTCCAGATAGTGGTTTTCAAATTAGCTTTTTTAGTCTAGCTGCCCAGACACGGGTGTTTTTAACCCAGATAGTGGCATTTAAGTTAGGTAACCGGATTATAGAGATTACCTTGCTGTTGGTGTCCGGGCTTACATGCATTGGCCAATACATAAAACTAAAAATCTCATTTTTTCATATAGCAGTCCCAGAGTTCCCTTATACATTGTTGGCTTCTTAGTGTGCAGCTGTATGCATCTTATAGATACAGGCCCAGACTGGTTGTGAGCTCTAATGAAGAATGTTGAATGGCAGAACCACCTATAAATTTAGCCTCGCTGCAATAGATGATAATGCATTTTTCTGGGACGTTTACCAGTATTAATACTAATAGCGAATGATCATGAAGCGAGCTGCTAATGAGTGCAATCCTGTTACAGCTTAAGCCGTCAGCCAATGGAATGCTAATATTAATTATTACAAATAATTCACTTAACAATAACGCTTGGATTTTCCACAGCAAATCTAATTGCACTTTTTTTTTTACACAATTTGAGCTGAGATTAAAAATAATACTGCTCACTGGTTCTAATGAGTCTTTTTAGCTGTTATAAAGGAGCAGGGCTTACAGCATTTCAAACATAACAGTGGACTTGGGAATGTTATTAAAAAGCAACATATTACAATTTGCCAAAATGTTAAGTGTGCAGGATTGTTATAAAGGGCAGCAGACACAATGTGGCATGAATCTTACTGGGAATTTAATTTCTGGATTTCAATGATGCGGATGCATTTATTAAAACAGCGGCGATTTAGCAACATCAAATTTAAAAAAAAAGAAGACGACCGGTCTCTAAGGATTTGATTTTCCTCTTAATAGCTGTCGCTGAATTGTTTAAATCTGATTTATGTAAAAGAAGGATCTGGGGCACTAAAAATCAAACATAGCCAGAGAACATATTGCAAAGTTTCTCTTCCATTGTTACTTGGGGGATTTCGCCTTGAAGTTCAGTAGCGCCTGGCATTGCTGTCTTTACTACAGCAAATTATAAATGGCAGGTCAGGAGGGGTTCAAAGTTAAACTCCGAGGCTTCCAAACAAGAAACCATCTTATGTAAATATCACTGGATCCCAGCGGAACACAACAAGTGCCCTCTTTTTATTAGGTACACTTTTCACAGCTACCTCCCCATGGGCTCGAACATTTGTTTTCTCCGACTGAGAAGGAATTACAAAGCTGCCGGGAATACTTAAGTGTCTGGTTTCCCCTACTGTCCCTTTCTACACTCTTTGAAGTCGTTTCTTCCAAATCTGAGCAAATTGTTATCCCACATATTTTATGAATCTGGAACGAATACATCTAACATATTTCAAACAGAAGTTGGAAATTATATTTCTATTGTTGAGTTTCAGTAAAAAGATAATCTAATCCTGAGGTTTTGTAGCATTGCAAGAGAAATCTTAAAATTGAGGCTGAACTTTTTTGGAGATTTATCTTCAACTTCTGATCCCAAACTGTCACATTGCTATTAAAACACAGGCAGCGAACGATTATCAGATGCTGAGGAGCAACTGCTAGTCTTCAATACTGAACTTTGTTTAGAGCAGCATTGCAACAGCTTCATCCCACCACAGAAGAGAATTGTTACTATTTTATGAATAAGAATCTTCTGAACAGAGCAAAAGGTCACATTTGAAAATTCCACAAAAAAAATATTCTTTTTTTTTCACCAGAAGGATATATATGATTTTTAAAAAAAGAAAAAAAGTTAATAGGACAAAAGTAGAATGGACAGAACTCTGGGGACAGGGAAAACTTGTACAGAATACATACAGGGTAGAGGACATTCTGTTTTAGGGCTCATTCAGATGACCGTTCTGTTTGTCCTGGTCAGTTCCTTCTTTTTTGCGGACCTACTGACAAGACCATGTTTTCAATGTGTTTTGTGTAGGATTAGATGGCACATGGAAGTGCTTCCGTGTGACATCCGTGCCCGTATGTCCGTTCTGTTATTATGGAACATGTCCTATTCTGTTCCGCCAAATTGACATGACACAATACAAGTTCACCATGACCACCAAATAATAGGAAGCCTCACGCTAACACTTCCGTGTGGCTTCCATCTATGGATGTCCCTGCCAGCCCCTCAGCGGCTTACAGCAGTGTGAGCCGCTGCGGAGATGACGAGCGCTGCCGTCATGAGGTTAGCTAAGTTCATTACCTGCGGTGATGATCTCCGTTCAACACGTGATGTCAGCGCTTGTCACTGATATCCATGCCTGCCGCGTTCTCCCCTCAAGTCTCTTGCGCGGCCCGAGGCTGTGATTAGCATTGATGTCATGGGCTCCCGCGATACTTCAGTGATGAGTGCTGATGTCACAAGTTCAGTGGCGTTCATTGCCGCAGGCAATGTACCTAGCTAAACTCATGACGTCGGCGCTCGTCATCCCCTGCGGTGAAATGGCCTGACCTAATGATGTTATCTCAGGTCACTGCAGTGCTCTCCCAGCCAATGGGGAACATCCTGTTCTTCATTGACTGGGACAGTGAGCATGCATCGTCGTGGGACCCCCATAATGCATTAAGCCGGACCCGGATTTGTTTTTTCTTTTCAATAAATTGGTGAAAGAGGGAATGAGTTGGGGAGTGTTTTTTCAAATTAAAAAAATTTTGACGTCTTTTTTTTATCACTGACAGGGTTAGTCATGTCGGGTATCTGATAGATGCCGTGACATGACTAATGCCAGGGCTTGATGCCAGGTGACATTACATAGCTGGTATCAACCACATATATTACCCCATTTGCCAACCACCAGGGCAACAGGATGAGCCGGGGTGAAGCACCAAGATTGGCGCATCTAATTGGCATATTTTTAGGCTAGGGTGGGTCCAATAACCGTGGATCTCTCTAGTCTGAGAATAGCAGACCACAGCTATCTGCTTTACCTTGGCTGGTGATTCAATTTGGGGGGCCCACATTGTTTGTTTTAAATTATTTATTTAATTTAATTTAAAATAAGAGTGGGGTGCCTTCTATTTTGGATTACAAGCCAAGGTGAAGCTGCCAGCTGCGGTCTGCAGGCTGCTGCTGTCTGTTTCACCATAGCTGGCTAGAAAAAAATAGCGGGGACCACACATCGTTTTTTTAGGAAAAATAATGAATTTGTGGCTAAAAACAAGGCTAAACACCCTTTAGTGCCACATGAACGGCTCTAAAGGGTGCAAGATTACAAAATGCAGGAGAGTGGGACATCATATATGTCTTTCTCCTTTCTATCTATCTATTATCTATCTATCCAGCTATCTATCTTTCTAGCTTTATACTGTATATAACCCTCCTTCCGTTTTTTTTGCATCCTATTTTTTCTTTTATAGCATGCTATGAAAGTCCAAATAAGATTGATTGTGAGAAATCCAGCACCTGAGATATCTCATTAAAAATTGTATTAAACATATTGCCATTTCGAATATATAGATACAAAACTCCAACACATTGGAAACTGAACATAGCTTATCTTATGCTTTGAAAAAGAGCCCTGTTCACCTTTAAACGCGTTGGAGTTTGCACACATTTTGGAATTGCCAATAACTGTATTGTATATTTCTTACGAAGAAAAAATAAAGCTTTGGAAGATTTTATCTCTTTCTTGCTATGTATAGAAACAGCCTGGCCTAAATTTCGTGCACTGAGTGATATACAACAGAGTCTGGCAATAATTTCAAGCATGGGAATCACATATGCCTGTTAAGAACAATTTAATACACTGTACCTTTCTTTTTACTATTTTAATTTGTATCTGGAGTCATATTGTTTTTTACTGCTTACATACAAACTGACAAAAACTAACCAAAAACCCAAGCATAATTATTGAAAAATCACACAACATACCAACTGGTAATGCAAATAAGCCTTGCACCAAGACCACAATATATAAAAAGAAAACGAGAAAGTGGATGTACAAAAACGTGGGATCACCAAATATAGGATCTCAGGTGGTCTCAGCTAGAAGACATTGCCTGATTTACTACCCAAAAAAACATGACATCATGCTTGTAAGTCTTGTGTCATCAGTTTTTGGTCCTTTCTCTATAAACCACATTGGAAAGCTGCTCTGATTGGCAAAAAAAACCCTGGCTGGGTGCAGCTTCTAAGAGAAAAATATCTGCTTGTTATGGGTGCCAGAAGCTGGGCCAACTGTGGCACCAAGCTAAAAGAAGCAACCCCTTTAACAGGAAGAAGTCTAGAATTGTTTTTTAACCACTTAGGGGTACTTTACACGCTGCGACATCGCTAGCGATTGCTAATGATTTCGTGCGCGATACCACCCGCCCCCGTCTTACGTGCGATATGTGGTGATCGCTGCCATAGTGAACATTATCGCTACAGCAGCATCACACGCACATACCTTGTCAGTGACGTCGCTGTGACTGTCAAACAATCCCTCCTTCAAGGGGGAGATGCCTTCGGCGTCATAGCGTCGTCACTGCGGCGTCACTAAGCGGCCGGCCAATAGAAGCGGAGGGGCGGAGATGAGCGGGCCGAACATCCCGCCCACCCCCTTCCTTCCTCATTGCCGGTGGGACGGAGGTAAGGAGATGTTCGTTGCTCCTGCGGTGTCACACATAGCGATGTGTGATGCCGCAGGAACGAGGAACAACATCGCTACTTACCTGACAACGATTTTTTGTTATTAAACGACCTCTCCAAAACAAACGATTTTTGTCTTTTTTGCGATTGTTTTAGGTCGCTCCAGCCTGTCACACGCTGCGACGTCGCTAACGACGCCGGATGTGCGTCACAAACACCGTGACCCCGACAATATAGCCTTAGCGATGTCGCTGCGTGTAAAGCCCCCTTTACACTCATGTCCAAAAGTTTTTGCACCCTTGAAATTGTTCCAGAAAATAAAAGTATTTCTCCCAGAAAATGATTACCAATTACACGTTTTGTTTTACATGGATTTATTTCTTTTGTGTGCATTGGAACAACGCAAAAACAAAACTGAGAAAAGGCCAAATTGGACATAATGTCACATAAAACTCCAAACAATGGGCCAGATAAAATTGTTGGCACTTTTCCAATATTGTGTACAAACAACTTTGTTTCAAGCATGTGATACTCATTCAAATTCACCCATGGGAAGTGACAGGTGTGGGCAATATGAAAATCACACCTGAAACCTTATAAAAAGTGTAGCTGTTGACTCAGTCTTTGCATTGTGTGTCTGCGTGTACCACACTAAGCATGGGCAACAGAAAGAGAAGAGAACTGTCTGAGGACTTGAGGACCAAAAGTAATGAAAACTATGAACAATCTCAAAGGCTACAAGTCCATATTTAGAGATCTTGATGTTCCTTTGTCCACATTGTGCAACATAATCAAGAAGCATGGCACTGTAGCTAATCTCCCTGGATAAGGGCAGTGGAGAAAAAGTGATGAAAGGTTGCAATGTAGGATAGTCCGAATGGTGGTGAAGCAGCCCAAATGAAGATCCAAAGAAATCCAAGCTGACTTGCAGGCTCAGAGTGTATCAGTGTCAGCGCTAACTATCTGTCGACATTTGAATTAAACAATTTTTTCAAAGGAAAAACAGGGGTACTTGCTACAGGTAGCTTCACAGTCTGTGGGGAGAACTTTCTATGGTTCAGGGACTAAGTTCCAAAAAGCAGCTACTGCACATGTGCAGAAAAGCAATGCTGTTTCCAAGCTAAGTCCGGAATAGGCCTCAATGAGCATGCTCGCCACATGGCAGCAGCTGAATAGCTGAGGTGACATCACTGCTGACATGCTATCTCCTTATTGGTGGGGGGTGACATCACCGATGACGCTCTGTAGCACTATTGGCCAAGGTTCGGGCTGGCTATGGGCGCCGCCATCTTGTGGGCGGTGACTAAGTTATAAAAAGCCCTGGCGCACGCATGTGAGTACTCAGTCGTTTTTGTCCATGCATGTGGTAGACACCCATGCATGTGCTCTCCTCCTGAGTACTACAGCGTTAGGCATTACTGTATAGACGCAGTCCGGTCTATAGCCAGTGTGTCCACTGGTTAAGCGATTCTACCCGCCCATTGCTCTGTGATTGCTGGTTAGGCATATACTTTCTGAGTGTAGGGCTTAGGTGTGGTTAGCATACATACTGTAAGGCTAGACCGATTGAATGGTGTCTTTTCTATCCTCTTCTCTTCTGTGGCTGTTGTTTTAGATGGCAGCCGATCTTTATCCATATCGCTATACAGTGCAGTTAGCACAGAGTGCTCCTATGTCAATGTGGTTACACTGAGCCAACGTACAGGGCAGTATGGTTAGTACTGTGCCCTGCTATACTTTTATACACACTGTGTGTGTGATCTAGACACACTATATATACTGTGTAAATATATATCCTATAACCTCTGTGAGGAAACAGAGGCTTTAGTATTAGGATCTCCGGGATGCGTAACGGTGCTCCTACACTTTCATATTATTTAGTGGTCTCTGTGAGTCAACAGGGGCTTCTTGCTCTAACAAAGCTACTCTAAAGGAAGAGTGGCAGCTCCATATGTGGTGTGACCTGTAACACTACATTACTACCCCCTTGGTGAGAGTCCTCAGTAGTTGATACCTTTTAATGGCTAACTGAAAAGATGGTAATAATAGCAAGCTTTCAAGACTACTCAGGTCTCTTCATCAGGCATGGTATAACACAAAATCTGAAGAGTCACATATTTATACATAACAGAACATAGAATGGAGCAGTAAATAAGACAAGTTATGTGAAGCAGAACTATCACTATGGCAAGGGGGCAAACTGTTGTGGCCATAAATATTGTTGTAGTTCATAGATAAGCAGTGTGAAAGTTTTATTGTCCTCTGATTGGGGTGTCTGGTCTGGGCTGTGACACCCCAATCAGAGGACAATAAAACTTTCACACTGCTTATCTATGAACTACAACAATATTTATGGCCACAACAGTTTCCCCCCCTTGCCATAGTGATAGTTCTGCTTCACATAACTTGTTTTTTTTTACTGCACTATTCTATGTCCTGTTGTGTATAAATATGTGACTCTTCAGATTTTGTGTTATACCATGCCTGATGAAGAGACCTGAGTAGTCTCGAAAGCTTGCTATTATTACCATCTTTTCAGTTAGCCATTAAAAGGTATCAACTACTGAGGATTCGCAGTTCTTTTAAACAAACTTTTTTTTATCTCTACTGGCTAACACAGTACAAAGATATATTTTACCTGTACCCCCTTGGTGTTAAGCTGGGTTTACACACTGCAACATCGCAAAGGACATCGCTGTAACGTCACCGGTTTTGTGACGTAACAGCGACCTCCCTAAGTCTCTGCTAAGTCGCTGGTGAGCAGTCAAGCAGGCAAACCTGGCCAACAACGGAACAGCGATCCGGACCTGCAGAGCGACCTAGCTGGTTGTTGGGGACGTTGATAAGCAGCCTTTTGAAAGGGAAGTTGCTAACAAAGTCGCTGCAAAGTCTTTCACACACTGAAACTTTCCAGCGATGCTTGCTGCACAGCGGGAAACAAAGGACCTAGGAATGGTCCTGAACGATTTGTAACGATTACAACTTCACAGCAGGGGCCGGGTCGCTGATAGGTTTCACACACTGCAACATCGCAAACAACATCGCTATTGCGTCACAAAACCGGTGACGTTACAGCAATGTCGTTTGAGATGTTGCAGTGTGTAAACCCAGCTTTACAGCTGCTGTTCTCTGTTATCAGCCATTAGTCAGCGGCAAGATAATACCCTTGCACAGTGGACCCTGACTATCTATTTGTATTATACCATCTTTTTCCCAAATAGATAGCCCCACCGTAACAGGTACCGCCGTGCTTATCACCAATGCAGGCCCCCTGAAACATGTTGACCTGTATATGTGCCTGCAATAAAAGACTTAGATTAATAATTCTGGCCTGCATTGGTGATAAGCGCGGCTGTACCCCCATTGTTTCTTTAAAAAATGTGCCTAATATTCCTGTGGGGCTGCAGCTATCTCCATCCACGATTATGCGAATTTAGGTGTTGTGACTTATTCACAACCCCTAGAGGTGAGTGCACCTTAAATATCATTATCTGGTTTTTATCTGGTAAGACCCTATGCGCCTTTTTCTCCACAGTCTTTGAAACCTTGTAGGAGATTGGAATTAAATGAATCATTGTGGCAGAAGACCCAGGAGGACCCTCACTGCTGATACAGAGATATAAAAAAGCTAGACTGCAACTTGCCAAAATGTACGTAAATAAGCCAAAAACCTTCTGGGAATCTTTATGGAGAGATGAGACCAAGATAGAGATTTTGATACAGTACATCATTCTACTGTTTACTGAAAATGGAATTTATTTATTTTATTTATTTTACTCACTTATATAGCACTATTAATTCCACAGCACTTTACAGATGTGATCATCACTGTCCCCATTGGAGTTCACAATCTCCCTCTCAGTTTGTCTTTGGAGTGTGGGAGGAAACCGGAGTACCCAGAGGTAACCCATGCAAACACTGGGAGAAGAGACTTACAAAGAAAAGTACACAGTATCTATAGTCAAATATGGTGGGGGTTCAAATAAATTTTGGGGTTGTTTTGCTGCCTCTGGTACTGGGTGCCTTGAATGTGTGCAAGGCATCATGAAATATCAGGATTACGAAAGGACTTTCGGTCGCAATGTAGTGCCCAGTGTCAGAAACCCGGGTTTGCGCCCTAGACCACAGGATAAAGGCCATAAACATACTTCAAGAAGTACCCTGAAATGCATAAAGGGCTGGAGCTCCATTGAATACCTGTGGAGAGATCTTAAAATTGCTGTTAGGAGAAGGCACCCTTCAAATATGAGAGACCTGGAGCAGTTTGCATAAGACAACTGTCCAAAATTTCAGATGAAAGGTATAAGAAGCTTGCTGATGGTTATAAGAGGTGATTGATTGCAGTTATTTATTCCAAAGGGTGTGCAACTAATTATTAAGTTGAGGGTGCCAACAATTTTGTCCGGGGTATTTTTATAGTTTTGTGTGAAATTATGTCCAATTCGACTTTTTCCTCTGTTTTTATTTTGTGTTGTTTCAATACACACAAAGGAAGTAAACATTTGTATAACAAAGCATGTATAATTGTAAGAATTTTCTGGGAGAAATACTTCATTTTCTGGAACAATTTCAAGGGTGCCAACACTTCCAGCCATGACTGAACATAGCATTAATTTTCAGGTAAATAGCATTTTAATCCTGTTTAGCCATTTACTGGAGCACAAGCTACAGGGAGAAAATTAAGTTACAGTTAGGTCCAGAAATATTTGGACAGTGACACAATTTTCGTGAGGTGGGCTCTGCATGCCACCACATTGGATTTGAAATGAAATCTTTACAACAGAATTCAAGTGCAGATTGTAACGTTTAATTTGAAGGTTTGAACAAAAATATCTGATAGAAATTGTAGGAATTGTACACATTTCTTTACAAACACTCCACATTTTAGGAGGTCAAAAGTAATTGGACAAATAAACCAAACCCAAAAAAAAAATGTGTTATTTTCAATATTTTCTTGCGAATCCTTTGGAGGCAATCACTGCCTTAAGTCTGGAACCCATGGACATCACCAAACACTGGGTTTCCTCCTTCTTAATGCTTTGCCAGGCCTTTACAGCCGCAGCCTTCAGGTCTTGCTTGTTTGTGGGTCTTTCCGTCTTAAGTCTGGATTTGAGCAAGTGAAATGCATGCTCAATTGGGTTAAGATCTGGTGATTGACTTGGCCATTGCAGAATGTTCCACTTTTTTGCACTCATGAACTCCTGGGTAGCTTTGGCTGTATGCTTGGGGTCATTGTCCATCTGTACTATGAAGCGCCGTCCAATCAACTTTGCGGCATTTGGCTGAATCTGGGCTGAAAGTATATCCCGGTACACTTCAGAATTCATCCGGCTACTCTTGTCTGCTGTTATGTCATCAATAAACACAAGTGACCCAGTGCCATTGAAAGCCATGCATGCCCATGCCATCACGTTGCCTCCACCATGTTTTACAGAGGATGTGGTGTGCCTTGGATCATGTGCCGTTCCCTTTCTTCTCCAAACTTTTTTCTTCCCATCATTCTGGTACAGGTTGATCTTGGTCTCATCTGTCCATAGAATACTTTTCCAGAACTGAGCTGGCTTCATGAGGTGTTTTTCAGCAAATTTAACTCTGGCCTGTCTATTTTTGGAATTGATGAATGGTTTGCATCTAGATGTGAACCCTTTGTATTTACTTTCATTGAATCTTCTCTTTACTGTTGACTTAGAGACAGATACACCTACTTCACTGAGAGTGTTCTGGACTTCAGTTGACTTCAGTTGATGTTGTGAACGGGTTCTTCTTCACCAAAGAAAGTATGCGGCGATCATCCACCACTGTTGTTATCCGTGGACGCCCAGGCCTTTTTGAGTTCCCAAGCTCACCAGTCAATTCCTTTTTTCTCAGAATGTACCCGACTGTTGATTTTGCTACTCCAAGCATGTCTGCTATCTCTCTGATGGATTTTTTCTTTTTTTTCAGCCTCAGGATGTTCTGGTTCACCTCAATTGAGAGTTCCTTAGACCGCATGTTGTCTGGTCACAGCAACAGCTTCCAAATGCAAAACCACACACCTGTAATCAACCCCAGACCTTTTAACTACTTCATTGATTACAGGTTAACGAGGGAGACGCCTTCAGAGTTAATTGCAGCCCTTAGAGTCTCTTGTCCAATTACTTTTGGTCCCTTGAAAAAGAGGAGGCTATGCATTACCCTTTCTCCGATTTGGATGTGCAAACTCTCATATTGCAGCTGGGAGTGTGCACTTTCAGCCCATATTATATATATAATTGTATTTCTGAACATGTTTTTGTAAACAGCTAAAATAACAAAACTTGTGTCACTGTCCAAATATTTCTGGACCTAACTGTATATTCTTCCTCCAGCTGCTAGCTTTTAGTTATTGATCGGGGCAAGGAGTGATTATACTCCCAAGCACACTGACAGCCTGATAAACACACATAGGCAGCAGAGTAGGCTGTCAATCAAAATGCTGGGTAGTGATTGTAGCCCATTCGCTTTTTATTGAACGGTGACTGTAACTGAACCCTCTACAGTCTAAAACCAGCCAAATTTCTCATGCAGCCCCATGGGAAAATTAATTGCCCACCCCTGCTCTACACCCTTGATGACTGGAAGCGAGCGGCTGCGGGAAGAATAAAACCTAATTTTCTTCCTGTAGCCACTGCTCTAGTAAACTGCCTAAACCTGCAGATTACCTCTATTCTGTAGATCTACCTGATATTTACATGCAGATTACCTCTATATCTGCAGGTAGTGTTTCCCTATGACAGATCAAGCAATACTTAAAAAAAAGGACTCCCCAGATTCAATACAGCCTGCAATGCAATATATCTTGTCAATACATTGTATAGCATTTACAGTTCTAAAGTAAACCAATGCAACGGTTTCTTTTACCTTAATATTAACAAGCTAAAAAGTTTTCACCTGATAAATACATGAATAATAAATTAAAAAAAGGAGATTAATACTTAAAATAATTGAAGATACTTACATGACAAATCTCCAGGCTACATGCTCATCGGTTATCCAGCTAGAAGAGAGAATAGCACTCACTCAGTACAGGTTACATGGAATGTGGCAAATATATTATTTTCTCATGAGTTGTGAACTCAGACACTAAGGGAGAAATGATGTAGGGGCATATAGTCTCAGATATTACAAATCCTTTAAAGCTACTATTTTACTAAGTACACAGGTCAGTTGATCACAGACAGTATTCACAATGTATCAGAACCCTTTAGGCTGTACCTATCTGATAATTTTGGGCACGACTCAGGTTATACAGTCATAGATTGCTATACGTCACTGCTATATTGAGGCATAATACATGTGACTGGGATTGTGTTTCAATCCCTAGAGTAACATGATTGTAATGCCCACACTGGCATCCCCGCACTATCCTGCCCCTCTCCCATGGCAGGGGCGTCAGTTGACTCACCCATCTGTCCCTCCTGTGGTGGGTGCTCCATTTTCGTCCCGTGCTGCTGTCTATCGGAGGATGCATTCTCATGGCAGACTTCCTGCTTCTGCTCTAGGGGTCGTGCTCAACCACGCCCCAACATACCCATTACCTGGATGTACCTCCAGAGGTCATCTGGGAGGCTGCAGGTACTTAAGGCACCTCTGCCCCATGGGAGGTGCCTGGGCAACAAGTCAAATACGTTGCTAGTTCTCAGGTCCCCTAGCACTGTGCTGCTGACGCTGTTAAATTGTGCTAGTTCTGTTGCTGATATCTGTTTGTATTCCAGTGTGCTGCTGCCGTTATCCCTAACCTGCAACTGCTGCTGTGAGCCACCACGCTAGCTGCCGACCATGATATCCGCTGCCACAAAGTATCGTCACCAGTTGCTACTGCCTCCATCCCGGACGGAACTTTGACACTGCCTGCTGCTGTAGTCTATCCAACAGATTGACGCTCCCGTACCACTGGGGTCAGCTGTCGCAGCACCAGTCTTCCCTAGTGGCACCTGGGCTCACACCTGCAGAGTAACACTCTCACCATCAGGGGCTCTGGAGAAAACCAGGTGTAAGTTCGTAGTTAAGCCCCTATGGGTTTTCTGTGTGCTATGGCCCAGTGGGTTTGTTAAAATCTCTGCTTGCCTGGCAAGCATAACAATGACTATGACAAGCAAGTTGCAAAAAATACTTGCTACTTGCTTACAGCAGTCACAGTACTCTAGGATTTGCAATGCGATCCCAATCACCTGTGATGTAGCAATAGCACATAGTAATCTTTGTCAGTGTGACCCATTTCATGGTCAAATATGCCATTTAGCCCCAGATATATAAGTAGGGTTAAAAAATCCATTTTAACTATTAAACATTTTCATAGAGCATAAACCTACATCACCACAGCTTGTGGTCATGAATGGCTGCCCTTATAGTCTCCGGTAAAATGCTTCTGATATTTTTGAATTCATTGTTCTTTCAATAATTGCAATGTGCCCACTCACAGAGGCAGCACAGCAGTCCCAACCTACGATGCTCACTGCTCCACAGTTGGGATGAGGGTTTACTAATGGATTGAATTGTTCACGTTCCTCCAGTTATATAGTGTTGTGCATTTGTGCAAAACAATTTCCACTTCGTCTCATCTGTCTCATTGTGGAATGCCCAGGTATTTTCGGGCATTTGAAAAAAAAAGAACCATGATATTTTCTTGGATGTCAAACTCTTCCTTTGTGCTGTCCTTTTATGAACACTATTTCTATTCAGTTAAAGGACATGTATAGGGACATCAGAGAGCTTAGGGTACAGCATCAGGTGAGTGCTGGAGGTGTCCCCGCTCCCTTCTTCCTAGCGACATGGCCCACTGTTGTTACTGTGTACCCTGTTTGTGGCTGGGCTTGCGGGGGTTCCCTGGTGCATGGTGGAACCTTGATAGTCAATAGAACTATTTAATATAAGCATAGTTCCCAACCATTTAAGATTAAGAACTGTCTTGATTTGAGGGTTCAGTTGTGGAAAGTCAGGGCTTTTGTCCAAATGTCCTCACTCTCGTCATCTCAGTAGCTCCTTCTTCTTAGGTGGCGGGGCCAGCATATCTCTGCACAGACAAATTAAATAAACAATGCCCTTCATCTCTTCTCTAATATCCCCTAGATTTGAAGTCACAACATCCAAGTTTGCAGGCAGCAGCTCTAGCTATAGCCCACATTGAGGAAGATGGGATAATTGGGTAATCTTGTTTCGCTGTTTAGATTTTGAACTTAAAAACAAATTATGCAGGTGCATAGAGATACATCTGTACATAGCAGTGTATTTTGGTGTCCCTGTGTTCTACTGGTGACGAAAAGGTCAGATTTTTTTATTCCTGTACAATTACTAAAAAATACTTTCTAGTTGAAGAGCTAAAAGTTCCAGTGACTCGAAGTGAGGGCAGCTGAATGAAGGGAGGGGCTGCATTTTAATGCAGGAGCTACAGATAAGTGCATAGTTAAACACAATATCATAGTTTTACACAAGAGCATAGTTGGGGTTTTCTATTGTTTTTCTGCTTTTATCTGTACCGTTTATCACCATTTAGCATGTGCTCCATAGACAATGGTAAAGGTGTGCAATGCATCTTGTAGGATGTATGCATGTCTTCAACAACTGTGAATATAACTGCATTTAATGTCAGCGAGTGGCATAGTAACTGATCTAAATATGCTGCTTGCACCACTCAGGAGCATTGGAAACCTGGAGAGGAGTTTAGAGATCACTGAGCGGCCTTGGCGGGGGCTAGTGATATGGGGGTGGGTGGAGGTGGGAAAGATCAGGACCCACAAGTAGGTAGCTGGGTAACATTTGAAAGGTGTAGTTGGAAAACTGTCAGGGAGTCTACAACCAAGTAAATATTCCTGTTTGGCTGATATTAGGGATGCAAGCCAAGGACTAGGATCCTTAGCAACCAGGAAAATCATTTCTGTAGGAAAAATGGAGATAGGTGTGCAGCAAAAGCCAGAGATATTTTGTTGGTAGGGGACTCTATAATTAAATAATATCCAAAATGTTTCCCTAGCACCCCATATATGGAGCTTAAATAGCACACCTAACAGCCAAAGGGATTGCAGCAAAAAAGCAAAAAAACACCCCTATTAAAGATGTACCAAACCACTGGTATATCAATAAGCATATGCTTATGTGCTTAACCCTATAAAACTCACAATAAACCTAGATAGCCTAATCGCTGAATAAATATACCTTAGAGCTTTCTGCAAAGAAAGTGCTAACTTCTCATACGTTTCACCAGGTAATACTAACAAAGTAGATAGTGAATATAGTAGAAGTAGCACTTATACTTATAGTGCTAGATGTAGTCTGTGAAAGATAGTAAATATGTTGAAAATGTTATCATGAGAATGGAGGAGATGAGAGTAAAGTAATTTTCATTTTCTCTATTTAGGTGGGTCTCCCTGGGACTTTAACCCACACACTTTAACATAGCGGGCAACAGATCCACAGGCTCTGCTGATGTCACTGGGAGAATATTGAAATCTGTGTTTATTTCTTTTGCCTTGCAGATAAGTAATGGGGGTGCCTCATAGACACCTCCCATTATTAATCTAGGACTTAATGTCAGCTGTGAGCTGACATAATCGCTTATTACCCTAATTGCCACTGCACCAGGGCAATCGGGAAGAGTCAGGTAAAGTGCTTGGGTTGTCGCATCTAATGGATGTGACAATCCTGGGTGGCTGCAGGCTGCATTTTTAGGCTGAGGGATCCAATAAGCATGTGTCTCCCCAGCCTGACAATACCAGCCCCTAGCTGCCTGACTTTACCTTCGCTGGATATTAAAATTAGGGGGAACTGCACGCTGTTTTTTAAAATTATTTAAATAATTTAAAAAAATAAGCCGCATGCGGATCCTTCTATTTTGATACACAGCCAAGCACATAGCTGGGGTCTACAGCCTATAGCCATGGCTTTATCTGTGCTGGATAATATAATATGGGGAGACCCTATGCCAATTTTTAAATTTATTTATTATTACTGTATGCTATATACCCGCAGACCAGGTCTGTGACTGGAAGCATCAGACACACTGTCACTCAGCATGGGGGTGCGTCTGAACTGCAACCAATCACAGACACCGGTGGGTGCAGGAGTTAATATGCATGAGCCTAATGTGTGGCCCGGGAAGAAGAATGAGAGGCCATGGGAGCATAAAGTCACACCAGTGAATCGGTACATATGAAGCGCTTACTCCTTCCTACCCCTTTCCGTCCGATTCTGGTTCCTGTAGATTATATGGGACCAGCATCTGGCCAGATATCAGGGATCAATCAAAGCCCTGCCGACTCGGGGTCGGCAGGGGTTTGATTTGAGAGTCCTTCCATCACTAGTGAGAAAGACAGGGATAAAACACAAAAAGAATGAACAGGCAGCAATGTGTCAGAAGTTTGTAACAAATAAACTGCAGACAAAATAAACTGCAATGTGCGCACACCAAATCTGAATTGTCATAGACTTTGCTGGGAAGTCAAAAGTGAGAACTTTCTGACAACAAAACTGCACCAAAAAACGCGGCAAAAATGTGACAAAAAAATGCTGCGTGCATGTAGCTTAAGGGTACATGCCCACGATCAGGACCCGCTGCGTCCTGGACGCGGCGGGCCCTGACCTGTGGGGCTGCAAGTCTCTTCCGCTGGAGAACGGAGCTGCTCATGCCCACAATCCGGATTTGGACAGTTGCTGTTTCTTGCTTGTGTTCTCCCTATGGAGGAAGCTTGTGACTCTGCAGCAAAGAACTCACATGTTTGTGGCTCGGAAAGCCACACCGCAGGTCAGTTTTTGCTGTGGGCTGCACACGCACAGTGCGCACAGGATTTCTAGAAATCCCATCAACTGTGCTTGTACTGTACAATGCAGCGTTTTGGATGCAGCAAAAACACGCTGCATACAAAATGCTGGAAACACTGATCGTGTGCACATACCAATAAGACTGCTCACAATTGCAGGAGATCCATACAAAACAATGGTAGCAGTGGGCTCGTAAATATCATGATAGCAAAAGAATTTTTAAAAAGTTACCTAAAATCAGGACACTTCTCCTACATATACATAGTATACATTGTAAAATTAAATGCGGTGGCACTGGTCGGCAATGTCGCCAAAAAAAGGGTGAACTAATGCTAAAAGAGCACATTTTGTTGCCAAAAAACAGATGTTTAATCCGTAAAGTGGCTAGTGGTCAGTTGTGATGGCAGTGCAGTCCTACAGACAAAATAGTTTTTTGATGACAAAATCAAACTAAATGCATTCTGCTGCACTTTTAGCCAGATTGTGACTGCGTCAGAGCCTTAGTGATACAAACCCTTTAACTGTAAATATTTGGTACCCTCGTCTTCACAGAGTTAATGCAGACGTTTGCATAATCAAACCTAATACGTGTGCGCACTCATGTGCTCAGTGTAACCCAGGGGATTAGCAGGATCAGTGTCTCCTATGGTAGACGAGAACCAAGCAGCCGGACGAGAAAGTCCGAAAAAGAAGCTTAGGGTTATCTAGCAGCAGCATGGTATTTTTTCATAAGCTGGATATTGGAAGTCATAGCACAGAAACTACAACTAAATGCAGTCATTTGTCTTCTCAATGCACATAGGTCATCGAAAAATATCCAGCCGAGAATACAGACATTGTTTCAAAAAAATGTAGTCATTATCACAGTATTGCAGTCGTGTGGCCTTGTGCAGACTTTGGCTTTGAACTTACAGCAGACAAGAATTACATCAAAATGAATATGAACAGGATTTAATAAAAAATCTGCTAATACAGAAAGGTTGGTTCCTTTGGTATGTGGTATTGTAAGTAAATTCTCTACCATAAAGGGATAGCTAGTGTTAGGCAGGTGGGCTGTAATGGTGTGTTTCAAATACCATGGGTGGTATATTATTAGCAATTGTGGGTTTCATTGTATATTATTAGTATTGTGTGCTATTACTGCATTCTTTAGAAATGTGGTGGTTAGTTTGGTTTGTATAATAAATATTCTTTATTAGTACACAGGATGATCTCATGTAGTCACCGTTCTTAGGCTATGTGCCCACGTTGCGTTTTTATGTGCAGAAAATCTGCACATAAAAACGCATGTTTTGGCAGGAAAAAAGCAGCTGAAAAAAATGCAAATTTTTAATTTCGTGTGCACCTTTTTTCACATGCTTTTTTCCATGCTTCTTGTGCGTTTTTTAGTCATGGCGACTAAAGGGTTTCAGGTGCTGTACCCCGCCGATCGCCGCTGGGTCACCGACTGATCTTACAGCCGAGACCCGGCTCTCTCTACTCGGAGTGGTGCCTGCACCGCTCCCGGCAGTTTAACCCCCTAAATGCTGTGAACAGTGCGATAGCAGCATTCAGGAGGCAGGGAGAGGAATCATTTACCTCTCCCTGTCAATCAGGTCTCTGTAATGCGATCACAGGGACCTGATGGCTGCCATGGTAACCCTGGGTCATCACCATGATGACTCCGGGGTACTGAGGTATGGATCGTCTCACAGACCAGGGCACCTATGTCACTGGAGTTCACTGCAGCAATGTCCCACGGTAAAGACCGCGAGGCCTAGGTGCAGGGAAAACCGGTGATGTCACAAGGTGAACCGAGTTCATGCAGGTGGGTTAGGAAACTTCTGTGATCCGCCGGCATAAACTCGATTCACCTTGTGACGTCACCGGACTTCCCTGCAGAAAGGTCCCATGGTAAAGACCACAAGATGAGGAAATGGCTGCAGGGAACAACAGTAATGTTAAAAAAAAGTACATAAAAATGCACAAAAAAGCAACGTATGTATTACATGTGTTTTCCCCTGCATTTTTCACTGACTCCATTCAAGTCAGTTGGTGAAAAGAGTGGAGAAAACGCAGAAACAATTGACATGCTGCTTTTTTTTTCCAGAAAAAAGAAGCAACATGTGCACGGCAAGTCAGGATTCTCATACACTTTGCTGGGATGCTTTTTTCTTATTTTTAGTGATTAAAAGAAGCAAGTAAAAAGCATGGAAAAAAAAAGCATGAAAAAAGCGACATGGGCACAAGTCCTTATTGCTGACTTATTAACAGAGCACTGACGTTTCGGTCCTAATACCTCGGACCTTCATCAATATGCATGGTGGAGTTTGCTTAGTTTCATAGAAGCTGATAAGGAGCCTCCGTTGTCCACTGCTCTGTCAGCGCTGCCGTGTTATCTAATATATAAAGCTGAGTGTATGCGTGTCGCCCAGGGCTATGGGGTACTCAGTCCCGGGCCGTATATGTACGGGGATGCTATCTCACGGGTGTGCTATGGCCGTTGCCCAGTTCTGTGACCCTGGGGACACTTTTAAAAAAAGTTTATATACAGGGGAGATGAAAGAGTTTATATCGTGATGCCACTTGCGGGTTGCGGCTAAGTAGTTGGAGCCGCAAATGGCACAGTTTATGTTCACTGAGGCTGGTGGTGATGGCAGCTGAGCACCAGGGTGCAGATGATGGGGTGCGGCATGGGAAGAATGGAGACCACACAATGGGTATAGCTTGGAGCGTCAGGGAGTCCCCTGCTGTCAGTTGTCAGGCTCTCGTCCGTACGGCGGGCAGTGTGAACCATGTAGGGTCGGTATTCGGTTCCGGTCCCTGGCTTAATTGTTACTGCTGGTGCCCCCAGATTCTAGGGTCAGTGAGGTCCGTGAAGGACCCCTCACTGTGCAGGTATTTGCTAGGCAGTTTAAAACGTTCACCTAACTTAGCGCCCTGTGCCCCGTCGATGCCTTTTGTTCCAGGGGTACCTCGTCGTACACTACCTGGCAACCACACTCCTGTACCAGTTAGGCCACCATTACACGACCCCGTCTTGAGACATGTCCGCCTCCTCCACTCTACTTACTACTCACTCACTACTCACTCTCCTCCCCCCAGGTTGTTGGCTAGTGGACTGGATCGGCTCACCCCTTGGTGGCCATCCATTGGGTCCCCAACTAGTCAGTCATCCCTGTCTGGGTGAGGGAACTGGAGATGTTATGTGTGTTGATTGGTACTGGCATTGAGCTTCCAGGTCCCTGGGGGTAGGCCCTGCATCCGTGACAGGATATCATACCTAATAGTGCCCTGAAGGGTTCAGGGGTGCTACATATGTATGTATGTGTGTGTGTGTGTGTGTGTGTGTGTGTGTGTGTGTGTGTGTGTATGTCCGCTAAAGGAATCCGCACCATCGCTTTTACAATCACGAAATTTTGCACAATGGCCTTATGTGATTTAGGGAACATCATAAACTATGTTTTGAGGGAAAAATTTAACCCTGAATTTTACAGTTATTAGCCAAAAAACCTGCTTACATTAAAGTCAATAGAGCTGGGAACTAAAGGACATTAATAGAATCCGTGATTGGTTATTATAGGCAACGAAGGACATTTTTAGTATAAGACAGCTTATGTGTGAGGTAATATGATGTTGGTGGAGAGACAGAGATACAGAGACCGACACACATAGAGACAGAGACACACACAGAGACAAACACACAGAGAGAGACACTCAAAGACACACACAGAGACACACAGAGATTGATACAGAGACGAGACACACACAGAGACACACAAAGAGACACACAGACTGATACTGATACAGAGACAGACACAGAAACAGAGACACAGAGACAGACACACAGACAGAGATGCATAGAGACAGAGACACACAGAGTCACACAAAGATGGACACACACAGAGATGGACACACACAGAGACAGACACACACAGAGACAGACACACACAAAGACAGATACATACAGAGACACAGAGAGAGAAAGACACACACAGAGACACAGAAACAGAGACACACAGATAGAGACACAGACAGAGACATATAGAGACAGAGACACAGAGGCAGAAAAAACAGAGTCACACAGAGACAGTGACACTCAGAGACAGAGACACAAAGAGAGAGAGATACAGAGACACACACAGAGACAAAGACTGAGACACAGAGACATACAGAGACAAACACAGAGACACACAGAGACTGAGACACACAGAGGCAAACACAGAGAGAGACAGAGACACACAGAGACACAGAAACTGAGGCAGAGACACATAGGCAGAGACAGAGACAGACAGAGAAGAGACATGCACACAGATACAGAGACAGAAACAGAGACAAAGAGAAACAGAGACAGAGACAACAAAGAGAGACACACAGAAAGACAGAGACACACAAAGACAGAGACATAGCCACAGAGAGAGTGAGGGACACAGTGACACAGAGAGAGAGAGGGATACAGACAGACTGACAGAGAGAGAGAGACAGAGAGGGAGAGTAAGAGAGACACTTAGTTACTATCCCAAGCAACGTCGGGTACTACAGGTAGTATATAATATAGAATAGCAAAAAACTTGTCTTATGGAGTCCAGTACAGTAAATGTTATGTTTTGGAGCGCCAGACTGTAAAGTAACACATTGTTTTCATAGGGAGCCCCCAACCTTTTATTTGGGTGTAGTTACACAACACCCTCTCTGTTCACATGTACCTACTGTACTAAATAAAGAGTATATCCAGGACTTTGTTAAAAAAAAAGAAGAAAAAAAAGTGCCTAAGAATAGAGATTAGCAGACCAGTGCAAGTTCGGTTCAGCCAGATTTTAGATAAAGTTCGGTTTGGGACATGGACTTAACCTGAACCCCCATGGAAGCCACTAATTGTGGAGTTTGGGGTCCGGTTTATGTGGGCCAGTTTATGACTAGCCCACATACAGCCAACTATAAACAGATTACTTCCACAGGTAGATGGGCGAGTTTTTTCCATTTTTTTTATGCATACTACAGCCGATCATGCTGTTATTACATCCAGTGTGAGCCGTTCAAACACTGCAAGCAGCTTGCATTGGGCCAATCACTGAGCTTACCTGAGCACAGCGCTGCTCACACAAGTGGTTTGCATACGTAAAGCACCCAAACCCTGGGTTTTATTTCTAACGTCTGTGTTTGGTACTGTAGCACCCACTGGGCAAGGGGTTAAATGATACTCGTCGCCGGACAGGTGATGTCGGGTCTGGGATGTCACGGGTGGCCCTGCCCGGCTTCATGGCCCCGAGGCGTACAATAAAAAGAAAGAGGGGTTGATGGTGGGGATAGTTTGAATGTCTCGTGACACCACCTGTGGTACCTGTGGTATGCGGCCAGGGAATTAGCCACATTCATTAGAAATCTGACCTTTGGGATTTCTGTGGGTTCTGACGGACACCCTATCCCCCGCGTTGGGCTTCCGTTTCACTCTCTGGGCTTCGGGAGAACAAGGCCTGAAACCTCGTCCTCTGCTGGTTAATTAACAAGGGGGCTTGCAACCTTCCTCGTCCTAGGGTCCAGGCACCCCGACTGTGCACGGACCGGATTCTCACTGTCGGCACCGGCAGGCTACGACCCTGCCCTGGTCCACTTCAGGTCTCCCGCGACCGGATCTCCGTCGCCTGTGGCCCTGCTCACTGTCTCCCACCTAGCCAGGTAATCCAGGGGTCCCTATCCCTGACTCCACTGCTCAGTCTGCACTTGACTTCCACTCTACTTCACACTCTCTACTGATCTGACGTGTTCCCGCCTCTGACACCTCAGGACCCCTAGGTGGGCATTCTCATCTGCCTGATCCCGCCCACTGGTGTGCCCTTATTATCGCGAGGGGGTGGCTAGGTTTTATGGCTGTGTGTTGTGCCTGAGTGTGGGTTTTTGGTGGTGACAAGGAGGGTGTACACTTTTGTGACTACCTGGTTTTGCCAGGGCGTCACACACACGTACACATCACTCTGCACACAAAGCTCTGCTCAAAACAGGCCAGTAATAATTGCTGTCTGCATTCTCCACCAAATGTAGGGAATTAGCATGGGTAGGCGATGGCAGGGACGCAGTAAAGAGGCACACAAAGGTTTTAAGTCCAGAAATTTAGTGTTTTATTCACACTGATAAACAAAATAATCACAGTCTTACTTCAGCCACACATGCGAAGGGAAAGTCTAGCTTGTCAAAGCATAACATATGTCCCGGATGTGATACTCCATTCAGGTATGTTTTTCACACACAACCTGCTTCAGCGTTCCACCCCAAACACATACACAAAGTGAGAAGTTGTGGCTGCTTTTTTATCTTGTGCATGCAGCATGCAGCATTGCAGGATACAACATGCAGCATTGGTAATTTGCCCCAAAAACCGGACTAGCTGAGAAGATCCAGGCTAGGCTTGACCTCCTTTCCTCCTGCTTACCAGTGTGAAAGGCACTTGCTGGGAGAACTTTACCTTGCATATAGCACCATACCCTTCACTGTGTTACAATACACATAACTGCAAACACACACAGCTCTCATCAGTACATACAGCCATGGTTGTAAATGTTGCCACCCTTAAAATTATTACAGTGTGAGCAAAGATGGTTGACCTTAGGGAGATCAACATCCACCACTGCGGAGACACCATCACGTGTTTCTCAACACAGTGATTCTGGAGCAATGCCCCCTGGGAAATATTCAAAGCAAGAAGGCCTGCGGAGACACCATCACATGTTTCTCAACGCTGGCAGGAAACTAGCCAGGTCTTTCACCGGGAAGGAACAACCACGGGAAGGGCAGTCTCCAGTCAAGGAGACCACCTATGCCAAACATGGTATCCATCCACAGACAGCCGTTTCGGGGTATTTGCCCCTCATCAGTGTGGAGTAGGAATCTGGCTAGTGGGACATTGCCTAGTAAAAGACTATGTGAGCAAAGATGGTTGACCTTAGGGAGATCAACATCCACCACTGCGGAGACACCATCACGTGTTTCTCAACACAGTGATTCTAGAGCAATGCCCCCTGGGAAATATTCAAAGCAAGAAGGCCTGCGGAGACACCATCACATGTTTCTCAACGCTGGCAGGAAACTAGCCAGGTCTTTCACCGGGAAGGAACAACCACGGGAAGGGCAGTCTCCAGTCAAGGAGACCACCTATGCCAAACATGGTATCCATCCACAGACAGCCGTTTCGGGGTATTTGCCCCTCATCAGTGTGGAGTAGGAATCTGGCTAGTGGGACATTGCCTAGTAAAAGACTATGTGAGCAAAGATGGTTGACCTTAGGGAAATCAACATCCACCACTGCGGAGACACCATCACGTGTTTCTCAACACAGTGATTCTAGAGCAATGCCCCCTGGGAAATATTCAAAGCAAGGATGTTGATCTCCCTAAGGTCAACCATCTTTGCTCACATAGTCTTTTACTAGGCAATGTCCCACTAGCCAGATTCCTACTCCACACTGATGAGGGGCAAATACCCCAAAACGGCTGTCTGTGGATGGATACCATGTTTGGCATAGGTGGTCTCCTTGACTGGAGACTGCCCTTCCCGTGGTTGTTCCTTCCCGGTGAAAGACCTGGCTAGTTTCCTGCCAGCGTTGAGAAACATGTGATGGTGTCTCCGCAGGCCTTCTTGCTTTAAAATTATTACAGAATATGAAGAATTTCTCCCAGAAAATTATTGTAATTAGATACTTTGTTATACACAAGTTTCATTTGTGTCTATTGGAACAACACAAAAACAACCGAGAAAAAAAAAGACAAATAGGAAAACCCCAAAAATGGGCAGGACAAAATTGTTGGCACCTTTCTAAACTTGTGGGTAAACAACTTCATTTCAAGCATATGATGCTCATTCAGACTCACCTGTGGCAAGTGAAAGGTGTGGGCAATATAAAGATCACACCTGAGAACAAATAAAAAAGGGAGAATCAGACTCAGTCTTTGCATTGTGTGTCTGTGTGTGCCACACTAATGGAGAATAGAAAGAGAAGAGAAATGTCAGAGGACTTGAGAACTAAAATTGTTGAAAAATATGAACAATCTCAAAGTTATTAGTCCATCTCCAGCGATCTTGATGTTTTTTTGTCAACAGTACACAACATAATTAAGTTGTTTACAATCATGGTACTGCCGCCAATTCCTTTGGACATGGAAGGCAGAGAAAAATTGAAGAAATGTTGCAACAAAGGATAGTCCGGATCAGGTTCCAAAGAAATTCAACTGTCCTGCAGGCTCAGGGTGCATCATTGTCAGCACGAACTATCTGTCTACACTTGAATGAAATGAAACGCTATGGCAGGAAACCCAGGAGGTCCCAATTGCTGAAACAGAGTGCTGAAGTGGCAGCAATGAGTCCGGATCTAAATCCCAATGAACACCCGTAGAGAGATCTTAAATTTGCTGTTGGCAGTAGGCATCTTTCTAATATGAAACCTGGAGCAGTTTCCAAAAGAAGAGTGGTCTAAAATTGGAGATGGGAGATGTATGAAGCTTGTTGATGGTTATAGGAAGTGATTGATTGCAGTTATTTATTCCAAAAGGTGCACAACCAAATATTAAGTTGAGGGTGACAGCAATTTTGTCTGGCTCATTTTTTGAGTTTTGTGTGCCATTATGCCCAATTTGCCTTTTTTTATCAGGTTTTTTTTTTATGTTGTTCCAACACAGAAAGGAAATAAACATGTGGATAACAAAACATTTGTAATGGAAATCATTTTCTGGGAGAAATACTTAATTTTCTGGAAAATTTCAAGAATGCCAAAACATTCAACCATGACTGCATATATACATATCACTGAACACACATACACAGCTAAGAAAAGTAAATATACAGTGGGTGCGGAAAGTATTCAGACCCCTTTAAATTTGTCACTCTTTCTTTCATTGCAGCCATTTGGTAAATTCAAAAAGGTTCATTCTTTTTCTCATTAATGTACACTCTGCACCCCATCTTGACAGAAAAAAAAATCAGAAATCTAGACATTTTTTTATTAAACAAGAAAAACTGAAATAATCCCATGGTCAAAAGTATTCAGACCCTTTGCTCAGTATTGAGTAGAAGCACCCTTTTGAGCTCATACAGCCATGATTCTTCTAGGAAATTATGCTTTTGAAGTTTTTCACACCTGGATTTGGGCATCCTCTGCCTTTCTTCCTTGCAGATCCTCTCCAGTTCCATCAGGTTTGATGTCTCTCCAGAAATGCTCAATTGGGTTTAGGTCAGGGCTCTAGCTGAGCCAGTCAAGAATGGTCAAAGAGTTGTTTTGAAGCCACTGCTTTGTTATTTTAGCTGTGTGCTTCTTGGTGGTCATTGTCTTGTTGGAAGGTGAACCTGCGGCCAAAAATGAGGTCCAGAGCACTCTGGAAGAGGTTTTCTTCCAGGATATCTCTGAACTTGGCCACATTCATCTTTCCTTCAATTGCAACCAGTTGTCCTGTCCCTGCAGCGGAAAAATAACCCCATAGGATGATGCTGCCACCACCATGTTTCACTGTTGGGATTGTATTGGGCAGGTGATGAGCAGTGCCTGGTTTTGTCCACACATACCACTTTAAATTATTACCAAAAAGTTCCATCTTCGTCTCATCAGACCAGAGAATCTTATTTCTCATAGTCTGGGAGTCCTTCATGTGTGATTTTGTAAACTATGCAGGCTTTCATATGTTCTGCATTGAGGAGAGGCGTTCGTTGGGCCCCTCTGCCATAAACGCCTGGTGGAGGACTGCAGTGACAGTTGACTTTGTGAAACGTTCTCCCATCTCCCCACTGCATCTCTAGAGCTCAGCCACAGTGATCTTGGGGTTCTTTTTTACTTCTCTCACCAAGGCTCTTCACCCATGATTGCTCAGTTTGGCTGGACGGAAGAGTTCTAGTGGTCCCAAACTTCTTCCATTTAAGGATTATGGAGGCCACTTAGGAACCTTGGGAATGCAGAAATTCTTTTGTAACCTTGGCCAGATTTGTGTCTTGCCACAATTCTGTCTCAGAGCTCCTTGGGCAATTCCTTTGACCTCATGATTCTCATGTGGTCTGACATGCACTGTGAGCTTTGAGGTGTTATATAGACAGGTGTGTGCCTTTCCAAATCAAGTCCTATCACTTTAATTAAACACAGCTGGACTCCAATGAAGGAGTAGAACCATCTCAAGGAGGATCACAAGGAAATGGACAGCATGTGGCTTAAATATGAGTGTCTGAGCAAAGGTTCTGAATACTTATGACCATGTGATATTTCCGTTTTTCTTGTTTAATAAATTTGCAAAAATGTCTTCATTTCTGATTTTTTTTTCTGTCAAGATGGGGTGCAGAGTGTACATTAATGAGAAAAAAATGAACTTTTTTGAATTTACCAAATGGCTGCAATGAATCAAAGAGTGAAAAATTTAAAGAGGTCTGAATACTTTCCGTACCCACTGTACATCACTATGCAAACACACAACTCTGATCAATACATATACATACACATCCCTGCACACTGACTGACCTTTTCAAGATTATATGGATATACATTATCAGATTCAGACAAACAAATGAATTTAAGAAAGACCATCACCACATATAAATGTTGTAGAGTACCCTTATTTACTTCAACAATAACTTCACTTCAGACCAGGTGACAAGTTTAAGTTAGGTCCAAAAATATTTGGACAAAAACTGAATCTTCATGAGTTGGGCTCTGCACACTACTATATTTAAAATAAAACAACTGAGATGTAATTGAAATGTAGACTTTCAGGTTTAATTACAAGGGCTGAACAAAAATATCCTTTGAAAGGTTTAATAATTGCGACCATTTTTCTACAACACCTGCTCATTTCAGGGGCTCATAAGTAATTCAACAAATTTACTTTACAATAAATAAAATGTTAATTTTTAATATTTTGCAGAGAATCCTTGGCAGACAAAAACTGGTTGAAATCTGGAAGCCATGGTCGTCATCAATTGCTGGGTTTCCTCCTTTGTAATGCTTTATGAGGCCTTTTCTGCAGCAGACTTCAGTTGTTGCTTGTTTGCTGGTCTTTCTGCATTAAGTTTTGTCTTAAGCATGTGAAGTGAATGCTTGATGGGGTTGAGATTTGGTGATTGACTCGGCCATTGCAGAATATTCAATTTCTTTGCCTTAAGAACCTCCTGGGTTGCTTTTATAGTTTGCTTTGGGTCCTTGTAAATTTGTACTATGAAGTGCTGTGCAATCAACCTTTATGCATTTGGTGAAATCTGAGCAGAATGTATAGCCAAGTACACTTCAGAATTCATCTGACTGCTTCTGTTCTCAGTCACATCATCAATAAACACTAGTGACCCAGTGCTATTGAAAGCCATGAATGCCCATGTCATCACACTGCCTCCATCATGATTTATAAAGGATGCAATGTGCTTTAGCTCGTGAGCTACTCCAAGCCTTCTGCATACTTTCTCCTTCCCATCATTTTGTTAGAGGTTGTTCTTAGTTTCAATTGTGCAAAGAAGGGTTTTCCAGAACGTGGATGGCTTCTTTAGATGTTTTTGGCAAAGTGAAATGTGACCTTTTTATTTTTAAGGCTGAATAATGGTTTGCACTTTGTGGAGAACCCTTTGTATTTGCTCCAATGATGTATACTCCTTATGGTAGACTTAGATGCTGAAACCTCGTGTTGCTGCAGACTTTTCTTCACTTGGACAGATGCTGTGAAGGGGTTTTTCTTCACCATGGGAAGGATTCTGCTATCATCTACCACTGCTGTATTCTGTGAATGCCCAGGCCTTTTTGATTTCCCAAGTTCATCAGAGAGCTCTTTTTTGGCAGAATGTAACAAACTGTTGATTTGACCACTCCTATCATGTTTGCTATCTGATGAATTTCTTTTTTTTTATTTGTCCTAGTGATGGTCTGTTTCTCTTCCATTGAGAGCTCATTGACTGCATGTCGTGGGTTCACAGCAACAACTTCCAAAAGCAAATGCCACACCTGGAATCGGCTCCAAACCTTCTACCTGCTTAACTGATCATGGATTAAAAAGGGAATTGTCCATGCAGCTCATTAAAAAATCTTTTGAGATAACTTTCCAATTATTCTTGGTCCCTTGAAAAAGAGGCAGCTACTTACAGTATTAAAGCCATACTCCAATTAGGATGTGAATAGCTTCAAATCAAAGCTGGAAGTCAGCACTTTAAGCACATATTGATTATACAACTGTATCCTGGATATGTTTTGGCAAACAGCTAAAATGGCAAAACTTATATCATGAGATGGACACACACACAGGTCTGCTGCTCGAATAGTGGAAATTCCCACACACACATATCACTCTGCCCACACACAGCTCTGATACATACATACACACTCAAGCACTGCTGTACACTCACACAGTTCTACTACACACATTCACACTTGTATGCACGCGGGCATACACACACACAACTTGGCTGTATGCATACTTACCTCTGATGACATCCTACATTAAATTTGTTCATGAGTAGTGTAGTACAAGGTGTAAAGTTGTATTCTTATTGAGTTCCCCACATTTTAAAGTTCCTCACAAGCATATGACTGATCACATGCCTATGAAATAATGTAAGGTTGAACAGTTAATTAGGAACTTTGATCGTCCTGCTGTTATGTGGTTTTCTTTTTCTAGTCCATCAAAAATGTCTCCATTGTTTTTGTACCATATAGAATAAAGGTGCAGTAAGCAAGAATAAAAGTAGACAAATACTTACCACCATGCACCAGCAGGGCCGTACAAATCCCCAAAGAGCGGGAGACAAGACAGAATAAATGGCACTCCCCAGGCAGTAAAATGGTATGCCCTATAAAATATAATAAGAAAGTCACTGAAAAAGTAATGTAGGGATAATATGGTATAAATTGTATTTGGACTATTTTCATGTGTTTGTCTTTTGAAATTAATGCATGTGTTTTCTCTATATTCATTTCCATAACTTCTCAAATGTGCCTAAAATAAAAAATGAAGTAACTGTGAATAGGTCGCAGAAAAAATAAGAATTGATTTGTGAATACAGCTCTAATACAGTTAGGTCCAGATATATTTGGACAGAGACAACATTTTTCACATTTTTGTTCTGTACATATCACTAGAGATGAGCGAACTGGTCGCGGTTCGGCTCGAGGTCGGTTCGCCGAGCCGAGGTCCCTTTCGAGTTCGGTTCGTCGAACGTTCGACGAACCGAACTCGAACCAATAGGCTATAATGGGAGGCAATCACAAACACATAAAAATGCATTATAAATGTACACATACAGTTAATAAACATTGCCATAACACTTACCGGTCCCCACGATCCCTCCTGCACTCTGTCTCCTGCCGCTATTCCATCCGATGATCGCTGAATCCTCCCGGTGACCGGCACTGCCAGCAGAGATGACGTCAAAATAGCCATGCGACCAGTCACGTGGCTATTATCTCATTGGCTACAGACTGGTCACATGACTATGATGCGTCATGTAGGACCTGCGAGTGCATCTCTCCGGTACACGGTGCACATTTGTGTATCGCCGTGTACCGGCGACATGCTCTAGCACACGGTCGACTCCCCGCTCCGTTAGGGACCGGCTGACACAGCCGGTCATTAACGGAGATCACCGTTGCCATAGCAACGCAGTTAGTGGTGACGTCACCGCTAACTGCGGCTCCGGGAGCACCGTTGCTATGGTAACGCGTCTGTCAGCGTTACCGCTGTTACCGCTAGCAGCACTGATCACTCACGGAGTGAAGGCTGCACGCTGCTTCTCGTGCAGCTTTCACGGAGTGAATGCTCCACGGGAAGCAGCGTCTTCCCCCATGCAGCAGTGATGTAGCAGAGCTGCATTTGTTGAACGAGAAAGACAGAAGACCATGGATCATGGAGGGCTGACAGGGGGTAATAAAGATGGAGTCTCTAATGTGTCTGTGTATTTATTTCTATTAAAGTATTTTTTCTCTGTGTGGTGTCTTTTTTTTAACCCTTTATTGGAGATTCTTAATGGCCGGGTCAAACGTGCCTGACATTAAGAATCTCTGGCTTAATACTGGCTAGTAAAACAAAGCCAGTATTAACTCATGATTACCCAACAAGCCACCCGGCTCCAGGGCTGTTGGAAGAGTTGGATACAGCGCCAGATGATGGCGCTTCTATGAGAGCGCCATTTTCTGGGACGGCTGCGGACTGCAATTCGCAGCAGAGGCGCCCAGAAACCTCGGGCTAACCTGTGCTGCGGATTCCAATCCCCAGCTGCCTAGTTGTACCTGGCTGGACACAAAAATGGGGCGAAGCCCACGTCATTTGTTTTTTAATTATTTCATGAAATAAGTGAAATAATTAAAAAAAACGGGCTTCCCTATATTTTTGGTTCCCAGCCGGGTACAAATAGGCAACTGGGGGTTGGAGGCAGCCCGTGGCTGCCTGCTGTACCTGGCTAGCATACAAAAATATGGCGAAGCCCACGTCATTTTTTTGGTGGGCAAAAAACGTCTGCATATAGTCCTGGATGGAGTATGCTGAGCCTTGTAGTTCTGCAGCTGCTGTCTGCTCTTCTCCATACAGACAGACAGCAGCTGCAGAACTACAAGGCTCAGCATACTCCATCCAAGACTGTATGCAGAAGTTTTTTGCCCCCTGAAAAAATTATGTGGGCTTCCCCATATTTTTGTATGCTAGCCAGGTACAGCAGGCAGGTACGGCTGCCCCCAACCCCCAGTTGCCTATTTGTACCCGGCTGGGAACCAAAAATAAAGGGAAGCCCTTTTTTTATTATTTCATGAATTTCATGAAATAATTAGAAAACAAATGACATAGGCTTCGCCCCATTTTTGTGTCCAGCCAGGTACAACTAGGCAGCTGGGGATTGGAATCCGCAGCACAGGTTGGCCTGAGCTTTCTGGGCCCCACTGTTGCGAATTGCAGTCTGCAGCCGCCTCAGAAAATGGCATTTTCATAGAAGCGCCATCTTCTGGCGCTGTATCCAACTCTTCCAGCACCTGCCTGCTATACCTGGCTAGCATACAAAAATATGGCGAAGCTCACGTCCTTTTTTTGTAGTTTTTTGGCAAAAAAAATAAAAAATGCTTCCCTGGATTTTCCATTGCCAGTGAAGGTAACACCAAGCAGTGGGGGTTAGCAGCCAGTAGCTGCTTGGATTACCCTTAGCTAGCAATACAAAAAATGCAGCGGGAGCCCATATATATTTTTTTTAATTATTTATTTAAATAACTAAAAACAAAATGGGCTTCCCTGTATTTTGATTGGGACATCACAGTGCTGTAAAAATAAATCTTTAAAAAAATGACGTAGCGCTCCGCGGTATTTTTGATTCTCAGCGCAGATAAAGCAGACAGCTATGGGTTGCCACCCCCATCTGCCTGCCGTTACCTTGGTTGGCAATCAAAATACAGGGAAGCCCATTAATTTTTTCTATTTAAAAAATAGTTAAAAAAAAAAATGACGTTGGGTCCCCCCATTTTTGATAGCCAGCTAGGGTAAAGCAGACGGCTGTAGCCTGAAAACCACAGCTGGCAGCTTTACCGTGGTTGGGGATCCAATATGGAGGTCCCCTCAGGCTCTTTTTTATAATTATTTTATAAATATTAATAATTACACAATAAAAGTAGGGTCCCCCCCAAATTGGATCACCAGCCAAGGTAAAGCGGACAGCTGTGGTCTGGTATTCTCAGGGTGGGAAGGTCCATAGTTATTGGGCCTTCACAGCCTAAAAATAGCAGGCCGCAGGCACCCCAGACGTGGCGCATCCACTAGATACCCAACATCATAAACTGGCAGTACTAACAAAAAAAAAAAAAAAAAAAATCGACAAAAGAAATTTATTTGAAAAAACAGTCCCCAAAACATTTCCTCTTTCACCAATTTATTGTAAGAAAGAAAATAAAGGGGTCCCACGACGACTCTGGACCGTCTAGAATATGGGGGGGAGACACTCAGGGAACGTATCCCCCATTTTCTAGGAGTGCGGACCCTTCATGTGAGGAGTGTGGGTGCAATGAATCTGCACTCACTCTCCCCGGGTCCACAGCAGCAGAGTCCATGTCGTAATGGTTGCTACCAAAGCTGCAATGCCCTGCTCATGAGGTAAGGGCATGCCTAATCAGGAGAACTACTGTAGAGGAAGCTCTGCTCACTGGTATATAGGTGCTCAGAGGTAATAATAGATAAAATTAGTGAGTAACCTCGGCACTCTAAATCTCTAAATCTCCCAGACTAAGTCAGTAAGTCACAATGGATAGTAATGCAAAATCACTCTTTATTGGTCCGTATTAAGAAACATTTTTTTTTCATAAGCATATATGTTTTTGTCCAAAACAAGTTACAAATGACGTTTTGGCCTGAGCCTTCGTCAGATTGGACTTATCTGCATGTAATCATGAAAAATGACAATAATCAGTATCACATAAGAGTGAGAAAACAATAACATAAACTCGAACAATGTAGAGGTACAATTGGGATGCAGCAAAAGAATTGCAACACAGCAAGAAATGAAACACATGATACAAATGTCATAATACAGTACAAGGACAATATAGTAATGACAAATATGGGGTCAGAGTAGGCTTAGACAGCTCTGGTACGAAAGAGATGTCAATCATAAAGTAACATGTGCAGTAGGTGTAGAGCTACACTATGCATGGCATTGCTAATGGGTAGACCGACCATAGAAAAAGAACGGAGAAAAAGTGGAGAAAAAGTGGAGAAAAAATGTAGAAAAAAATGGAGAAAAAAATGGAGAAAAAGTGGAGAAAAAGTGGAGAAAAAGTGGAGAAAAAAATGTAGAAAAAGTGGAGAAAAAATGTAGAAAAGGTGGAGAAAAGGTGGAGAAAAAGTGGAGAAAAAGTGGAGAAAAAGTGGAGAAAAAAATGTAGAAAAAGTGGAGAAAAAATGGAGAAAAAGTGGAGAAAAGGTGGAGAAGAAGTGAAGTGGAGAAAAAGTGGAGAAAAAGTGGAGAAAAAAATGGAGAAAAAAATGGAGAAAAAATGGAGAAAAAAATGGAGAAAAAGTTGAGAAAAAGTGGAGAAAAAGTGGAGAGAAAAAATGGAGAAAAAATGGAGAAAAAGTGGAGAAGAAGTGGAGAAAAAAATGGAGAAAAAGTGGAGAAAAGGTGGAGAAAAAGTGGAGAGAAAAAATGGAGAAAAAGTGGAGAAAAAGTGGAGAAGAAGTGGAGAAGAAGTGGAGAAAAAGTGGAGAAAAAGTGGAGAAGTGGAGAAGAAGTGGAGAAGAAGTGTTTGTTTATGCCAGATGGGAGATAAATAATTTTTTACCGGCGCTGTCATTTACTGTAACGTGATCATCGGTGTACGGTGTATACCTGTGATCACGTGAGCGGGGACCGGAAAAACCGTCCTGAATCATGATCTCCAGGGTCTCAGCTAGCCCTGAAACCCCGGAGATTTTCTGACGCCGGGGGGCGTTATTCACTTATTTCTGCCTGCTGTTTATGAACGGCAGATCAGAATAAGGCTACATTAACACGACCGATCCATTTTTGCGGTCTGCAAAAAACAGTCCGTTTTTTTTCACGGGTGCATCCGTGTGGCATCCGTTTCCGTTCCGTAGACCGTCCGTATGTCATCTGTTTGTCATCCGTGTGCCTTCCGTTTTTTTTGTGTACTGCAAAAAAACTGAAGGAGGGTAAATGCATAAATTTACCCAGGATCCATAGCTTCATCCTACATGAGGCGGTCACATGTTCCCTCCAGTGCCATTTTCTACTGGTTTTCACAGCGTAGAGCGCTCTGGTGATTTTCCTGTGCTTGTGCACTTCATATCAGTCTTTTCTGTCATTATAATGGCAGAAAGACACATAATGTCCCACTCTCCTGCATTTTGTAATTTTGCACCCTTTGGTGCCTTTCATGTGGCACTAAGGGGTGCTTAGCTTTGTATTTAGCCAAAAAAAATGAAAAAAAAAAATGACGTAGGGTTCCCCCTAGTTTTGTAGCCAGCAAGGGTAAAGCAGACGGCTGCAGCCTACAGACCACAGCTGGCAACCTCACCTTGGCTGGTAATCCAAAACTGAGGGCACCCCACACTGTTATTTTAAATTAAATAAATAATTAAAAGAAACATGTAGGGGTCCCCCCAAAATTGTATCACCAGCCAAGGTAAGCAGACAGCTGGGGCCTGATATTCTCAGACTAGGGAGGTCCATGGTTATTGGACTCTCCCCAGCCTAAAAATAGCAGGCCGCAGCCGCCCCAGAAGTGGCGCATCCATTAGATGCGCCAATCCTGGTGCTTCGCCCCAGCTCATCCCGCGCCCTGGTGCGGTGGCAAACGGGGTAATATATGGGGTTAATACCAGATGTGTAATGTCACCTGGCATCAAGCCCTGGGGTTGGTGAGGTCAGGCGTCTATCGGATACCCGACATCACCAACCCAGTCAGTAATAAAAAAAATAGACGACAAACACATTTTTATTTGAAAAAACACTCCCCAAAACATTCCCTCTTTAACCAATTTATTAGAAAGAAAAACAAATCCAGGTCTGGTGTAATCCAAGGGGTTGCCATGACGATCCACACTGTCCCAGTCAATGAAGAGCAGAATGTTCCCCATTGGCTGGGAGAGCAGTGCAGTGACCTGAGCTAACATCAATAGGTCAGCCCAGGTCACTGCAGGGCATGACAAGTGCTTCTGTCAGCGAGGTACATTACCTGCGCTGATCTCCTGCACTGTCGACAGCACCTGTCACTGAGTTCAATGACCGCCGCCTTCACAGCCAAGTATCGCGAGAGGCCCGTGACATCACCGCTAGTCAGTCTCGGGTCGGAAGCGAGAGAAGGTGATGTGACAAGCGGCGGCCATGGAGGACAGTGACAGCGCTGAGGTCGGGATGGCGGGACTTCATCACCGCAGGTAAGCCGAGCGGGGCCATGTGTGCAGAGTGTGTGTGTGTGTGTGTGTACATGCCGCGGGCAGGAGGGGGTGGAGCGAGTTGAGCGGGGAAGTGTGGGCTTCCTGCACGTAACTAGGATAAACATCGGGTTACTAACCAAAGCGCTTTGGTTGGATACCCGATGTTTATCTTGGTTACCAGCTTCTGGCAGGCTGCCAGCGATGGCTCCTGCACACTGTAGCTGTAAAAAGCCCTGCTTTTTACTGCTAGAACCGTTCTCAAACGTATCTAGAACTATCGAGCTTTTGCAAAAAAGCTCGAGTTCTAGTTCGATCTAGAACAGCCCCCAAAATCACTCGAGCCGCGAACTGGAGAACCACGAACCGCGAACCGCGCTCAACTCTACATATAACCACAATGGATTTTGAACAGAACAAGTCAGATGCAGTTATAGTTCAGACTTTCAGCTTTAATTCAGGGGGTTGAACAAAATGATTGCATAAAAATGTGAGGAACTAAAGCCTTTTTTAAACTCAAATGTTAATTTCTAATATTTAGTTACAAACCCTTTGTGGGCAATGACTGCCTGAAGTCTTGAACTCATGGCCATCACCAGACGCTCTGTTTCCTCCCTTTTAATTCTCTTCCGGCCTTTACTGTAGCGGGTTTCAGTTGCTATTTGTTTGTGGCCTATCTGAAGTTTAGTCTTTATCAAGTGAAATGCGACTCTATTGGGCTGAGATCAGGTGATGATGCCGCCATTCAAGAATATTCCACTTCTTTGCTTTAGTCTTGGGTTGCTTTGGCTTGATATTTTGGGTCATTGTCCATCTGAATTATGAAATGCCAACCAATCAGATTGGCTGCATTTGGCTGGATTTGAGCACACATTATGTCTCTGAAAACTCCAGAATTCATCCGGCTGCTTCTATCCTTTGTCACACCATCAATAAACACTAGGGACCCAGTGCCACTGGCAGCCATGCATGCCCAAGTCATCACTCTGCCTCCGCTGTGATTTAAAGAGGATGTGGTATGCTTTGGATCATGACCTGTACCATGCCTTCATACTTTTTTCTTTCCATCATTCTGGCAGAGGTTGATCTTGTTTTCATCTGTCAAAAGAATGTTTTTCCAGAACTGTACTTTTTTATAAGATTTTCTTTTAGCAAAGTCCAATCTAGCTTTCTTATTCTTGAGGCTTATGAGTGGCTTGCATGGTGCAGTGAACCCTCTGTATTTTCTTCCATACAGTCTTGTCTGTATGGTAGATTTGGATATTGATACGCCTACATCCTGGTGAATGTTGTTCACTTGATTGGATGTTGTGAAGGGGTTTCTCTTCCCCATGGTAATTATTCTGTGATCATCCACCACTGTTGTCTTTTATGGGCATCCACGTCTTTTTGCATTGTTGAGGTTATCAGTGCTTTTTTTCTTTCTCAGGCTGTACCAAACTGTAGACTTAGCCACTCCTAATACTGTAGCAATTTCTCAAATGGGTTTTTCTGTTTTCTCAGATGAAGGATGGCCTGTTTCACCTGCATGGAGAGCTCTTTGCCCGCATGTTTACTTCTCAACAAAAACTTCAAAATGCCAGCACCACACCTCAAATCAAATCCAGGACTTTTATGCACTTAATTGAGAATGAAATAACAAAGGATTTGCCCACATGACCCGTGAAACAGCCTTTGAGTCAATTGTCCAATTACTTTTGGGCCCTTTAAAACCAGGGTGGCACATGTAAAGGAGCTGAAACTCCTAAACCCTTCATCAAATTTTAATGTGCATACCCTCAAATGAAAGCTAAAAGTCAGGACTTTATGTCCATGTCCATTATATAACACTGCGTCTTTTTGGTAACAGATAACAAATAAAGCATGTATATGCCTATTGTGCAGTCACACTCCCTTCCATTTGCTCCTCACAGTTCAGACCAACTTGGTTGCAGTCTGCAACTATGGAAGTACAAAGGTCTGCATAAAAGCTGTTGACACAAAAGTAGTGTGTTACTCAAAACACTTAGTAAAATTGTGTTATCTTTAAATGCAGGTTATATATTTTGGGTACACTAGAAGTGTCCGGTATATAAAACAATGACAGCCAGCCCACGTTCCACGACATAATTCACTATTCTTTGCTAAATAAGAGACATAGCTCCTATTTTTTTTTTTGTTCAATTCTTAATAAAACAATTCAATTTCAACACCATAGTCCCAAAACAATGGAGAAAATTTAGTAATTTGCACTAAAAAGAATTGAAAATCTGATTCCTCAAAGACATTTTTTAGAAACATTAATAAAATATATGTAATTATTTTCCATTAACGCTTTGGATTTACATGCAATGTTTTGAAGAACTCAAAAGACTTTACTTGAAATCATTTTTTTGACATTTTTGTAGGTTGAGAAAGGCACATTTACCCAGGAATAGAATATTTTAAAAAGACCCTATTAACCGGCAAATATCGGCATAATCTGTAGGTTAATAGAGTTCTGATCCTGTGTGGTCACTGGACTGAGAGCCCCACTGGCAAGAAGGAATGGTCTTTATTCTATCTGGCAGTCTCAGGTTTTCAGTCATAGGGATGTGGCCGGCACAGTTTCAGTCAGTGCTCCGTGCGTACTGAATGGGGGCAGTAACCGCTCTCCTGGCGCTTACTGGCAGTCCACTTTGTACTAATGCAATGCTGAGCCAGCTGTCAATCAGTGCCAGGGTGCGGTTACAATCATTGCTCACTATGCACGGAGTGGTGACTGAAACTGTGCTAGCTGCGCCCCAATAACTGAAAGCCCAAGGTCGCCAGGAGGAAGAAGAGATTGTATCCTCTTAGCAGCTGGGCTCTCAGTGTGGCAGCCACATGGTGTCAGAGTGCTATTAGGCCGCAAATTTACCTCATATCTGAAGGTTAATAGTGTTGTTTTATATGGCAGGTACATGTCATTTCACTGACTTTTCAGAGCAAGTTGTCGTGTGTGTACATGATAAATAACAGTTTATGGAAATTATAGGAATTTCATCTAGCAGGATTTTTTTTTACTCCTAAAGGCTTTATTTTTAGATTTTAATTATCTTTCAGCTAACCGGTGAAGACCAGCTGTTATGATGTCTCCTATACAGAGAGGGATTCCTGCTGCCCTCTCTATATAGCACATGTTCAGAAACAGCAGCAGTATGGTAGACCTTACAAAGAACAACTGAGCAGGGCAGCTGTAAATTCAGCACAGTGGTGATATAAAACAGTTACTACAAAGCAATAGCACAGGTCGGTTTGTGCCTATCTCTCATACTCTGCTCCTCCCTCCTGCTCCTACTTTATCTCTCCATGCACTAGTAGTCAGCTTAATCTGATCCCTTTGTAAGGGTATGTGCGCACGTTGCGTTCTCTGCAGTGCAGAAAAGAATGCACCCTCTTGGAGACTGGACACTGCGTTTGTAAAAAAAAAAAAAAAATGCATCCACAACATATGCATTTTGGATGCTTTTTCCATGCATTTTGCATGCGTTTTGGATGCATTTTTGACAGTGCGTTCGTGCGATGAGAATGAACTCGGGTGAACTTCACCCGACTTCATTGTCATACCGCGGCTCTGTATGTGTGTGGCGTCCTGATTAGCGGTCAGCTGTGAAGAACTCACCGGTGACCGCTAATCCCCTGAGTGACTGAAGTGAGCAGCGCGATTAGCGCTGCCGTCACTCAGGTTACCCGCGGCCAGCTGGAGTCCTCCACCCAAGACCGCAACTCACCTGTGACTTCATCGCTGACCATGTGGATCACTTCAGTTGCTGCGTGGAGCTGACAGAGAGCGGTCTGGTCTGTGACCGCTCTTGTCAGCTTCATGTAGCAGAGCTGAGAGCGTTGCGGGACCTCGTGTGGATTACGTCGGACCTGGATGGGTATTTGAGGATTTTCATAAAGTGGTGAAAGAGGATGGGTTTTTTTTGTCTTTTATTACAAATAAAGGATTTTTTGGATGTGTGTGTTTATTTTCTTTAATTTACAGGTTAATCATGGAAGGTATCTCGAGGAGACGCCTGCCATGATTAACCTAGAGCTTAGTGGCAGCTATGGGCTGCTGCCATTAACTCCTTATTACCTCGATTGCCACCGCACCAGGGCAATTCGGGATGAGCCGGGTAGAGTCCCGGGACTGTGGCATCTAAAGGATGCGGCAATTCCGGGCGGCTGCTGGCTGATATTGTTAGACTGGGGGGCTCCCCATAACGTGGCGCTCCCCATCCTGAGAATACCAGCCTTCAGCCATGTGGCTTTACCCTGGCTGGTATCAAAATTGGGGGGACCACTTGTCATTTTTTTTAATTATTTATTTATTTATTTTACTGCACGATATAGACCCGCCCACATGTGGCTGTGATTGGTTGCAGTGAGACAGCTGTCACTCAGCGTGGGGGCGTGTCTGACTGCAACCAATCATAGGCGCTGGTGGGCGGGGAAAGCAGGGAATACCAGATTGAATAATGAGTGGCTGGCATTTTCAAAAGAGGAAAAGCCGCCTGAGCAGTATGACAGCCATGCAGCGCCGCGTCAGTGATCGAGGATCGGTGAGTATGAGAGAGGAGGAGAGACTGACCGACGGACAGAGAGAGGGACAGACAGAGAGAGAGACCGACAGAGAGAGAGAGAGACAGACAGAGTGAACAACTGACAGAGAAAGAGACCGACCGACAGACAGAGGGATATTCTCCGACATCCACAGACAGAGATTGACCAACATTGACAGAGAGAGACTGAAAAGACCTGCGTTTTGCTTGTCAAAAAAGCATGCGGAACGCAACAAAAATGAAGTCCAAGTGCATTTTGGTTGCGTTTTGACCCACATCATTGATTTCAATGGGTGGAGAACGCAGCTACAATGCACAAAAGAAGTGACTTGCTGCTTTTTTTTTCACAGCGATTTTGGGCATCCAACGTGCGCACATAGCCTAAGCCTGTAGTCTATCTCGCCTGACCAAGATAGATTTTAAGTAACGTTGTAAAAACTGAAAAGACAAAGAAGTGGGAGCACAAATGGTATCTTAAGGTGGCTTTACACACTGCAACATCGCAAACGACATCGCTGTAACGTCACTGGTTTTGTGACGTTATAGCCACCTCCCCAGCGACATTGCAGTGTGTGAAACACATCAGCGACCTGGCCCCTGCTGTGAAGTTGCTGATCGCTACAAATCGTTCAGGACCATTCTTTGGTCCTTTGTTTCCCACTGTGCAGCAAAGTCTCAGTGTGTAAAGGGGACTTTACAGCGACTTTGTTAGCGACTTCCCTTTCAAAAAGCTGCTTTACAACGTCCCCAATGACTAGCGAGGTCGTTCTGCAGGTCCGGATCGCTGTTGCGTCGTTGGCCAGGTCTGCCTGTTTGACAGCTCACCAGAGACTTTGTAGCGATCTCGGCCAGGTTGGGATCGCTGGTGGGATCGCTAGAAAGTCTCAGTGTGTAAAGGGGCCTTTATCCAGCGGTACCAGAAAGACCTTAAAGTGAACCTGTCAGGTGCAATATGCACCCAGAACCACGAACAGTTCTGGGTGTATATTGCTACTCCCTGCCTAACCTCCCTGTGGGAGTGCTATCATGCTAATGAATACTCAGCGTCACAGGATGATCTCACTCCCCTCTCCGCCGCACGATGGGGGATTTCGTCTCAGTGTGCATGACCCCGAAGTTTGGGTCATGTGCACTATGAAGCCGGGTGTACACGTCACGGCTTCAAACTGAAGTAGTGTGCATGACCCAAACTTCAGGGTCATGCGCACTGATCCAAAATCCCCCATCAAGCGGCAGAGAGGTGAGTGAAATCATCCTGTGACACTGCACATACGTTAGCATGTTAGCACACCCACAGGGATGTACTAACATGCTAATGGGGGCGACTGGCCGGGGAACTAACGCCCAGGGACTAGTGCCCTCACTCATTAGCATACGGTAAAAGATGTTTAGAAATACTTTTTCTAAACATCTCTTTATCTGTGCTAGTGTATTCAGGGACGGTTAGGCAGGGAGTAGCAATATGCACCCAGAACTGCTCGTGGTTCTGGGTGTATATTGGACCTGAAAGGTTCCCTTTAATAGGTGCTCCAATCTGGTGCAGTTGTATAAAGACACAACCAATATGACCACATAATAAAGACAGCTGCTGCAGAACCCATAAAGATAGAGATGAAGTAGACAGAGTAAAAGAGTTAAGGCCGCTTTACACGTTGCGATATTGGTACCGATATCGCCAGCGTGCGTACCTGCCCCCATCGGTTGTGCAACACGGGCAAATCTCTGCCTGTGTCGCACAACATCGCCCGGACCCGTCACACGGATTACCTTTCCATCGATGTCGCTGTGACCTGCGAACCGCCTCCTTTCTAAGGGGGCGGTTCGTTCAGCGTCACAGCGACGTCACAGCAGCATCACTGAACCGCCGCCCAATAGAAGCGGAGGGGCGGAGATGAGCGGGACGAACGTCCCGCCCACCTCCTTCCTTCCGCATTGTGGCTGGGAGGCAGGTAAGGAGAGCTTCCTCGTTCCCGCGGTGTCACACGGAGCGATGTGTGCTGCCGCAGGAATGAAGAACAACTTCGTTACTGCTGCAGTAACGATATTTGAGAATGGACCCCCATGTCACCGATGAGCGATTTTGCACGTTTTTGCGACGATGCAAAATCGCTCATGGGTGTCACACGCAACGGCATCGCTACAGCGGCCGGATGTGCGTCACAAAATCCGTGACCCCAACGAGATCGCTGTAGCGATCTCGTAGCGTGTAAAGCCCGCTTTAATCCACGCTGCCAAGAGAAGATCATTGAAGATCGATGGCGGTTATAACATCTGATTTTATTGTTGTACGCGTTTCGGATCGTACGACTCCTTCAGGAACAAAATCAATAATGTACATTCAATAATGTACATTATTGATTTTGATCCTGAAGAAGGAGTCATACAATACCAAAACAGTAGAACAATAAAATCAGATGTTTTAACCTCCATCAATCTTCAGTGATCTTTTGGCAGCCCAAATTGACCCTTTTCCTTCATCTACTTCATCAATATAGATTTTAGTAGCTTTTCAGAGTGAATGATTAGCCACTGTATAGCAGAAGGGGAGAAGAAGAGGTTCTAAAGTGGAGAAATAAACACGTTTCTCTGATAAGCTATATTACAAAATTTCTTAAATTTGCTTTCACTATTGATTTATGAAAGTTTGGGGACCTGTCAGCTGAGTTAAGCGGTTCTGTCTGGGGGTAGCATAAAAGTACTGACCACCATGCCATGTCCAGCAGTTTTTAACCTACACATGTTTCCACCTCTCAATCAAGCACAAAATAAGGCCCATAATTTGAGAGAGGTGCAGTGTTACAGTTATACTCCACAGGCGTCCTCTTTCTCGGGTCAGAATCAGGGTGCCTCCTGTCTTTCCATTGCCTGAGACTCATTCTGCGGGTACTGCTCCGCCTCGGCGTTGTTCTCAGCGTTTGGCTCAATCCTTTGCTGTGTTACTGGTGGATGTTAAGCCCCCAGATTCTAAGTATGGAAAGCGGGCAAGTATGCATGCGCGTGACATGGCATCTTCGTATTGGCCGTTGGACGTCAGCTACCCCAATGACGTGGCTTCCCTGGATTGGCCGTTGGATGTCAGCTACGCTGATTGGGCGTGAGCTGAGACTAGGCGCTGCTTAGGCTATATATGGACGCTGCCAACACCAGACGGCTCTCAGTCTTTTCTTGCCATGCAACATGAGGTTCAGTTAGGCAGGTCTCTTTACCACTCCACCATTTAATAATTTTAGCGAGCTCTCTATACTAATCCCGCTACTGAATGATCTTAGCTGGTAACAGCGCCGGCTAGGCATACAAGCTACCGCAGTCCTCTATATATATACAGTATATATATATATATATATATATATATATATATATATACTAGAAGGTGGCCCGATTCTACGCATCGGTATTCTAGAATTTACGTATTGTGTAGTTCATGTATGATTTTTGTTATATATATAGATGTTGTTGTGTGTACTTACCAAGTGTTTGTGTAGGGCGCTGTACATGTTCTGGGTGCTGTCTGGGTGTGGCGGGGGGTGAGAGCGGTGTTGTATGTATGTTGCGTGTGTTGCGTTGTTTGTGGAGCGCTGTGTGTCTGTATAAATATATATATATATATATATATATATATATATATATATATATATAAAGCAGTGATAGTGCTGGGAAAACTACTGCTGCGTCACCTCTATCTGTGTAACAGCTCAGGTTTAGCGTACTGTTACCCAATTGCCTTTACCTTAACAGGCTGCAGCGCTGGTGAAGCGGACTGCTGCCATGTACTTTAATATGTGTAGCAGGTGCTACTGTGCAAGTGCGCATATAGTGGCTCTGCTGCATTTGCATTTCTGTTTGCTAATTGGCGCTAGGTTCTCTACAGTGGTGTGGTTGTCTTGACCTCTCGGTCATTTATTGTAGTGTTAGTGTGCAAATAACACTGACCACTTTGCGCCTTTCTTTTATAAACCCAGTAATACTGAAGTCTTAAGTTGTCCATCCAGCTCTTTTAGCTCTAAGCAGCTATATCCATAGCACGGAGGAGCTTGGGCTGCGCTTAGAGTGGTATTTAAGCATTCTCTCTCTCTAAGCCACCAACCCTTTTCTTAACATGCAGTTACCAAAGTTTATGTGCTGCAGTGTCTAAAAACTGACATTAAAGGTTTATTCCCCCAAAAAAGTTATGTTTACTTATATAGCACCATCATATTGAGCATACCTTCCTGATTGTTGGGGTCCAAACTCTAGAACCATAGTGATCTTGAGATCGCGGCTCTGGTACCTTCAAGAACAGGGCTCCTAAGCTCCATCTTGAATGTAGTGGAAAGGTACATATTCATCATCCGCTTCATTCATTGCAAATATGACTGCCGTGTATTGCACTTGGCTATTTCCAGCAGCTCGCAGACAAAGAATGAAACGGAGATCGAGCATGTGCACCTCTAGTCCATTCAACACTGAGTTGCAGAGCCTTAATCTTGGGGTGTGAGAACGTCAATCTCAGGATTGCTGGTAGTCCCTGTGGTTGGACCCCAGTGGTCCAGTTCATTCCCTATCCAAAGAATATTTAACTTATTTTGGCAATAACCCCTTGATCTTTGCAGCAGGTGCCAAACAAGGTGTCCACTGTGAGCGCAAAAGTTCAATGTATTTATAATATGCACGCCATACACACTCTGTAGCTGCTAATTGACAGCAACTGTCAACCACAGCCTGGTGAAAGGGGGAAGCAGAAGCTCATGAATACATCAGATCAGATTTAAATCTAGGTTAAGATTGATCTAAAATACTCAATACCAGTGTCACATACCCAAAGATATAAAAATCTGCACTGAAAATGTAGTACTCAGGAACAGAAACATTTTTGGGGAGACTGTTTGAAGCACATTCAACAAACTTAAAGAATATGAAAAAAAAACTTTAAAGTTAACTAAAACTAAATGAAAATATTTCATATGATTTTTTGGCATGAATATAGGATTAAAAAATATAAAAAAAACAAACTACAGCTCAGAATGTACAGTCTTTTGGGTTATTTGAAGGTTAATAAAATAAATTTAACAAAATTCAGTCATAAAATGGTGACATTTGAAATGTCAGCCTGAATGCCCCTAGACTACTAAGAAATGTATGCTCATTTATGGTCAATAAGCAGCATATAAAGTGATAAAGAAAAAAAGTGCAGTCAGGAATTCCACAAAATGTTACTTTTCTAATAAACCATAGAAAAAAGACACATGAAATAAAACTTTGATCTAGTTCAGTGAGCTGCAATTGGCATGATTTCCCAGATTGAAGGAAATGCAAAGAAAGCACCTATTCCACTTATCTGTTAGTTTAATATCTTGATAATTTAAAGGGAGCCTGTCAGATATAGGGTTAATCTGCAGGTTAACTGTGTTAGGAATGTGCCTGTCCGCTGTAATGAAACTGCGGCACTCGGGCGAAAATGATCTTTACTTCTCCCAGGTGCCACAAGCTTTTAGTCATAGAAGTGTGCCGACACAAGTACAGTCAGCACTACCAGCACTGAGAGTGGTGGCTGTAAACACGCCTTGGTACGTTGACTGACAGTTTGTGCTGCAATAAGATACGGTAAAGCTGGCTGTTAGTCAAAGTGCCAAAGCGTGCTTACATAGCTTCCTTTCCTGCTACGTTAAGGTATTCTAGCCAGTAGAGAAGAAGTTACCCAAACTGTAAAGTTCAGCGCTCGTACTGAAAAAAAAAATCAATGTCCAGAGTTCAGATTTCTGGTGCTGTACGTATGCTAACTACTCGATCTAGCATTGGAGTACTTGGGTATGCTCGGTGCTCATGCCACTGAAATATATGCAGTCTCTGAATGGCTCTCAGTGGGGGTAAAAACTTTAATGGATGTAGTGTATCTAAACCCCCCCCCCATAAATCGCACCCTTTCTCCCCTGGAAATGATCAGTTTATGGCTGCTGTATGTGGGAGGAGACCCAAACTGCCCAATCATTGACTTCCATTGGGGTGCAGGTCGAGTCTGGGTACCAAACTGAACTTTATTTAGGAGTAGGCTGAACCTGCTGAACCGAACTTCCACGGGTCCACTTATCTCTACTAGGCACTGTTCCTTTATCTCTAAACTTGAAAACTGTGCTTCCAGCTGTATCTTTAGGAATTTTTAATGTCTTTTCTTTCTATTAAACTTTTTGGATCCCTCCCTTGACAAAAAAGAATATTAGTGGAGACAATTGCCTATGAGGAGAGGGCTAAGGGGTACTTTACACGCTGCGACATCGCTAGCAATTGCTAGCGATGTCGCGTGCGATAGCACCCGCCCCCATCGTTGTAACGATATGTGGTGATCGCTGCCGTAGCGAATATTATCGCTACAGCAGCGTCATACGCACTTACCTGTTCAGCGACGTCGCTGTGACTGCCGAACAATCCCTCCCTCAAGGGGGAGGTGCGTTCAGCATCACCGCAACGTCACCACAATGTCACTAAGCGGCCAGCCAATAGAAGCGGAGGGGCAGAGATGAGTGGGATGTAACATCCCGCCCACCTCCTTCTTTCCGCATTGCCGGTGGAGGCAGGTAAGGAGATGTTCATCGCTCCCGCTGTGTCACACATAGCGATGTGTGATGCCGCAGGAACGACGAACAACATCGTACCGGCAGCAGCAACGACATTAAGGAAATGAGCAACGTGTCAACAATCATCGTTTTGGAACCATTTTGCAATCGATATATCGGTAGCTATGACGCAGCATGTGAAGTACCCCTAAGATTCTTTGGGAACACTGCCAGAAGGTGGAAACTTGCTATGAAAATCGCTATGAATCACATTTGCAGCAGGTCATAACAGCCAGGGGTGCAGTACTACTAAACTAAGCATTGCAGTAGTCATTAAAAGTATAATTTTGGGTATAATGTGGGGAAACCACTTGTTATATTAGTTGTATTGAACTATTTTAATTATTTTTGCCTCAGTATTTTAATGCAACAGCAGAAAGTTTGTACATTTTTCTATGAAACCATATATGCAATGGAGGTTTAATAACTGTGATTGTACAGTTTCATTCTGTATCTTCCCGACTAAGACCCACAAACTGCAATGGCTCTAGTTAGGCTCCTGAGTTCACACTGACGTATAACTTTCTATCTATGGTATAAGTCAGAATAATTTCCCTGTATACCACCAACTCAAGGCTTTGATGTATGCCACTGCATAGATATACAGTGACATATGTTGGCAATAGCCTTTCATTGTAAAATTAAAAAAAAATACTATGTGGTATGAATTTATTTACTGGATCACTGGATAGAAATCTGTAGGAGTCAACTATAGTTTGTGTGAATCTATTCACACATCCCATTCCATTGGTCATGACAGTGATCTGTGGCTGCTGAAAAGGAAAAGGAGTACTGCCTCTTACTTACTGACATCAGTGGCTTTTCTTTGGATTAGCCAGAGTGTCACAACATCACCGTTGCAGTATAACGTGCAAGTGACGTCGTGTCTGTCAATGGAAAACGGAATCAAACTCGTATGGGAATAACTAAAGTCTGACAGGGACTTAAGTAGGAAAATCCTTATAACATAGGTGGATATCCTCTAGTTATTTCTAATTTGTATAAAATTTAATTCAACTTTAGAACTTAAGTTACAAAAATACACTGAATATAAACAAGTTCCAAAGATCCTCCTTTTTAAATCTTAATATCTGTCTTAATTGTTGCCCACTGTGTAAAACCCTGTAGGTAATATAACAGCTAATGAGCACTGAAAAGGCAAAAATAAAAAATAAATAAAATACGTACTTTTGTAGCTTGCAGAAAGCTAGCTTGTGTCAGAAATTACTAGCACCAAAATCATAGGCATCTTTAAATCTGCAGCAGAGGAACTGCGATGGGAGAGTACATAAAAAGTGTATTGCAACAGAGGTAGAAAATCACAGAGCTAGATACTGTTATGTAAAATGCACCTTTCTACGGTGTTCTCCGAAGAACAGGAAGACTTGACAATAATGTTATCAAATAAACGGGAATCATGACATCATTGAGAGACCTTAGACAGGAGAACCAGCACTATCCATGGCTAAAATACTCAGCTATTGCCTTATAGCAAAAATATTTTCCAAGACTTGCTGCATATATTAATACCCTACATGAAGGCTTTTTTTCATGCGGAAACATAAAAAGCCATTCATTTTTGTTATGCAAATTTGGAGATAAAGTGTCAGAAAATATATTTCCATATGTATTTGAGCTCCCCTTTATTGATGTAATTATTACTCTGCTTTCTCAGTTTTCTCAGAAGGCAATAGCATCTGCTGGCACTTTACTAGTTGGTCACTGTATTCTTCTCAGGCGCTTGCCCACGAAAATCTTTATTGGGAAAAGGAGTACATAAATGATTCTCTTTTCAAAGAAAAGATGGCAAGTGTTTTATAGGAAATCGTTATACATCTATAATTTTGTTACAGAAATCTTATTTAGCAAAACAAAAATGGCTATCTATAAAGCAAGCATTAAACGACAAGGTTCATTATGTCCAGAAAGGTCACCAATGTCAGGTGGGCCAAGGACCTTATCAATTGCCATAAAAATCCCAGGAGTAAAATAGCATCTTGACATTTGACGCCTAACTTTTGAGGGTATTTTCTACTGAAGCATGGAGAGATTCTCACTATCTAAATATTTTAAAATATTCTGTCTTGAAAATTCTTACTTTGCTCTTTGTTGACATGGATTATGACCTCTAACATGAAATAAAAACAAAAAAGTGATGATATAGCCCTCACAGAGCCCTGATCTCAACATCATGGAATTGGTTTGGGGTTACATGAAGAAACAAAGATTTTTACAAACCTACATCCACAGGAGACCCAAACTGCCCAATCAGTAACTTTCACTGGGGTTCAGGGCAAGTCCTGGTTCCACAGTAACAAAAAGGAGACAGTTGCCCTCTGTAGTGCTAAGATATGTGGAACAATGAATATAGACATGCATTACTGGCCAATTTTGAGTGCTAAGTATCTCAATTTTTACATGTTTTTCATATCAGTAAAATGATTGATTGCTCTCAGTGAGAGAAACAAAATTATAATTTTGTAGTTGTGATATGGAACTAAAAGATACCAGAGTGTACCGCACAACTATGGAACTAAAAGATACCAGAATGTACCGCACAACTATGGAACTAAAAGATACCAGAATGTACCGCACGACTATGGAACTAAAAGATACCAGAATATACCGCACAACTATGGAACTAAAAGATACCAGAATATACCGCACAACTATGGAACTAAAAGATACCAGAATGTACCGCACAATTATGGAACTAAAAGATACCAGGATGTCATAACAGTAATGCATGTCTATATTCCCATATTCATTGTTCCACATACAGGTGCATCTCAATAAATTAGAAAATCATCAAAAAGTTAATTTATTTCAGTAATTCAATACAAAAAAGGAAACACATATATAATATAGAGTCATTATAAACAGAGTGATCTATTTCAAGTGTTTATTTCTGTTACTGTTGATGATTATGGCTTACAGCCAATGAAAACCCCAAAGTCATCTCAAAAAATTAGAATATTTTATAAGACCAACTGAAAACATGATTTTAAACTCAGAAATGTTGGCCTACTGAAAAGTACTGTATGTACACTAAATGCGCTCAATACTTGGTCGGGACTCCTCTTGAATGAATTACTGCATCAATGTGGTGTGGCATGAAGGCGATCAGCCTGTGGCACTGCTCGTCTGCATTGTTGGGTCTGGTGTCTCTCATCTTCCTCTTGATAATACCCCATAGATTCTCTATGAGGTTTACGTCAGGCGAGTTTGCTGGCCAATCAAGCACAGTGATACCGTGGTTATTAAACCAGGTATTGGTACTTTTGGCAGTGTGAAAAGGTGCCAAGTCCTGCTGGAAAATGAAATTTCCATCTCCATATAGCTTATCGGCAGAGGGAAAAATGAAGTGCTATAAAAATTAAATGGTAGATGGCTGAGCTGACTTTAGTCTTGATAAAACAAAGTTGACCTACACCAGCAGATGACATGGCTCCCCAAACCATCACTGATTGTGGAAACTTCACACCAGACCTTAAGCAGCTTGGATTGTGGCCTCTCCACTCTTCCGCCAGACTCTCTCTGGGACCTTGATTTCCAAAAGAAATGCAAACTTTACTTTCATCTGAAAACAACACCTTGGATCACCGAGCAATAGTCCAGTTCTTATTCTCCATGGCCCAGGTAAGACGCTTCTAGCACTGTCTATTGGTCATGAGTGGCTTGACATAAGGAATGTGACAGTTGTAGCCCATGTCCTGAATACATATAGCTCTTGACGCACGGACTCCAGCAGCAGTCCACTCCTTGTAGAATCTCCCCCAAATTTTTTAATGGCCTTTTCTTAATAATCCTATCAAGGCTGCAGTTATCTCGGTGGGTTGTGCACATTTTTCTACCACATTTTTTCCTTCCACTCAACTTTCCATTAATAGGCTTGGATACAGCACTCTGAACAGCCAGCTGCTTTATCAATGACCTTTTGTGGCTTACCCTCCTTGTGGAGTGTGTCAATAACTGCCGTCTGGACATCTGTTAAGTCAGCATGCTTCCCCATGATTGTGTAGCCTACTGAACCAGAGTAAGGGACCATTTTAAACACTTAGGTGTTTTGTTTTGTTGTAATTATTCTAATTTTCTGGGATAATAACTTTTGGGTTTTCATTGGCTGTTAGAGATAATCATCAACATTAACAGAAATAAACACTTGAAATAGATCACTCTGTGTGTAATGACGCTATATAATATATACATTTCCCTTTTGAATTACTGAAATAAATTAACTTTTTGATGATATTCTAATTTATTGAGATGCACCTCTATGTACCAACATGAGGGCCATATATACCGGAATGTGCCCAGGATGGGGATCATATTTACCAGGATGGAAAAATAATGGGGAACATATATACCAGGATGGAGGACATATACACCAGAATGGGGGACACATATACCTGGAAGAGGCTCAGCATGGGGGATATTAGTACAGAATTGAAGACATTACACTCATAACTGTGTCAGCAGAAGATCTCCCCCATAGCAGTGCGTCATGATGATATTTTCTGCTTCAATTCTTTTTTTCTCCAATTTTCCTCCTCTAAAACCAGGGTGCATCTTATGGTACGGTGCGTATTATAGTCCGAAAAACGTGGTACATACACACACATCTCACCGCAAGTAAAATTAGATGTATAGGTTAATTTAAAAGATATATACAGTTTATTTTAATATATATTTCAAACATACTAAGATATAAAGTAATTGCAGTGAAATTGAAGGTCATATTTTATGTATGTTTAATGTGGCATTGAAACATAGAAAAAAAATACAACATATTGCTTGTTCAAGGAAATACAGAAATTATCCACTTGAGAATAACTCCTATTTAATAAGTGGGAGTGATTTTAATCTAGGTCGTATCTTGAAATCATAAAATCTGACCAACTGAAGCAGTTAATTAAGTAGGAAGATGGAAAGTCGACGGCAGAGGAAATTAAGAAAAGTATTCTCCATTTGTTTTTTTCAAGGAAAAGTCGTCATCATATGAACAACTGTTGATGTCTGAAGTGCACACGGAAAATGAACATCTTTTGTAGAAGCTAAACAAGGGAGAAATAATACAGTATCTACATGAAAACAAATTCTAAAAGAACATTTCCTGTGAAGGTCAAAGATGGGAGGGGAAGCTGTGGGGGCTGAATAAAAGGCTCGGGCTACGTTGTCTTCTGCAGAAGGATCGAAATTAAAGTTATTATGAGAAGAACAAATCGCATGTATGTCTGTGGGCCACAACTGTAATTTTCTTTATGAATGAGCATTTCAGCTGTCCTTTCTCACTAGATTTCACTGGTTTAATTAACTATTAAATGACAAGTGCAACATATATTATTTGAATGGAAATTAGACTTAACAGGGAATGTATCATAAGAAAATAACCTACATTTTTATTCAAGTTTATGTTACAAATATTGGGGCATAATTATCAAAACTGATAGTGTAAACTTACACAAGATAGTCTTAAAATACATCAGATTTATATCTATGAGATCAGGTCATTTAAAACTTGTTTATATGGAATATTTTAAACCGTCAGAAACAAACAAATTACTATGATAATTGTCCAGTGCAAGCCCGTCTGAACCCATTACCATTAGCAATAATTTATGGAGGCATTTTCACCAGTAAAACACTTTCAAATGTCACATTCACAACTCACAGGTTATCAAAAATGTGATTTTTGTTGTTTGTACAGTAAATCTAGCCATTTCCGCTAAAAAATGCCTGCATTATGGCAGGACAGAATTACACCCGTCTGACTGGGGGAGTTTTTCTGACAGAGGCACACACCAGTTATGAGCTGCATGTAAATAATTAAGTGGATGGCGCCTCTTAATGAATTAGGGACTTCACCCTCCAGCGGACCCAATCATTAAGAGTCATGTGTAAAACGCCAGTCTAAAGGGCCATTTACACGCTACGACATCGCTAACGATATATCATCGAGGTCATGGTGTTTGTGACGCACATCCGGCGTCGTTAGCGATATCGCAGCGTGTGACAGGCTGGAGCGACCTTAAATGATCGCAAAAACGGCAAAAATAGTTTGTCTGAAAGAGGTCGTTTATTTATGAAAAATCATCTGGTTAGTAGCGATGTTGTTCCTCGTTCCTGCGGCATCACACATTGCTATGTGTGACACCGCAGGAGCGACGAACATCTCCTTATCTCTGTCCACCCGCAATGAGGAAGGAAGGAGGTGGGCGGCATGTTCCAGCCGCTCATCTCCGCCCCTCCTCTGCTATTGGACGGCTGCCGTGTGACGTCACTGTGACGCCGCACGAACCACCCCCTTAGAAAGGAGGCTATTTGCTGGCAACAGCGACGTCGCAGGGAAGGTAAGTGTGTGTGATGGGTGTAAGCAATGTTGTGCGCCACGGGCAGCGATTTGCCAGTGTCGCACAACCGACAGAGGCGAAGACATTCGCTAGCGACATCGATAGCGATATCGCAGCGTGTAAAGTGCCCTTTAATTATTCAGGACAAACCCAAACTAGACTCAATAATTTCAATGCGTTGCAATTTGTTCTACATTTTCACAATTTTAAGGGTTCATTCAGGCATCTGATTTTCTCATATATAAGAAAAACAGACTGATTTTAAGGACCAGACTTTGATCAGAGATTGATCAGCGTGTGCGTTGAGTGTCAAGAGTTTTTCTTGCACGTGGTAGAAAAAAAGAAAAGCTTCTCCATTCTAACAGTCCGTGAAAAGAGGAAAGTACTCGGATGTCAATCTGAGTCCGTCTGACTTTATCATGGACCCATAGTCGTGCATTTTCGATTTTGATACAATGCTAGAATCAAAATCAGACATGTCTCTGCGATTTTTCTCCTAAAAATAATATACCTGAATGGCCCCATAGATTATCATAGGCACAAGTGTTATCCGTAAAAAACAAAGACAGCACTTGTATGCAAAAAACGGACATCTGCCCTAAGGGTCAGTCAGCTCAAAGCACCATCTGGACCTTTTTTTTTTTAAATTTAAATCAGCATGTAGATTTAGATGAAACAGAAGGAAAATTAATGCATTTGACTCTAAAGTGAAAAATAAAAGGCATTCATGCTAATACACCACAAAAGTACGAGCCAAGAAATACAATATATTCTTCAATAAAAAAAAAGATTCCACAAGAATGTTCACACATTTTTGGGAAATTGTCTCAAATTATATTATTGTGTGAAATATCAATTTTAACACTAGAACTACTGAGGTACTCATTTTGACTACTTTGCACCATGTATTTCTATATAGGTGTCACGAGTCCAGTAGTTCTAGTGTTAAACCACTGAATAGTAACTCCTGCAGAAACATGAAATCATGATTGTAATCATCATCTACTAACCAGGGCCATAGTTATTACAGCTGCATATATTCTCCTGGTTTTACAGAGCTGTAATACGGATAGAAGTGTATGAAGCTCTTCTACACCTACAGTTGAAACCCGAAGTTTACCTACAATATTTAAAAAGACACATATGCATATTTTTTCCACTAGTTGACAAGAAATCAGGATAAACCTTTGCCGTTTTAGGTCAATTAGGATTACTAAAATCTAATATATAAAGCTCAGTGTACGTATGTAAATGTGTGTGTGTGTGTGTGTGTGTGTGTGTGTGTGTGTCCACTAAAGGAATCCTCACCGTCGCATTTACAATCATACAGATTTTGCACAGCCACCTCATTTGCCTCAGTGAATATCATAGACTATGTTTTGAGGCAAAATGTAACCTCCCGCTTTACAGTTATTCACCAAAAAGCCTGCTGACATTAAAATCAATGGAGCTGAAACGTATCTGTTATTTTGGACTTCTATTATGGACAGAGAAATAGACACACAAAGAGACCCACACACAAAAAGAGACACACACATAAAGAGAAACATGCACAGAAAGAGACACACAGAAAAAAACACAGAGAGAGACACAGGCAGAAAGAGACACATACACAGAAAGAGATACACACAAAAATGTAACCCCACGTATTACAGTTATTCGCCAAAAAACTTGCTTACAGTAAAGTCAACGGAGCTGGGAACGCATCTGTTATGATAGACTCCTAGTATGGACAGAGAAATAGACACACAGAGAGACACACACACACATAAAGAGACACACACACACACACCAAAAGAGTCAAAAACACACAGAAAGAGATGTACACACAGAAAAAGACATACACAGAAAGAGACACACAAAGAAAGACACACACACACCCAAAGACACACACAGAAAGAGACAGACACACAGAAGGAGACAGACACACACACACACAAACACACACAAAGAGACAGACACACACAAAGAAAGACACACACACACACAGAGACACAAACAGCCACACACAGGAAAATACACACACAGAAAGAGACACACAGACAGAAAGAGACACACTCCGACCTTACCTGTATACTAATTGTGTGGGGGTTTTATGAGGCAATATATTGGCTGTTTTGACAGTCATCCTGAATATTTATTAGGTGGCCTATAGCAATCAATCACAGCGCTGCTCTAATTTTGCTACAGGTCTTAATAAGAGCTCTAATTGGTTGCTATAGGCAAAGAAGGATAATCTTAATATAAGATGGCTTATGTGTCAGTTAATATGATGTCGGTGGTGAGAGTGACAGAAAAAGGGACAGCAGGAGCATGGGAGAGAGAGAGAGAGTGGGAGAAAAGGAGAGTGAGAAAGTGGGAGAGGGAGAGTGGGAGAGAGGCAGAGTGGGAAAGTGGGAGAGAGATAGAGTGGAAGAGGGAGAGTGGGAGAGAGACATAGAGAGAGACTTAGTTACTATCCCGGGTAACGCCGGGTAGTACAAAAAGTTATTTTTATTTGCCAAATGCTAGAATAATGAGTGAGAGAATGTTTTAAGGCATGTTTTTACTTTCTGCAAAGTTTAAAAGTTTACGTACATTAGTATTTTGTACTATTGCCCTTAAACTGTATGACTTGGGTCAAATGTTTTGGATATCCTTCAACAAGCTTCTCACAATAGTTGGTAGGAATTTTGGCTCATTCCTCCTGACAAAACTGGTGTAACTAAGCCATGGTTGTAAGTCGCCTTGCTTGCACCTGCCTTTCAGCTTTGCCCATATATTTTCAATAGGATTGAGATCAGGGCTTTGTGATGCCCACTCCAAAACATTGGTTATCCCTAAGCCTCTTTGTAATCACTTTGGCAGTATGCATCGGGTCATTGATGTATGTAAAGCGTTGTGGAATTAATAGCGCTATATAAATGAATAAATAATTATAATTATAAAAAAAATTATTGTCCATTTGGAAGACTCATTACCGCCCAACCTTTAAGTTCCTGGCTGATGTCTTGATATGTTGCCTCAGTATTGCCACATAATCTTCTTTCCTCATGATGCCATCTATTTTGTGAAGTGCACCAGTCCCTCCTGCAGCAAAACAACTGCACAACATGATGCTGCCATCCCCATGTTTCACAGTTGGTATGGTGTTCTTAGGCTTCAAAACTTTTCCCTTTTTCCTCCAAACAAAATGATGGTCATTATGTCCACAACAGTTCAATTTTAGTTTTGTTATAACACCGGACATGTTTCCAAAAATTAAGTTGTTTTTCTGTGTGCATTTGCAAACATTTATCTGGCTTTTTTATGTTTCTTTTGGAGTAATGGCTTCTTTCTGGTAGAGTGGCCTTTCAGCCAATGATGATACAGTACTCGTTTTACTGTGGATAATGACACAATTTTACCAGCTTCCACCAGCATCTTCACAAGGTCTTTTGCTTTTGTTCGTGGGTCGATATGCACATGTCTGACCAAACCACTTTCATCTCTGATACAAAGAACCCATCTTTATCTTTGGCATAGTATATTTACCTGTTACTTGCTCATATGTTAGATACTAACTCTCTGGCATCTCCACTATCCACCCACGCACAGACAAGCTGCGTGCATGCGCTGTCCTCATGCCCTGTCTGCTGCAAGTTTTTAGCATTGCCGTGGTGATGGGATGAAAGATGACTGTCCTCATTCCCATCTTCCCCGCCACGCTCCGACCACTGCATTGCAGGGGGCGGAGCATCAAGATGTTGAACGTGACAATTTGCCCTTTACTCACAGTGACACCTGTGGCTCTGGTACAAAAGGACTTCTTTAGTCAGTGCTAAGCCGCAGCTCCTGACGAAGCTGTTGTGTCAGTGCCACAGAATGCCCCTTACATATTTTTGTCTCTTTAACCATGGGGCTTTTACCTGCATTTGCAGAGTCTATATTATTTGTTGCACCGTAGATTCCCCTCTTTGGAGACAGTCTTGACTGGATTTAGCACCTTGGGAGCTGTGAATAACTTTTCAATGCCTCTGAGTGGCTGTGGTTCCCAGCTACTCACACCATTGCTTATTTGTATTTGCACCATATCAATTTTTGTATATTTTCAATAAGTTGTTGTGTTTTATTATCTTGGTCATCCTCTCTTGGTTCCCTTATTTAGTTATATTTCTATTTTTATTACTAAGGGTTCCTCTTTTTTCAGTGTTCCATGTCTCATGGGTGGACCTTCCCTTTGTGGAAATAGTTTTTGTAGGTTTATAAGCTTTATGAGAGATGTAATTTCACAACAGCTGGAGTGCCACAGATTGCTGGCTCCTTAATATCCCCTGATATCGAGTCAGAGGCACTTACATACGGTATAGCACATACTATAGTTGCCCAATCTTTCTATACTCCGCAGATTCAGCTGACATTTACCTACTGCTTATAGCCAGCTTAAGCTTAAATTCAGACAGATGTATTGTACGCTTGTTTAACTGTCCTAATTTTGAATGTCCCTCTTCACCTTTTCACTTTTACTGAATTAAACATAAAGCACTATAGATCTCTATACAAGCTCAGCAGAAAAAGTGTAACTATACTGTGAGCATCATCTCATTTTGCACAAATGCTTAGAGGAGCTCGATGTCAAAGTCTTGAGGCATGTTTACAGCTGTCACTCACAGTATACTGAGAGTTGTTGTGAGTGGTGACTGTAATCGCTCCATGCACGCTCCTATGACTGAAAGCCACCGCTTCCGGAAGGAAATACGTTCACTTTTTCCCATTAGCTGCACATTTAGTAAATACAGTTAGGGTGCCTTGTCACACTATTTACTTGCAGGTACCTCTTTATCTGAAGGTGAGGTTTTCAGAAGTAAAAAATAACAGTATTCCCTTCTGTGTCACTAAAGTCTAAGACAGGGTCTTGTGTTTGTTATGGTCACAGTACAACTGTAGTGTGAGAACATGACTCAACGAGAAAATAAATCTGGAGAAGATTAGCTGGATCTCCACTCTGTGAGCCTCATAGGAAGCAAAAGTCTTAGGCATCAACCTTAGAAACATCTACACAGTATTCAATTTCTGTTATATGCGAGTCATAAAATGATAGCCGTTTCTAAGGATTAGTCTTCAAGAACCTTGTAAATTACTTTAGAAAGTTCAAAGAACATACAACATATTAAATTGCAGAAAAACAACAGTGGCAGCAAGCCTATAAATCAGAGAAGTAATACTAGTAGTCACATGATAGTGGTCATCACCAGCATTTAAGTTTTATATTAAATTCCAGATCAAACATCTAATAAAATTACTGGTGTAGACAAAAGACTAAGATATGATCCAAAAAGGTACTGAGTGTTTTAATCAGTTTAAAAATTCAAGTAGAGCTAAATATTTATCTTGTTGGAACAAACATGCTTTGCCGTCAATTAAAAAGCTGAAGTTAATAGCTCTTGAATAAAAGCCAGCAGAGCTGTTTATCACTCTGACTATCCATATAGCCTAATTCCTTGAGCTTGGTGAGTTGCGGAAACTAATATGAGTATTGGCATGTCCCTGTGTCACCCTCTGTCATCTGGCTCACAGAATCTAACCCTGGTATTTTCAGGGTGATCAGTCTCCGAGGACAATTTATTCCTCTAAGATAGTCAACAATTTATGCCGTAGTGTAGACAGGGATGACAGGTATTGACCGCTCTGTGTTTTTAGCTACCACATTTGTGTTCCTGGACTTCTTGGCAAATTCCCAGATGTTTCTACATCTGAAGCGTGGGCAGCAGCCTAATAAAATGCATGGTAGAAACAGATTGCATTGAAAATCTGAAAATATTTTTGAATAGTGAAAAATTCTGCACGTTTAAATGTTATTTCTATAATATGGAACTACATTACAGATGTATTGTTAATGAAAGTGTGCACCGATTTATGCCGTACTTCTGAAAGGGACAAAAAAAAATAACATTTCTGGATCAATTAATATAAGTGAGCAGTTATATCTATGCATAGAAATCCAAAAAAAGAATGGGAAAAATGTAGAAATCATAAGGTAGGATGCAGATACTCTTAAGATGACGAAGATTGCGCCCAGTTACACACATGGTGCATATGATAGAATTCATTTGGTGTAATTTGCTAAGATTGTTAGACAGACACATTTATTGTGAACCCAAAAGTGGTGCACATGTTTAATGAACAGCGTAAGCATGAGAAATCACTGGTGCCCATAGCAAGCATAATGGATCCAACCTCTTTAACGGTTTGTCCTCTGCAAGGACAACACCTTCTCATTCCCTATGTTTGCCCATTAAAATAAAAAAGCTTATATTCACCACATGTACGGTTCCAGCGGTGTCGGCACTCATGTTTCCGGGGCTCATGTGAGGTTGTGACTAATGACGGTACAATGCTCGGTTCCTCAGTGATCAAAATGATGTGATGCTTGAGTGCTCTTTACTCGAGTTGAGCAGGTTAGACATTCGGATGGATTCGACTTGAGTAACCAGTATAATGAAAGTCAGTGATTGGCCATTTCGACTCTCCGCTGACATGCAGCGAGCCATAAACAGAGGGAGAGAGGTTGTGGCTTGTTTTGTTGTGCTTTTTTTTGCGACACTACATCCAAAAATGTTGTTTTAACCTAATGAGAGCCATTTACAGATTGCAAGTGGCTCTCACTGGGGTGCTTGCTCGTATCATTCAGAGAAGCAAGCCTGTGCTTTGTGTTCGCTGTTTCATGACCGACACATCCGAGCATTCACAATACTCAGCCAAGCATAGCAAGTACCTGAGCACCCCGATGCACGATTAAGTACCGAGCAGTGCCGAACACATTCACCCATCATTGGTTGTGATGTCACGCGAGCCTTGGGTTCAATCACTACCGGTTTCTCTCTCCCTGCCTTCAGACGTTTGGTTATTCAACAGGAAGTGAGAGGTGCTGGTTTTGTAAAAAATGTGCAACGTTTTGGCTCGCAGGGCCAGTAAAGGGTGTTCATAATCACAATACACAAACACAGTGCTTTATATAGTACAGTAGGGTGGTTGTAAGTCACTCCCCTCAGTCGCTCCTATAGATCAAGGCCTCCATTAGCATGGCAATACTAAATACAAGTAAAATATATATTAAAAACAGATAAAATATCACTTGTCACTGATGGATTGTACAACAATCATTGTGTCACTTTTGTATGAGACATTATGAAAAAGGCTCAATATAGCTACATCGTTAAGAAGTTCATCCAGTACACATTTCCTGTTTATCATACCAATATTAGCATAAGATACATCCCATATATCTCACCTGGGCTAATAGAAATCATAAATTACCATATCCATTCATGAGTGATATCATTGGTCATATAATCGCGCTATAGGTAGTGGGGAAAGAGTTTTACTTTGAAAGACAATTCCAAGCAACTCTATTGGCATACCCAAGTCCTTTACTGCATAACAATACCATGTCCCCTCCACGGCATCAGACATTCCCATCTATGTCACCATACAGCCAATCAGCATCAAGTTATGCAGTGACATGACAAGTGATCATCATAGTCACGAGTCTAATGTAGTTGCGGAGATCACATGATCGCTGCATCATCAAGAGCCTACCCTGATGATGTCACAGGTTTCCAACATGTCAGCATGAGCAATTACGTGGCTGAAAAGGAGGCAAAAACGCCCCTTTATATACAGAGTGCCAATTAGAGTTGTTCATGACACTGGGTCCAAAAAGTAAAGGTAGAATATATAGGGTGTGTACACACAGTGCAGTTTTGCAACATACTTTGCTACTTTTTTCTTCAGATTTTAACATATATGCAAGGATATCCTTATGCCAGTTAAGTCTAGGAGAAATCTGAAGTGTTGTGCACACGTTCAGGATTATTTCCTTGCAGATTTGTTTGCCGAAAAAATCTGCAGGATGTCAATTCTTTCTGCGTTTTTCCTGCATTTTCACAATTGGAAGCAATGAAAAAAATGTATAAAAAGTGACACTAACACATTTTTTTACTGTAGCGTTTTTACCTGCCAGAACATGCAGATTTGATTGCAGATTGTCTGCAACCAAATCACACACGTATACGCATAGCCTTATAATAACAAAATGATTGTCCTAAATTATATATCAGGCATCAGTATCTTCAGTGCCTTGGAGTTTTTTGGAATTGATTGCAGCTTTAAGACCGCATGGAGGGCTGTACCAAGTAAGCACGAACTGTGGAGTGGTGCACAGAATAGATCCTAATATATGCTTGACGTTACCATCAGTGCTCATGCATGAAAAGTCCTACATGCTGTAAAGCAAAGGAGTCAATTTGGGACCATCAGACCCTATGTTTACAAGGATAATCTTTGATGGAAATAATGCTTCTAGGCGAGATTACCTGTGTACATATGCTGTCTGACGGAGTATATCACAATGTCTTTATCATGCGGAATCCAACAGAAAATAACCTTTGCATTAAATTGTAGGCATACGTACGGTAGAAACAGATGAGGACTCATGCCACACATTGGCAGCCTTATTTTGTCTCTGCACAAAAGATAACAATAATGCAAATATAAACATGAGTCCTAAAAGTAAACATTAAAAGGGGAAGGAGTACTTCAAATAGGACCTGTTAAGGGCGCTTTACACACTGTGACATCGCTAGCGATGTCGCTAGCGATCGCACCCGCCCCGTCGTTTGTGCGTCACGTGCAAATCGCTGCCCGTGGTGAACAATATCGGAGGTACGCGTCACACGTACTTACCTTCCTAGCGACGTCGCTGTGGGCGGCGAACAACCTATTTTTTAAGGGGGTGGTTCATGCGGCATCACAGCGACGTCAATCAGCGGGCCACAATAGAAGTGGAGGGGCGGAGAGCAGCCGCATTCATGTCACTCCCACCTCGTTGCCAGAGGACGCAGGAACGCTGTTGTTCGTCGTTCCTGGGGTGTCACACATTGCGATGTGTGCTGCCTCAGGAACGACAAACAACCTGCGTCCCAAACGAGAAATGATATTTTGAAAATGAACGACGTGCCAACGATCAGCAATTTGGTGAGTATTTCTGATCGTATGTGTCACACGCAACGATGTCGCTAACGAGGCCGGATGTGCGTCACGAATTCTGTGACCCCAGCGATATCTCATTAGCAATGTTGTTGCGTGTATAGCAGCCTTTAGTGTCGCAACACTGGAGACCAATTGATGATTGCAGTAAGTGAATTTCTACCACCTTTCTACTTATTCCTACCACTCCTTGAGTTTGGTGTAGTTCCTGTATAGCAGATAACAACTGCTTCTACTAGACATTTAATGCATATTCCGTGGCTATGCTGTAAAAGTGAGAGATGTGAATACCTCTTTAATACCAGCATCTTCCAGATAACCATATCTGGCCTACTGTCACCAACTTGATAGCCCTGTTATAGATTTTATAATTAATAATAAAATGCATGCTTTATAAAAATAATGCAATAATATACTAGGCTTAGACATGCTCAGTAATAGAATTCTGGAATTCTAGGAAAAACTATTAGGCACGTAGTGTATGTTAACAAGTGTGCAGTTGACATAATGCCACCATGAAATAGGTTTCAGTGCTTGAATTAATGTTACCATGCTGCAGAGCTGCTATTCTCCGAACTGCAGGTGCACTCTATGCAAATGGTAAAGATTTAATTCACTGGTGTACAACAAGCACTCTGTTCTAATCAGGCGTAATAGAAAACTGTAAGCCCTCCAGCCATGTGCTCGGAGAATGGTCTCTTCATGCTCCCTTCCTGCCCTGCTGTGTAAGAGAGTCTAACTTCAAGCATGTCAAGGTTAGCACAAGGCAGCTCAATCTGAAAGGAACGCAGTTTCAAAGAGCCCAGGATCCTGGCTTTTATCCATGCACCAGGATCAGCCAAAGGGCAGCGCTTCTCACTCAGTACTGGATTTACCAGCGCAGACTGATTTCTCCTTTCGGCATCGTTCTCAGGGACCCATCATTATATTACCGCTGAACAACTCTCCCTTATGTTTCTCCAACACATGTGAGAGATAAAAGTCTGCACCACAAGACAAAAGAGCTTAAAGAAAAACACAAATAAAATGGACAATTTTCATGTGATTCTGTAGAAATAATGCATTTAAATTAGTTAAAAAATATTCGACCTTTCAGTCAGCAATCAAAACGATATAAGGATCATGGCACGTCTGGTTTCTATTTAGAGTGAGCAGAGAGGAAGTGAGTTATCATTCATTTTTACGATTTCCCTTTCTACTTTTCATCATTAGCCGATTATTTAATACTGCTCCGTGCAGTTAGCTACATGCGACATTAACCCCTTAAGGACGAAGCCAGATTTGTACTTAATGCCCAGGCCATTTTTTGCGATTTTGACCAGTGTCACTTTATAAGGTTATAACTCTGGAACGCTTCAATGGATCCCGGTGATTCTGAGATTGTTTTTTCGTGACATATTGGGCTTCATGTTAGAGGTAAATTTAGGATGATTTTTTTTATTTTATTTGTGAAAAAATCTGAAATTTGACAAAAAAAATTAAAAATTTTGCAAGTTTCAAACTTTTAATTTTTATGCCCATAAACCGGAGAATTATGTCACACAAAATAGTTAATAAATAACATTTCCCACTTGTCTACTTTAGATCAGCGCAATTTTTGAAACAAAATTTGGGGGTTAGGAAGTTAGAAGGGTTCAAAGTTCATCAACAATTTCCCATTTTTTCAACAAAATTTACAAAACCATTTTTTTAGGGACCACATCCCATTTGATGTGACTTTGAGAGGCCTGGGTGACAGCAAATACCCAAAAGTGACACCATTCTAAAACCTGCACCCCTCAAGGTACTCAAAACCACATTCAAGAAGTTTATTAACCCTTCAGGTGCTTCACAGGAACTAAAGTAATATGGAATGAAAAAAAATAAAAATTAACATTTTACCTAAAAATGTTACTTTAGCACTAATTTTCTTACTTTTTCAAGAGGTAATACCAAAAATTGGACCTCACACTTTGTTACCCACTTTCTTATGAGTGCGCCGATACCCCACATGTGGTCAGAAACCTTTGTTTGGGTAAATGGGAGAGCTCGGAATGAAAGGAGCAATATTTGAATTTTGGAAAGCAAAGTTGGCTGAAACAGATTGCGGGCACCATGTTGCTTTTACAGATCCCCTAAGGTACCTAAACAGCAGGAACCCCCCTCAAGTGACCCCATTTTGGAAACTAGACCCCTTAAGACTTCTATCGAGGGGTATACTGAGCATTTTGGACCCACAGGTACTTCACAGATTTTGATAACAATACTTTGTCATATTGAAAATTGTAATTTTTTTCTCAAAAATGTTGCTTTAGCATCAATTCTCTCACTTTTTCAAGAGGTAATTCCAAAAATTTGACCCAAATGTTTGTTACCCACTTTTTTATGAGCGCGGTGATACCTCACATGTGGTCTGAAACCTTTGTTTGGACAAATGGGAGGGCTTGGAATGAAAGGAGCAATATTTGAATTTTGGAAAGGAAATTTGGCTGAAAAAGATTGCGGGCACCATGTTGCATTTGGAGGACCCCTAAGGTACGTAAACAGAAAAAACCACCACAAGTGACCCCATATTGGAAATTAGGCCTCTCAAGGAATTTATCTAGATGTTTGGTGAGTACCCTGAACCCCCAGGTGCTTCACAGAAGTTTATAACGTTGAGCCATGAAAATAAAAAAATAAAATTTTACCACAAAATTGTTACTTCAACCAGGTAGCTTTTTTTTCACAAGGGTAACAGGAAAAAAAATCACCATGAAATGTATTCTGCAATTTCTCCTGAGTTTGGTGATATCTTATATGTGGTGGAAATCAACTGTTTGGGCACACGGCAGGTCTTGGAAGGGAAGGAGTGCAATTTGACTGAACATTTGGCTGGAATAATTTGTGGACGCTATGTCGCATTTGGAAAGCCCCTAAAGTGCCTAAACAGTGGAGGCCCCCCACAAGTGACCCCATTCTGGAATCAAGAAACCTCAAGGCTTTTATCTAGGTGTATATTGAGCATTTTGAATCCACGAATACTTCACAGAATTTGATAAGCTTAGGTTGCCATATTGAAAATTTTCATTTTTTTCACAAAAATGTTTCTTTAGCATCACATTTCTCACTTTTTCAAGAGGCAACAACAAAACATGGACCCCACAGGTTGTTATCCAATTTCTTGTGAGCACAGGGATACCCCATATGTGGCCAAAAACCTCTGTTTGGATATATGGGAGGGCTTGGAATGGAAGGAGCACCATTTGAATTTTGGAAAAGTTGAAATAAATTGCGCGCACCATGTCACATTAGCAGGGCCTCTTGGGTGCCTATACATTAGAAACCCCCCACAAGTGACTCCATTTTGGAAACTGGACCCCTCAAGGATTTTATTCAGGAGTATAGTAAGCATTTTGAATCCACAGGTACTTCACAAAAATGTTGCTGTAGCAACAAATTTCTCTCTTTTAGGCTATGTGGCCATGATCCAGCGACACGGCGTCCAGTACACAGTGTCAGCCTTCCTGCAGAGATGTGAGTGTTGTCCACGGGAGAACGCAGCTGCCCATGCCCACGATTTGGGTTCAGGCTGCTGTGGAGCTCTATGCTACCTGCAGAGCACACTCATCTCCGCAGCATAAATTGACATGCTGAGGCTCGGGAAGCTGCGCCACAGGTCGGTTTATGCTGCGGAGAAAAGAAGCACAGTGGGCATGGGATTTCTAAAAATCCTTCAACTGTGCTTCTACTGCACAACGCAGTGTTATGGACGCAGGGAAAACACTCTGCGCCCAAAACGCTGCAAACCCTGATTGTGGGCACATAGCCTAAAATGCTACAATGGATGAATGGATAGATGTCAAACATATATAACGTCCCACCCCCCTGCATATTCTAAGCTGGCGCCCTTTAGTGCCTTTCATGTGGCACTAAAGGGTGCCTAGGCTTGTATTTAGCCCAAAAAGAAAAAAAAATAATTAAAATAAATGACGCGGGGTCCCCCCTATTTTTGATAGCCAGCTAGGGTAAAGCAGACAGCTGTAGCCTGAAAACCACAGCTGACAGCTTCACCTTGGCTGGTGATCAATTTGGAGGGCTTCCCAAGCTGTTTTTTTTTTTAATTATTTATAAATAAATAATTTAAAAAAAAAAAACAAACGTAGGGTTCCCCCAAATTAGATCACCAGTCAAGGTGAAGCTGACAGCTGGGGTCTGGTATTCTCAGGGTGGGAAGAGCCATGGTTATTGGACTCTTCCCAGCCTAAAAATAGCAGGCCGCAGCCGCCCCAGAAGTGGCGCATCCATTAGATGCGCCAATCCTGGCGCTTCGCCCCAACTCATCCCGCGCCCTGGTGCGTTGGCAAACGGGGTAATAAATGGGGTTGATACCAGATGTGTAATGTCACCTGGCATCAAGCCCAGCAATTAGTTATGTCACGGCGTCGATCAGATACCCGACATAACTAATTGACAGTAATAAAAAAAAAAAATTGACAAAAAAAAAATTATTTGAAAAAACACTCCCCAAAACATTCCCTGATTGACCAATTTATTGAAAAGAAAAGAAAAAAAAAATCCGCTGTAATCCATTTGGACGTCCCACGTCGACTCTGGACCTTCTAGAATATGGGGGACACGTTCAGGGAACGTATCCCCCATTTTCTAGTATTGCAGACCCTCCATTTGAGGAGAGTGGGTGCAAAGAATCTGCACCCACCCTCCCTGGGTCACAGCTGCAGTGTGCCGAGCAGCAGCAGCAGCAGCCAGCGTCTCACAACACAGGAAGCTGTCAGCTGCTCGGCACATGTGACCGCACTCACCGGCGTCTGCTGTGAAGGAGGAGGGGGCCGCGGGGGATCAGCGCTCCGACAGGTATGTATGACACCGGGGAACACCGGGGGGGATCCGGCAGGGCCTAGGGAGCAGGTTTCTGTCGCATGTGTTATGGCACATACGACAGAAACCATAAGAAAAGTGTAAATGCGGCCGGCGCGCTGCTGTGCTCGCCGGTGCGCGCGGCCATCTTGGATTTTCGGGAGGGGGTTGGGGGTCGGAGGGGGCACTTTGGGGATACCGAGGGGACCCGAAAGGACCGGGGGATGAGATTTATCTCCCATCTGACATGTTTGTTTATGCCAGATGGGAGATAAATGATTTTTTACCGGCGCGGTCATTTACTGTAACCTGATCATCGGTATACGGTGTATACCGGTCATCAGGTGAGCGGGGACCGGAAAAACCGGCCAAAATCATGATCTCCAGGGTCTCAGCTACCCCCGGCAGCTGAGACCCCGGAAATTTTCTGACTCTGGGGGGCGCTAGACCCTTTCTTCCGACCGCCGTTAAAAAGCGGCGGATCGGAAGAAGTACCCTAATTTGTCGCCGTTAAAAGGCGTATCGGCGGTCGTTAAGGGGTTACAGAACATTTCTCAAAACCTAAAAAAAAAAGAGAATGTTACAAAAAAACATTTTTTTTTTGGCCAGCAGTTATCAATTCCATTTAGACATTAGTCTACCTGCAAGGTTTTTTTCTCCTTTTTCTTCACAAAAGCTTGGTGAACACCAATCATGTCACTAATCATGTTCACATGTTCTATCTCTACCATAGAGTTAAAAATATTTATTAACATAAATAAAAAAAAGTCTTTAAATCCCCTCCCTGGAAAAAAGGCTTTCTTCTTCTTCTGAATATGTCAGGCTTCTTCTGTCACGCTTGGTATGGGTGAATACCAGATGAACGAGGTAAGGGGTAGGGGGAAACCCTACCTCTAGGGAAAGGGAGGATGGTGACCCCTGGTAAAAACCTACCTCTGGCTCCTGGCTCTCCTGACATCCCTAAATAAGTTGCGCACCTATGCACAGAGCAGGATACCTAGGACCTGAATGACCCTGAACTGGGCTCTAGGTAATGACCGGATGGGACAAGCGCAAGTAAATCCCACTAAGGCTATATGTCCACGGTAGAATGTTGCTGCGGATTTTTCTGCGTGAAAATCCGCACCTTTTCAAAGGTGCGGATTTACCGCGGATTTACCGCGGATTTTGGTGCAGATTTTTTTTTTCCCCAATTCTGAAGGCAAAATCCGGATCAAAATCCGCAACAATAATTGATATGTTGCAGATATTTCCGGATCAAAATCCGCACCAAATCCGCCGCGGAAAAATCCGCAGCATGGGCACAGCATTTCCAAAATGCCATAGAAATGGCTGGGAAGTGCCGCTGCTGCAGCTTTTCGGGAAATCCGCGGCTTTTCCGCGAGAAATCCGTGGCAAAATCCGCGCATTTTCCGCAGTGTGGGCACATAGCCTAAGGGTATGACCGCGCTTTGCTTTTTACCTGCTTTTTTGCTGCTTTTTCAACTGCAGCGTTTAATGCCAAAATGGATGTGTTCTGCTTTTCAATCATAGTCTATGGGAATTTGGGTTTCTTGTCCGCACTATGCTGTTCAAAATGCTGCCTTTTTGTGGCAGAAATTTGGGCAAAAACTCTGCTTTTCAGTTCAAAACGCAAATGGTAAAAACAATTGACATGTTGCTTCTTTGAAAAGCAGAGTTTTTGCCCAAATTTCTGCCACAAAAAGGCAGCATTTTGAACAGCATAGTGCGGACAAGAAACCCAAATTCCCATAGACTATGCTCGAAAAGCAGAACACATCCATTTTGGCATTAAACGCTGCAGTTGAAAAAGCAGCAAAAAAGCAACGTGCGGTCATACCCTTAGGGCGGCTTTGCACACTACGACATCGCAGTGCGATGTCGGTGGGGTCAAATTGAAAGTGACGCACATCCGGCATCGCATGCGATATCGTAGTGTGTAAAGCCTTGATGATACGATTAACGAACGCAAAATCGTCGTAATCGTATCATCGTTGCAGCGTCGGCGTAATTCATAATTACGCTGACGCGACGGTCCGATGTTGTTCCTCGTTCCTGCGGCAGCACACATCGCTGTGTGTGAAGCCGCAGGAGCGAGGAACATCTCCTACCGGCGTCACTGCGGCTTCCGTAGGATATGCGGAAGGAAGGAGCTGGGCAGGATGTTTACATCCTGCTCATCTCCGCCCCTCTGCTCCTATTGGCCGCCTGCCGTGTGACGTCGATGTGACGCCGCACGACCCGCCCCCTTAGGAAGGAGGCGGGTCGCCGGCCAGAGCGACGGTCGCAGGGCAGGTGAGTGCGTGTGAAGCTGGCTTAGCGATAGTTTTCGCTACGCCAGCTATCACACGATATTGTACCTGCGACGGGGGCGGGCACTATCATGTGCGACATCGCAGCATCGGCCTGCAATGTCGCAACGTGCAAAGCCCGCCTTAGTCCTAAAAAACACACAGGGCAAACCAACAGGGGAATGCAAACGGACAACTTATCTTCAAGATGACTTTGGGTCAAGGACAGCAACATACAACAACGTGTTTCCAGGAGACTACAAGCTTGCAATCTAGACAATTTAGGAGTAAAACTCTGTCACCGGCAACAAACAAAGGGGAAATGCAGCTATATAAAAACACAGGGAGTGGCGATAAGGATTTGCAGCTGTAAAGGTCAACATGTCTGCAGTGTCCTTACGGGAAAGCATTCACCATAACAGAGAAGATACATAGAACTCCAAAGAAGAAAGAATGGAATATTAAGGAGCAGTTTGTGCAAATGCAGCAACCTCCTGCAGCCGGATACCACAAGGTTGTCTGTCAATCGTGACACACATGACATGTTTGTTTCTGGACATGTGCAGTGCTACTCTGAATCTAGGGAAAAAAAAACAGGTTCAGAAGCGCAATGACTTGTAAGAAAAAAATCGCATGTATGCATGAAATTTGCAGCGAGATGGAGATGGTGCTGGCTTTTGCAAACCCTGCACACCCACACGGGCATCCTAACATCTTGAGTGGGATGACTAGTCTGGGGAAGCAATGTCGCAATAAGTAGTCTGAAACTTATTTGCATATTGAAAACGGAACTTGTAGGTTTTTTTACACAGTTGTAATAGGTTATACAGTAGAAAATATGTGTATGGCAAGGTATTTACTGTATATAAATTTCACATGCTGCTGGTTTGGAGGGCATGGGAGTCCTGTCAATTTCCCTTTAACCCAAAGACAAATTTACATCCAACATAGACAGATATGAAGCTGTTATTTAGTGTTATCGAGTCTATACAGTTGTGTATTGCGGCCCAACTATGGGCCATGAAAAACAGATGTGTGAATGCACACCAATAATTTGAAAAAAGCATGCATGTAAAATGACAATTGTCATAAAGAGAAACTAAAATCCATAAGGCATCTCTGGATAGGGGACATATCCATCCACCCCCACACTGGTTATATGGGATTAATTAAAACTGGTGAATGAAGAAAGTAATTGAAACACTTCCATCTTCAGTGAAGTAAGACCTCCTGGTGTGGACAGAGGAACACTTGGGAAAGAAACCACAAGTCTGAGACTCATTTATGCAGAGGAGGAGAACAGCCTTCCTATGAATAAGCTTCTTCTCATCAAAGCATCTTTTGTAGACACTCTGTCTCCGTAATCCAAATATGAATCGATCAGATACTTATAGGAGATTGATTTTTGGTATCATGATTTTCAGGAAAAACATGCATATTTTACATAATTGTGCGATCAGCGCATCAGCTCCAAAGTAATCTCGCTCCGATAGATGATGCTATACATAGCATGTTTCCTCTCTATATAAAGGTAAAACCACAATAATATACATGATGACAATATCTACCACCTGTGATCTCCAGAGAAGAAGATATCCTGTAAGTTGGGGATCTCATAAAATTCTGAATGGCTAAGCACATCCCACAAACAGCCTCCACATGAGCTCGTTAAGGGGAGGTATGTGGGTGTAAGTTTGATTTAATAAATTGGGTTTGGTACCTTGTCAGCCCTTGCTAGGTACAGTTTGCTATGGGTTCTGTCCGTTTTTCCTAAAGAGTACTTCACTCCTCTCAAGTTTGACCTGTAAAACCATTGGTGGTGCAGCTAGTAGTAGTTCCTTTTGTTATTGTGCAGTTGGGAGTGACTTTACTGAAGTATATTTATATGGATATGAACTATGGATGTCTTTTCAGTTTATGCTGCAGGGAGTAAACATACACTTACAGTTTAGCTATCAGAGCTGTTTTGCTAATAATAAAGAGGTTGTCCACTACTGTAACATTGATGGCCTATCATTAAGGCCCCCTTCAAACATCCGTACAAAACACAAACATTTTTCATGGTCTGTTGTGGAGTTCCGTGGATCACCCATGGGTCAGTGTGTGTGTGTGTGTGTGTGTGTGTGTGTGTGTGTGTGTGTGTGTGTGTGTGTGTGTGTGTGTGTGTGTGTCACTGTGAGCTGTCTGTGTGCTATCCGTGTGACATCTGGATAGCACATGGACAGCATGAACTTGTATACTTACCTGTCTCTGGTGCTGCTGTCACACTTTTTCCGGGTCTGCAGTCAGTGCAGTGAATATTCATGAGGCATAATGAGTGGGACAGGAAGCAACAGCAGTGCTGGAGACAGAAGCGCAGGATACAGGTAAGTATAAACATCCTCTTTTTTCAGTGATCACATCAGTGTGCGATCTGTGTGACAACCGTTCTGCAGGCCAGAAATTAACATGTTGCCATGTGGAGCACACGGACACGCGTGTGCTCCACATGGACATGCAGTCCGTGAGAAATCATGGACGTGTGACGAAACTCATTGAATTTAATGGGTCTATGCATGTCCGTGTCTCCAGTACGTGTGGAAATGGACACCACACGTACCGGAAACATAGATGTGTGAATGGGGTGTAAGATAGGTCATTAATGTATCATCAAGGAATAACGTTTGGAACTCCACTCTATGTCTGAACTGGGTGCAAAAAACCTAAAAAAACATCACCATGGGGAGATAAGGCATGCACACCAGCGACTATGGAAGGGGAACACATGGAATAGCAGAAACTGCTGTGTGAATACTGACATGAAAAACTCAATAGCTATTTGTAAGAATGAAATGTGAAAAATGGAACCTGCATTACTGCCATGAATATATGAATAAAGAGAAATTTAGCTACTGAATTGATCAATGCAGAAGAGCCCCAACACTACGCCAAAGTATTTCTCTACGTTGGTGTCCCTAGCTTGTGTGTGTCCTCTCATGCAGTTAAAAAACTTACCGTGTATGGGACGCTGAGACCCAGGCTATATATGCGTATAATGTGGATTGGCAATAGGTGTGTATGGGGAGGGTTCACAAACGAAAAACTACTAACATTAAGGAATAACGTTTGGAACTCCACTCTATGTCTGAACTGGGTGCAAAAAACCTAAAAAAACATCACCATGGGGAGATAAGGCATGCACACCAGCGACTATGGAAGGGGAACACATGGAATAGCAGAAACTGCTGTGTGAATACTGACATGAAAAACTCAATAGCTATTTGTAAGAATGAAATGTGAAAAATGGAACCTGCATTACTGCCATGAATATATGAATAAAGAGAAATTTAGCTACTGAATTGATCAATGCAGAAGACCCCCAACACTACGCCAAAGTATTTCTCTACGTTGGGGTCCCTAGCTTGTGTGTCCTCTCATGCAGTTAAAAAACTTACCGTGTATGGGACGCTGAGACCCAGGCTATATATGCGTATAATGTGGATTGGCAATAGGTGTGTATGGGGAGGGTTCACAAACGAAAAACTACTAACATTAAGGAATAACGTTTGGAACTCCACTCTATGTCTGAACTGGGTGCAAAAAACCTAAAAAAACATCACCATGGGGAGATAAGGCATGCACACCAGCGACTATGGAAGGGGAACACATGGAATAGCAGAAACTGCTGTGTGAATACTGACATGAAAAACTCAATAGCTATTTGTAAGAATGAAATGTGAAAAATGGAACCTGCATTACTGCCATGAATATATGAATAAAGAGAAATTTAGCTACTGAATTGATCAATGCAGAAGAGCCCCAACACTACGCCAAAGTATTTCTCTACGTTGGGGTCCCTAGCTTGTGTGTGTCCTCTCATGCAGTTAAAAAACTTACCGTGTATGGGACGCTGAGACCCAGGCTATTATTCATATATTCATGGCAGTAATGCAGGTTCCATTTTTCACATTTCATTCTTACAAATAGCTATTGAGTTTTTCATGTCAGTATTCACACAGCAGTTTCTGCTATTCCATGTGTTCCCCTTCCATAGTCGCTGGTGTGCATGCCTTATCTCCCCATGGTGATGTTTTTTTAGGTTTTTTGCACCCAGTTCATAGAGTGGAGTTCCAAACGTTATTCCTTAATGTTAGTAGTTTTTCGTTTGTGAACCCTCCCCATACACACCTATTGCCAATCCACATTATACGCATATATAGCCTGGGTCTCAGCGTCCCATACACGGTAAGTTTTTTAACTGCATGAGAGGACACACACAAGCTAGGGACCCCAACGTAGAGAAATACTTTGGCGTAGTGTTGGGGCTCTTCTGCATTGATCAATTCAGTAGCTAAATTTCTCTTTATTCATATATTCATGGCAGTAATGCAGGTTCCATTTTTCACATTTCATTCTTACAAATAGCTATTGAGTTTTTCATGTCAGTATTCACACAGCAGTTTCTGCTATTCCATGTGTTCCCCTTCCATAGTCGCTGGTGTGCATGCCTTATCTCCCCATGGTGATGTTTTTTTAGTTTTTTTGCACCCAGTTCAGACATAGAGTGGAGTTCCAAACGTTATTCCTTAATGTTAGTAGTTTTTCGTTTGTGAACCCTCCCCATACACACCTATTGCCAATCCACATTATACGCATATATAGCCTGGGTCTCAGCGTCCCATACACGGTAAGTTTTTTAACTGCATGAGAGGACACACACAAGCTAGGGACCCCAACGTAGAGAAATACTTTGGCGTAGTGTTGGGGCTCTTCTGCATTGATCAATTCAGTAGCTAAATTTCTCTTTATTCATATATTCATGGCAGTAATGCAGGTTCCATTTTTCACATTTCATTCTTACAAATAGCTATTGAGTTTTTCATGTCAGTATTCACACAGCAGTTTCTGCTATTCCATGTGTTCCCCTTCCATAGTCGCTGGTGTGCATGCCTTATCTCCCCATGGTCATATTAATGTATCATCGGCCGGGGTCCGATACCTGGCACACCTGATTAGCTGTTCTTGGTCCCAGCGGCAGAAATGCTCAGTTCCGGAGTTGCTTGGTCTTTTGATAGCGGCCTTGACCAGGTCCATCACATCCTCGTCTTATTAATTTGCATGGGATATGGATGTACAGTATGTGGCTGTGGTGGCCATCAGTTGACAGGGCATCTCTAGAACTGAGCATTTCCAGCTGCCTGATGCTGGTACAGAGAACAGCTGAATGGCGGGAGTGCGGGGTGCCAGACCCAGGGCCCATCAGACATTGATACAAAAAAAAAATTAATTCCGTAAGTCTTAAAGCAACATGTGACGTTTCGGCCAGGTGGCCTTCAACAGACAACTTGTTATTAAGACTGTCTGCATACCATATGGTGTGGAAACCTACAAGTGCACCTCAACATCTCTTACACTGTGGCTGTGCCTTATCCTGCTATAAGCATCAGACATTGATGACCTATCCTAAGGATAGGCCATCAATGTAAAAGTAGTGGATAACCTCTTTAATACTTCATTACAAATACTAATAGCATCGATGGTGGTAATTGTAATGACAAGTCCTTAATATGAAGCAAGAAAAATATGGAAGGGACTAATTCATTTCTGCTTTAAACAATTTAGTGAGTGCTTTGAGGATCTCTGGAACCATTGTGGGGTTTATTTAACCTGAGAAAACAAGCCAAGTTCTGTTGGAAATGAACCTTGTTTTTTCAGTTACATACATTATGTTTCATTGGACTAATGGGCAGTTAAGCTGCAACATAAGCCAGAGGCAAGCTGGAGGCTACTGTCATGGAGTGCAAGAGTAAGGCAAGCATGGTAGCTACAACGTGAAACACTTTGGTCCTAGTCCCATTTATTCATCTGCTCTACACAATCACTTGGAATCCATTCCAGGTTCAGGAGTTATAAATATCTCTCAGTATTTTTAGTGAGTGATGAGGAATAATGTAATGGATACGTAAGCGAATGTTACACCCACGAGTTGTATGAGCAAATACAGAAATAGAATATTTCACAGCGCAGCCTGGTAAGGATGCATTGGATTCTTGTGCATTATTTGGTGTGTTATAATGAAATAACGAAAGTGCATATCCACTAATTTACCTCCATTCCTTACTAACCAAGAGACTACAGAGTGAGTTGATGAACAATTGACTACAGAAGGGGTGTCTCTAACCGTAACACATGTCTGCATAGGAGATGTACTGTATATACAAAACCATAGAAAATCTTTCATCAAGGTTATTTGCAAAGTTGTTTAATTTTGTAGATTCATGGAAGCAATGAAAAAAAATAATAAAATAATAATAATAATAATAATAAAAAAAACCCTTCATCTCCCTATATATCACCTTGGGAAAAAAATATATTATGCAATTCTTTGGGCCCAAGACAGAGGAGAAGCCAATCAAACTCAGCCATATTTCATCAGTCTTAACGCTTCAATTATGGCTGACAGCAAAGATCTTGTTCTGTTTCTACACTTTAACCTTTTCCTATCCTGAGTCCTCGAACCCCCCCCCCCACCCCCCCGTTAAGCTCCCTTGTCCCCTGGCAGGGGACATCAATATTTCATACGCATTTTACTGTCGTCTTCTGGAAATGGGTTTGAGCGGATTCCGTTTTCACTACCGAACGCTAGAATAAATATAACTGATGACGACCTATAATAGCTTTTCAATGGGCGAAACAGGAAATTGTATTGGATAGGAAAAGGTTAATAACAATGATTTGTACTGATTGAGTATTTCTAGCTCATCAGCTATAAATTTTGTTGTTGGAGAAAAATCAGACAACAGACAGCCGGGTGTTACATTATATAACCCTCTCTTATGTACGCGTTAAAGCTTGGTAGATGGGATGCTCTGCTGCCGTCAGTGCTGCCTCACTAAAATCCTCAATTAGATCGACTCATGATGCTGAATAGTAAGAAGTGATAATACCATTAATGCAAGCTGAATCACGGAAAAATATACTTTCCACTAATTTTACTTGTAGAAACTGCGAGAAAAGCTAAAAACCTAAATGATCTAAACTTACTACTGTAATTACCTTAATTTTTTCACACCCCCAACTTTATTCAGTAAACTATATGTACCCTAAAATGGTGCCACTGAAAACTGTTACTTGCCCTGAAAAAGAACAAGCACTCATGAAATTATGTAAATGGTAAAATAAAATCATGGTTCTCAGAATACAGAAGGTCCAAAATTGGGTGATTTCTAAGAAATTAAAATTGCTTTCCTAAATTTTTGCTCTTGCTCCAGAGGTTCTCTTTATGTGATTTTATTTAGCAAACACAAAGGTAATATGAAACTAAGGCCATTTTCCTCTGTTAATAATTTGGCTCAGTTTGCTTTTTTGGTTTCCTTTTTTGCTATATTTTTATTATTGTTTGGTGTCATTAAAGGAAAAAATAGATTTATATATAGATTTTGAAAACACCTGACAACTTTCCTGATGTCTGCATTAGTAAATACTGATATTCCTCATGACAAACAATTCTCGAGCATCTTTTTTCAGACTTTTATTTCTTCTTTTATTCATCTCAGAAATTTGGCCAAGTCAAGACTCAAACTGTGAAGCCTCCCCTCTGTTGTTGGTGAGAAACAGACGAAGAGGTGCTAATTTGTTGCATTAGCCTCTTTCTGACGGCAGGTATCACTGGTTGAGCAACAGATTTGACTCCCTTTGTGCTTATTTTAAATGGTGTGTTAGAGAAAATAATAGATAAAATGAAACTATTTTGTTTCATTATTTTGCAATAGAATTAGATGAATGGTGAGGAACAAGTGTCACTATGTTCTGGGAGTTTCAAGGGTTTGTCCAGGATAAAAGAAACATGGCTGCTTTCCTCAATAAAACAGTGTGACTCTGAACCATAAATTGGTATTGTAGTTCAGCTTTGTACATTTCAATGAATCTTAGATTAATACCAGACACAATGTATGGTTAGGGGTGGTGTGGTTTCTGCAAGAACAAGAAAGCAGTGATGTTTTATAACGGCTCATGCAGACGTCCGGGAAAATTGGTCCAATCTCTGACAACAATGCACGGACAGGCCGCGGCTCTCCTGACCCGTGCAATATAGCCTTATAAAAATATATGATGCTGTCATGCTCTGGTCGGGAGACCAGCCATTAGTCCGTGCACTGTTGTCAGAGATCAGACCAATTTTCAAGGATGTCTGCATGAGCCCTAACTTAGATAACCCCTTTAAGCCACAATCTTAGCCCTAAACCACACGGCATGAAAATTGGACCGAGTGGAATGTGTGCCACCCCCACGCCTGTAGCAGCCGGGCTGCTCGGATCCAGACCCGCTGTGTGGCTCGAGGGATCCTCCGGACCCGGGGGTCATGTGGACACGCCAAATGAAAAGGAGGACGCAGTTGTACGGCCTTGGCCGTATTCAGTTCATGACGCCACCCATGGTGTGTGGTGAAGTGGGACACCACTGCTGCTGTTGTGGGACACCTGGGGGAGATGTAGTGGCAGCTGGATGTTAACCCCTCCGTGGGTAGGGATGGTTGCCCAGGGACCCAGTGTCTCTATGCAGGGTATGGCGATGGCAGGAGCTTGCGCGCACGGACATACCAGGGGATGGTTGGTTACTCACAATTAAATGAATCACCCGAGTCTTTTGGTAAACCAAGGTGCTGGTGGCCAGCCGCCATGAACAGTTGTACTCTGGTCCCACACCTGAGCTGGTGGTCACCGTCTTTTCCCTCTGCACTGTGTTTGCTTGTGTTGGACTTCTCGGTATGGAACACGGGAGTCCGCTCCCGGCTTGTTGTGTACCTGAGGAGCCATGCCTGCTGACGCTGACCCGTGGGATCTCTGGGCCCTGGCGGTTGCCCTATCCCTCTCTGTGGGTGGTTGTCTGCTTTTGGGACTTTGGTTGGGACAGGACCTATAATCCTGCCCTCAATCAGTTGATTAGCTAGGCCGTTGGTTACGGTCCTGGCTTCAGGGTACGAGTACCCCTTCTGTACATGGTTTCCGGGTCGGGTCTCTGGTGTCGGTGCCGGCGGGCTCCAACCCTGTCCCGGTCCACCCGTTGCCTGCCGACGGAGACCACCGTCTGCCACCTAGCCAAGGTACCAGGGCTCCAACCCTAGCACCATTCAACTTGAGCTTCTCCTCTGCTGGAGCTACACCTAGCCCCAGCCTCCACTCCTCTCAACTTGAACTCCAAACTTAATCTGCTCGAACTGAACTGAACTCAACTGTCTGTTTTCCCGCTCCGGTCTGTCTAGATCCCTAGGTGGGCATTTCCTAACCACCTGGTCCCACCCAGTGGTGTGCCTGTCTTGCCATGAGGGGGGTGACTAGGGTTTCAGGTCGGTTGTATGTAACCCTGTGAGGGAAGGTGTTATGCGGGGGCCTATGTGTGACTACCTGGTTTTGCCAGGGAGTCACATTATGCGATAAAACATTGCATTCCACTCGGACCAATATTAACCTATGTCCCAGCACCCATGAGCGATTATTTTCTCGGCCCCAATTGAACCCAGAAAACAATCGCAGCATGCTACGACTGTAATGCTAGACTCTTTCTCTCGCACCCATTCACGTCTATGGGGCGAGAGAAAGATCGCATTACCGGTGTACCGTGAGTGCAGTGCAAAAATGTCAATAGCTGGCTACGGAGGAGAGAGGGAGATAAATCCCTGCCTCCCCTCCTCAGTGCCGGCCCGCCCCCCGCAGCTGAGGTCCGATCGCATGATCGGACCTCAGTCACAGGGACACTCGCATGACACTCGGCTCCCGCTGTGCTGCCAGCATGAGTGTCATGCGAGGATCGCACTAGTGTCCCGTGTGGCCCCGGACTTAGATAACCACTTGAAGCTCAAGGTAGAAGTTTGAAAACTGTGATTTACAGCAATAGACCTTTTTAGGTTGAGAAAGTAAGAGTACCTTTAAATTATCTGTACAGGTTATTTTTTTTTTTTTGCTTTTTTTCCTTTTAACAGGATCCAATCTCGTATTTGGAAAAAATAATACAAAATTTAAATACCAGGTGAAGTAGCCTGTTAGAAGGTACAAGGGCTACCAAACACTGCTTCATGCCTTCTTTACACATCCGTGTCTCCAGTACGCGTGGTATCCATTTTTACACGTACCAGAGACACGGTCACATGCATCAATGGGAATCTTCACACCTACGTGTTTTCACTGCATGTCCATGTGATTTACAAGGAGACAAGGCAGTTTTTTTTTTCAAGCAGCACGGGTCAAATACGGACATCACACAAATGGCATGCGTGTGACATGTACTGGGAAAAAAAGGATGATACTGAAATCAATGATTTTTCATGTGTAAAAGATGTGCAAAGATAAATAAATGCTAGATAGATAAATGATAGATAGATAGATAGATAGATAGATAGATAGATAGATAGTGTGAGGCAGCAGCTTCCTAGAGCCAGTCAAGTGAGGCAGTGACCCAGGATCTTGTTCACACCACATTAACACCACACAAGTGTTACAGACATGGAAACCTGGAATGCAGCCAGTCCACTTATATGCAGTCCTATAAATGCACTGCAATTCCCCGAACGTGAGCCTGATGTAAGACCCGGACTGGAGGGAGAGACCCGTCCCACTGCCAAAAACTACAGATGTCTCCAAAAAGAAAAGCTCTTTTTGGTTTGCTTAAACAAAATGCTTGGTCAAATATCAAATCAAGTTCCCACTCTTATTTTGTGTTGCACCCACAGCGGTGACTGTGACTACAACACACTCCAGCAGGTATCACAAGGTCTCCAAGCACATTCTGGGGGAAACATACAGTAATAATAATAATAATTTTATTCATTTATTAATTCCACAGCGCTTTACATACATTGGCAACACTGGAAACCCACACAAACACGGGGAGAACATACAAACTCCTTGCAGATGGTGTCCTTGGTGGGATTTGAACCCAGGACTCCAGTGCTGCAAGACTGCAGTGCTAACCACTGAGCCACTGTGCCGCCCATAGTATCAACCTTCATATATGACACACCTGTCACTGCCTCACAATAGATAGATGGGATACATTAGATAGATAGGATAGATTAGATAAATAGGATAGATAGATAGATAGGATAGATTAGATAAATCGGATAGATAGATAGATAAATAGATAGATAGATAGATAGATAGCTTGTACAGCTATTTAGCAGAATTAATAAATAATTTAAAAAAAGAAATGGAGTGGGGTCCTCCTTAACATTCATAACCAGCACAGATAAAGCAGCAGCTGCCGTCTGCAACCCTCAGTTGTCAGTACCAAATTGATTTTATTTTGAATTTTCACCTGGATTTATTAAAGTGGCCCTTTGCACAATAAAAAGTCCTCTTCATTACTGTTTTAGATCACAATAGGAATATTCATACATTCAGACCGTGATGTGCCAGCTCCGCGGTTCCTTCTTCATTAAGCTGTGATTCTGCCATTGATTTGAATCTTCAAAGAGATCAATAGTATGACAGCTCTATAAATAAGTCAGTTGCCTTTACTGTAATAATGCTGTCTCTTCAGAGGAGAAATGTGAAGTACAACAAGAGCATTTGTCGAAATGTCACTATTTTCCCCTAGAAGTAAACAGGGTTCAGTATTTGCCAGAAATATACTTATTACTAGAGATGAGCGAACCAGCCGTGGTTCGGCTGGAGTTCGGTTCGTCGAACGGATGTCTCGTTCGAGTTCAGTTCGACGAACGTTCGACGAACCGAACTCGAACCAATAGGATATAATGGGAGGCAATCACAAACACATAAAAACGCATTATAAATGTACACATACAGTTAATAAACATTGCCATAACACTTACCGGTCCCCGCGATCCCTCCTGCACTCTGTCTCCTGCCGCTATTCCATCCGATGATCGCTGAATCCTCCCGGTAACCAGCACTGCCAGCAGTGATGCAGGACCTATCGTGTCGTCAAAATAGCCATGTGACCAGTCACGTGGCTATTATCTCATTGGCTACAGACTGGTCACATGATTATGACGCGTCATGTAGGACCTGTCATTGCACTCTCCGGTACACGGTGCACATTTGTGTATCGCCGTGTACCGGCGACATGCTCTAGCACACGGTCGACTCCCCGTTCCGTTAGGGACCGGCTGACACAGCCGGTCATTAACGGAGATCACCGTTGCCATAGCAACGGGAATCACATGATCGGAGCCCTGTTGCTATGGTAACGCGTCTGTCAGCGTTACCGCTGTTACCGCTAGCAGCACTGATCTCTCATGGAGTGAAGGCTGCACGCTACTCTCTCCCTGGAAAAAGACTGCCCGTCGAAACGCGCGTAGGAGTTTCCAGACAAGACCTTTGTTTCCCTAGGTAATTATGCACTTACTCTGATGGCCTTAACATATCCGTGATTATTTATATTGTTCATTATGGTGATCCCCTGATTAGATAAGTTTGGTTCTTTGGCAATCTGTGCCTGCAGGGTTAATTGTGGTGGTTGTTTACTTATTAAGTTTAACTATATACTTCCTCTTGATAATGGTTATTTCTACCTAGAGTCAGCATGTTTACTGAATAATTTGTAATACTTATTAAATCTATCAACACCACTAGGTATTTTTTCTACGTATACTGCCTGCCTATTGTCACGCTCCCCGGGTCCCCTGTCACGCTCCCCGGGTCCCCTGTCACACTCCCCGGCTCCTCTTCCATGCTCACCGGCTCCCCTGCCGCGCTCCGCCGCTCCCGTGCCAGGCTTCCTGGTCCCCTGCTCCACAGCCTTCCTGCCCCATCGCCTGCGGTCCCCAGGCAGCCCGCTCCCGGCGTCCGATGGCAACCCAGCCCCAGCCCGGCTCTCCTGCTTCCTCCTCACCGCTCCCTCCTCTGGCTTCTGGCACCCGGGCCGCGCGCATGCGCATTAGGGCGCGCGCGCGGTCACTGACCCTCTCTTAAAGGGCCAGCGTCCACTAACAGGAAATTGAACACGCAGGTACAGGGTATAAAGGGGTTTAATGTCCAAGTGGGCGGGGCCTGTTCTTCATGTTTCCCAAGCTAGGAGTCAGGTCTCCTTGTGTTCCTGTGAGATACTCACCTCTCTCTCTTCTAGAGCCGATCCTGCTTCGCCACCCGGTCCTGCCGAATCCCGAACCCCGAACGCTGACTATCTGCCATCCTGACAGTCCGTTCCATCTCTGATCCCTGCGGTGACCCGTCTGCTCGCTCCATCGGTTCCGGACTCCGCCTGACAACATCTTGGCCTCCGAACCTGAGCTCCGTCACCCGGACTACCATCAGTGACTCCGTGGTCCCAGGGACTTCTGCATTCTCCTCTTGTACATGGACTGTTCTGCTACCTGTAGTGCTCCAGCTACCGGACCCCTTACCATCATCAAGGAGTTCGGCTTCGGCCCAGTGGATCCACCTCCTGGGTCTGCCCGTCCATCTGGCCCTAACAGTAAGAACAGGCCATGGATCCCGCTGAAGCACTAGCAGCCCTGCAGGAGGAACTCACACGCCAGCGTGAGACTCAGACCCGCATGCTGCAATTCATGTCTTCTGTGGATGCCCGCCTGAACACGCTACAAGCGTCAGTTACATCTTCAGCATCTCGGGCTTCCACTGGACAATCCACGGCTCCAGCTCCCGTGGCAGCCTCTTCGGATGCTTCCAGACTTCGTTTGGCCTCACCACCCCGGTACGCCGGAGATCCCAAGACCTGCAGGGGATTCATAAACCAATGCTCCCTCCATTTCACGCAGCTGCCGCATTTGTTTGCCTCCGACCAAGCCAAGGTCGCGTTCATCATGTCCCATCTAGAGGGTGAGGCACTGGCGTGGATGAACCCCTTGTGGGAAAAGGAGGATCCTGTGACCACGAACATCCAGGAGTTCCTGCAGGCATTTCGTGGCACCTTTGACGAGCCAGGACGCGCCTCCGCGTCTGCCTCATCTCTTCTCCGATTACGTCAGGGGACTCTGACGGTGGGACAATACGCCATACGTTTTCGCACCTTGGCATCGGAACTCGGGTGGAACAACGAGGCTCAAACCGCCGCCTTCTGGGAAGGACTCTCGGGTCGAATTAAAGATGAGCTGGCTGGTCGTGACGTACCGTCCACCCTGGATGCCCTGATTACTCTAGCGACCCGAGTGGACATTCGCTTTCAGGAGCGATCCAAAGAGGTGTCCCGTGAGAGACGTCCGGTACGGCATTCCTCTCCTCCGCAGAAGCCCGCCGTACTTCAGTCAACGGCATCTGGTGTCTCCGTCCACGAGCCCATGCAGATCGACCGTGTGCGGCAGTCTGAACAACGCCGAGCAGAGCGGCTCGCCAAGGGCCTCTGCTTCTACTGCGGAGAGGGCACACACCTGCTACGCTCCTGTCCAGAAAGGCCGGGAAACTCCAAAGCCTAGGGTTGGTAGGAGAGGCCACCCTAGGTGCTGGGACTCTCTCAGACCCGGTTACCTGGACTGTGCAAGTGACAACGGGAGAGACGCGGTTCACGGCTGAGGCGTACCTCGATTCTGGGGCAGCAGGCAATTTCATCCAGCAGGCCACGGTGGACAAGTACCAGGTGCCTGTTACTCCACTCGATAAACCCCTCGTGATTGCCTCTGTGGATGGCAGACCCCTCTCTGACACCATCTCGTGGATCACCAGGCCGGTCGAACTGCGTATTGGTGCCCTGCACACCGAGAACATCGCTCTCTACGTCCTTCCACACATGTCCCATCAAATCCTGCTGGGACTTCCCTGGTTACGGACACACGAACCATCAGTCAGCTGGGGTACTGGTGAAATCACCCGATGGGGCTCCTCTTGCCACGAGAAGTGTCTGAAGACCATACAACCCATCCGACGACCTCCGGTTCCCGAGTCCTTACCGGGACTGCCCTCGGCCTATTGGTCCTTCGCGGATGTCTTCGACAAAAAGGAATCAGAGGTACTCCCGCCACATCGTCCTTACGATTGTGCCATCGACCTGCTCCCGGGAACTACACCACCTCGAGGACGGATATATCCGCTGTCTCCAGCCGAAAGAAGGGCCATGTCTACTTACATCACAGAGAGCCTGGCAAGGGGATTCATTCGGAGATCCTCCTCTCCTGCTGGAGCAGGCTTCTTCTTCGTTAAGAAGAAAGAAGGTGACCTACGTCCATGCATAGACTACCGGGGATTAAACCAAATCACCGTGAAAAACAAGTACCCTCTGCCGCTCATCCCCGAATTGTTTGATCCGCTTAGAGGAGCTCGTGTGTTCACCAAGTTGGATCTTCGGGGTGCCTACAACCTGGTCTGCATCCGCTCGGGGGACGAATGGAAGACCGCGTTCAATACTCGCGATGGGCACTATGAATACCCCGTTATTATTTACACGGACCACAAGAACCTGGAATACCTGCGGTCTGCTCAGCGACTGAACCCACGGCAAGCCAGGTGTTCCTTGTTCTTTGCCAGATTTGATTTCCAGCTCCATTTCCGACCCGCGGACAAGAATGTACGCGCAGATGCCTTGTCCAGGTCTTTCATGCCCATGGAGCAGGAGGAGGAGACATCCCAGCCCATCATCTGCCCTAGTAAGATCATTCCGGTGGCTCCTGTCACCCTGGCCCAGATACCGCCCGGGAAGACCTATGTCTCTGAGACTGACAGGCAAAAAGTGTTACACTGGGGCCATGCCTCAAAAATAGTCGGTCATGCTGGTCAGAAGAGAACATGGGGTGCGATTGTACGTCATTACTGGTGGCCATCCCTTCGGACGGATATCGCTTCTTTTGTCTCAGCCTGCTCCTCTTGTGCCAGGAACAAAACGCCCAAACACCTGCCATATGGCCGTCTTCTGCCTCTGCCTATACCCTCAGTCCCGTGGCAACACATTGCGATGGACTTTATTACGGACTTGCCACTGTCCTCCGGACACACAGTCATATGGGTCGTGGTGGATCGGTTCTCTAAAATGGCTCATTTTGTCCCTATGGCTGGACTGCCCTCTGCCCAGGAACTCGCTGACGCCTATATACAACACATCTTCCGCTTGCATGGCTTTCCTTCACACATTGTGTCCGACAGAGGAACTCAGTTCACCTCCCGCTTCTGGAGGGCTCTCTGCAAACATCTGGGAGTGACTCTGGACTTTTCTTCAGCCTACCATCCTCAGTCGAACGGCCAAGTGGAACGGGTCAATCAGATCTTGACCTCTTTCTTACGTCACTACGTCAACGCCCATCATGACGACTGGTCCACGCTTCTTCCTTGGGCTGAATTCTCCCATAACCACCACGTCAGTGAGTCCTCCTCCAGCTCTCCCTTCCATGTCGTTTACGGACTTCAGTCTTCCGTCCCATTGCCTGTATCCTCTTCCTCGGATGTCCCTGCTGCTGATGCTGTAGCCCGTGACTTTGCAACGATTTGGGACTCTGTCAAGGCGTCCCTTGGACGTGCTTCCCTGCGGATGAAGAGACACGCAGACAGGAGGCGTCTGGACCCTCCGTGTTTCTCTCCAGGAGATCTCGTCTGGCTTGCTTCCAAGTACGTCCGATTGAAGCTACCATCATACAAGCTGGGCCCTCGCTACATCGGGCCGTTTAAAGTCCTCAGCAAGATCAATGAGGTCTTCTACAAGCTGCAGCTCCCGGCCACGATGAGGATACCCAACTCCTTCCACATCTCCCTGCTCAAGCCGGTTGTCCTTGGTCCCTTCTCCGCTGCTGCCAGTTCGGCTCCTCCTCCTATTGCCGATGACGACATCTATGCGGTAAGGGATATCGTGGCCATGAAAACTGTACGGGGCCGACAGTTTTTCCTGGTGGACTGGGCAGGCTATGGTCCTGAGGATAGGTCCTGGGAACCCCGGGAGAATGTGGGTACTCCTTTGATCCGTGCCTTCCTGTCCCGGTTGCGGGGAGGGGGCCGTGGGGGGGGGTACTGTCACGCTCCCCGGGTCCCCTGTCACGCTCCCCGGGTCCCCTGTCACGCTCCCCGGCTCCTCTTCCATGCTCACCGGCTCCCCTGCCGCGCTCCGCCGCTCCCGTGCCAGGCTTCCTGGTCCCCTGCTCCACAGCCTTCCTGCCCCATCGCCTGCGGTCCCCAGGCAGCCCGGTCCCCGCTCCCGGCGTCCGATGGCAACCCAGCCCGGCTCTCCTGCTTCCTCCTCACCGCTCCCTCCTCTGGCTTCTGGCACCAGGGCCGCGCGCATACGCATTAGGGCGCGCGCGCGGTCACTGACCCTCTCTTAAAGGGCCAGCGTCCACTAACAGGAAATTGAACACGCAGGTACAGGGTATAAAGGGGTTTAATGTCCAAGTGGGCGGGGCCTGTTCTTCGTGTTTCCCAAGCTAGGAGTCAGGTCTCCTTGTGTTCCTGTGAGATACTCACCTCTCTCTCTTCTAGAGCCGATCCTGCTTCGCCACCCGGTCCTGCCGAATCCCGAACCCCGAACGCTGACTATCTGCCATCCTCACAGTCCGTTCCATCTCTGATCCCTGCGGTGACCCGTCTGCTCGCTCCATCGGTTCCGGACTCCGCCTGACAACATCTTGGCCTCCGAACCTGAGCTCCGTCACCCGGACTACCATCAGTGACTCCGTGGTCCCAGGGACTTCTGCATTCTCCTCTTGTACACGGACTGTTCTGCTACCTGTAGTGCTCCAGCTACCGGACCCCTTACCATCATCAAGGAGTTCGGCCCAGTGGATCCACCTCCTGGGTCTGCCCGTCCATCTGGCCCTAACACCTATTAACATCTATATATGATCCTTTTCTGGAATCACTGTATTATATATATTGGGGATATTGCATCAAAAATTGGTTTATCACGTATATGTGTTTGTATATTCTTGGCCAGCAAATTTTTGCTATGTACCACTAATTGTGGCCTTGTTGTGAAACAATTGTCTTCTGTCTTTATTTCTCTGCTGACGCCATGTCCACTTATTAATACAATTGTGTAGCAAATTATGAAATAATAAAATTGAATTCTTTATATGTCGAGTTGCGCAATTTTTGTATGATATACTGTTAGTGTTGCGCTGACATAGGGTCATATTTTGCTTAGGCTTAACCGCCTTCTTCATGACCTTATAATTAGCAAGATGTTTGATCTATTAGGAGATTTATCATGTTTGTTCATGCCAGATGGGAGATAAATAATTTTTTACCGGCGCTGTCATTTACTGTAACGTGATCATCGGTGTACGGTGTATACCTATGATCACGTGAGCGGGGACCGGAAAAACCATCCTGAATCATGATCTCCAGGGTCTCAGCTACCCCCTGAAACCCCGGAGATTTTCTGACGCTGGGGGGCGTTATTCACTTATTTCTGCCTGCTGTTTATAAACGGCAGATCAGACTAAGGCTACATTAACACGACCGATCCATTTTTGCGGTCTGCAAAAAACAGTCCGTTTTTTTTCACGGGTGCATCCGTGTGGCATCCGTTTCCGTTCTGTAGACGGTCCGTATGTCATCTGTTTATCATCCGTGTGCCTTCCGTTTTTTTTGTGTACTGCAAAAAAACTGAAGGAGGGTAAATGCATAAATTTACCCAGGATCCATAGCTTCATCCTACATGAGGCGGTCACATGTTCACTCCAGTGCCATTTTCTACTGCTTTTCACAGCGTAGAGCGCGCTGGTGATTTTCCTGTGCTTGTGCACTTCATATCAGTCTTTTCTGTCATTATAATGGCAGAAAGACACATAATGTCCCACTCTCCTGCATTTTGTAATTTTGCACCCTTTGGTGCCTTTCATGTGGCACTAAGGGGTGCTTAGCTTTGTATTTAGCCAAAAAAAATGAAAAAAAAATGACGTAGGGTTCCCCCTATTTTTGTAGTCAGCTAGGGTAAAGCAGATGGCTGCAGCCTGCAGACCACAGCTGGCAACCTCACCTTGGCTGGTAATCCAAAACTGAGGGCACCCCACGCTGTTATTTTAAATTAAATAAATAATTAAAAAAAAAACATGTAGGGGTCCCCCCAAAATTGGATCACCAGCCAAGGTAAAGCAGACAGCTGGGGTCTGATATTCTCAGACTAGGGAGGTCCATGGTTATTGGACTCTCCCCAGCCTAAAAATAGCAGGCCGCAGCCGCCCCAGAAGTGGCGCATCCATTAGATGTGCCAATCCTGGTGCTTCGCCCCAGCTCATCCCGCGCCCTGGTGCGGTGGCAAACGGGGTAATATATGGGGTTAATACCAGATGTGTAATGTCACCTGGCATCAAGCCCTGGGGTTGGTGAGGTCAGGCGTCTATCAGATACCCGACATCACCAACCCAGTCAGTAATAAAAAAAAATAGACGACAAACACATTTTTATTTGAAAAAACACTCCCCAATACATTCCCTCTTTAACCAATTTATTAGAAAGAAAAACAAATCCAGGTCTGGTGTAATCCAAGGGGTTGCCATGACGATCCACACTGTCCCAGTCAATGAAGAGCAGCATGTTCCCCATTGGCTGGGAGAGCAATGCAGTGACCTGAGCTAACATCAATGGGTCAGCCCAGGTCACTGCAGGGCATGACAAGTGCTTCTGTCAGCGAGGTACATTACCTGCGCTGATCTCCTGCACTGCTGACAGCACCTGTCACTGAGTTCAATGACCGCCGCCTTCACAGCCAAGTATCGCGAGCGGCCCGTGACGTCACCGCTAGTCAGTCTCGGGTCGGAAGCGAGAGAAGGTGATATGACAAGTGGCGGCCATGGAGGACAGTGACAGCGCTGAGGTCGGGACATCATCACCGCAGGTAAGCCGAGCGGGACCATGTGTGCAGAGTGCCAGGTGGGCGGAGCCTAGCGGGGCAATGTGTGCAGAGTGCCAGGTGGGCGGAGCATACCGGGACCATGTGTGCAGAGTGACAGGTGGGCGGAGCCTAGTGGGGTAATGTGTGCAGAGTGTCAGGTGGGTGGAGCCTAGCGGGACCATGTGTGCAGAGTGCCAGGTGGGCAGAGCCTAGCGGGACCATGTGTGCAGAGTGCCAGGTGGGCGGAGCCTAGCGGGACCATGTGTGCAGAGTGCCAGGTGGGCGGAGCCTAGCGGGACCATGTGTGCAGAGTGCCAGGTGGGCGGAGCCTAGCGGGGTAATGTGTGCAGAGTGACAGGTGGGCGGAGCCTAGCGGGACAATGTGTGCAGAGTGCCAGGTGGGTGGAGCCTAGCGGGACCATGTGTGCAGAGTGACAGGTGGGCGGAGCCTAGCAGGACCATGTGTGCAGAGTGACAGGTGGGCGGAGCCTAGTGGGGTAATGTGTGCAGAGTGACAGGTGGGCGGAGCCTAGCGGGACCATGTGTGCAGAGTGACAGGTGGGCGGAGCCTAGCGGGACCATGTGTGCAGTGACAGGTGGGCGGAGCCTAGCGGGACCATGTGTGCAGAGTGACAGGTGGGCGGAGCCTAGTGGGGTAATGTGTGCAGAGTGACAGGTGGGCGGAGCCTAGCGGGACAATGTGTGCAGAGTGACAGGTGGGCGGAGCCTAGCGGGACCATGTGTGCAGAGTGACAGGTGCTCGGAGCCTAGCGGGACCATGTGTGCAGAGTGACAGGTGGGCGGAGTCTAGTGGAGTAATGTGTGCAGAGTGACAGGTGGGCGGAGCCTAGCAAGACAATGTGTGCAGAGTGCCAGGTAGGCGGAGCATACCGGGACCATGTGTGCAGAGTGACAGGTGGGCAGAGCCTAGCGGGACCATGTGTGCAGAGTGACAGGTGGGCGGAGCCTAGCGGGACCATGTGTGCAGAGTGACAGGTGGGCGGAGCCTAGCGGGACCATGTGTGCAGAGTGCCAGGTGGGCGGAGCATACCGGGACCATGTGTGCAGAGTGACAGGTGGGCGGAGCCTAGCGGGACCATGTGTGCAGAGTGACAGGTGGGCGGAGCCTAGTGGGGTAATGTGTGCAGAGTGACAGGTGGGCAGAGCCTAGCGGGACCATGTGTACAGAGTGCCAGGTGGGCGGAGCCTAGCGGGACCATGTGTGCCGAGTGCCAGGTGGGCGGAGCCTAGCGGGGTAATGTGTGCAGAGTGACAGGTGGGCGGAGCCTAGCGGGACCATGTGTGCAGAGTGCAAGGTGGGCGGAACCTAGCGGGACCATGTGTGCAGAGTGCCAGGTGGGCGGAGCCATGTGTGCTGGTGGCGGAGTGCGAAGTGGGTGGAGCCTAGCGGGGTCATGTGGCACTGAGGACGTCAGTGTCATGGACTGCTTGGCTGGGGACAGGTGAGTGTGTGTGAGTGTGTGTGAGTGTGTGTGTGTGTACATGCCGCGGGCAGGAGGGGGCGGAGCGAGCTGAGCGGGGAAGTGTGGGCTTCCTGCACGTAACTAGAATAAACATCGGGTTACTAACCAAAGCGCTTTGCTTGGATACCCGATGTTTATCTTGGTTACCAGCTTCTGGCAGGCTGCCAGCGATGGCTCCTGCACACTGTAGCTGTAAAAAGCCCTGCTTTTTGCTGCTAGAACCGTTCTCGAACGTATCTAGAACTATCGAGCTTTAGCAAAAAGCTTGAGTTCTAGTTCGATCTAGAACAGCCCCCAAAATCACTCGAACCGCGAACTGGAGAACCGCGAACCGCGCTCAACTCTACTTATTACTATTGCAAATACATTTTTAAGATACATATGTGTAAATATGTTAAAAGCTATATCCATCATTTCAACTAGATATTTTTAGTGCTAAACCTCAAAGCAACTTCGTAAATAGTCTGGATCAATAAATATCATAGTTCTGGGTATATCACATTTATACAAATGCTTCACTACGGAGAGAGTTACTTTTGTCGGCAAATGTCTAGGTCAGTATATGTGAAGCCCCGCTAGTATGTGTCGGTGCAGTACCTTCAGGGACTCCACGTGGATGGAACAGTCTGGTCACAGGTAGGGAACCTTCTTTTAGGATTGTCGTGACGCCACTCTCAGTATTGCGGTCAGCGGGGACCGCCACTGCAGATTAAGGGATGCCTGGGGCTGATGGTGGGTGCAGTCAGTATATTAGCCCCCTGAGAGTGAGGCAAGCCCCAGGCCCCGGTGTATGTGTGTGGGACCACAGGTCGCAGAATGACTCAAACACAGTCCAAGAAGTCTTTCAACGTGTTTACTCACTGTTTGGAGGTCACGGTGAGATGCCCGGGCGACACTGTGATAACCAGGTTGAACCAGGAATTCCAGGAGGCCGTTCTGAGGGTAGCTGTCCACTCGCCTTCCTTGCACTCTTTCTGTTTTAGGAGGATCCTTTGCTTGAAGCGTGGTAGGACCCCTCCAGGGAAGCTGTTACCACCCTGCTCCCCTCTCTCTGGCTCGTCTGCCGGCAGCGTGGCCTTGGTGGGATGGCTTCTGGCCCTGTCCCCTTATGGGCCTGGTGATTGCTGCTTGGCTCAAGCTCTGTGTAGTAGTGGTGAGGGCATGAAGCACCCCCCCCACCTGTAGGTTAAGCAGCTCTGGATGATCTGCTGCCTGTACTGGGGACCTAGTTCCCCTTGTGTGCTCGGATACCGGGATCTCCGTACTCAGCCACCCCTCTCTCTGGATGATTTTCAGGCCGACCCACGGTACTCCTTTCTCCCCCGCTTTCAGCTACTGCACTCCTCAGGACCTGTCTGACACGAGAGCTCCTCTGCCCTGCTTCCTCACACTTCAACTTCTTCCTCCAGACTCCCCTCTTCCTCTCTCTCTCTGCCCTGCTTCCTAGCAACCAGCCCCTGAACACACCCCCAGCTGGGAATTGAAAGTTAACTCCTTCTGGCTACCCAAGGGTCCCCTCTGGTGATGTGGGAGGCCTGGTCACTATATGTTTGTGTGTGCACCTCATCCTGGCCTTTGGAGATTACCTGGAAGCATTGCTCCCGCATGGGTGCAATACTCTGTGGTGCCTGACCAGGTCAGGGGCGCCACATTCCCCCTTAGTTATCATCAGCACGTCCTCGGGCTGCAAAGACAAGAGAAAAGGTAAATACAAACTTTTCCCACGCAGGGGCAATTATTTACATTTAAACATACCAGGTACCATTCCACCACCAACCACCCACATGTCCGAACCCCACCCAAAAACCTCCAGGAGGTAGGTCGCCGGTCCTTTTGGTGACCAGGGCTGGGCCATCACATTCCCCAGACCTTTCCTCCAATCTTCCTCTCCTGAGGAGAGTGGTGTAAGGTAGGCCCCATAAACAGGCGTACCCGCTTCCGAGTGTTGGAGGGCAGGCCCCATAAACAGGCGTGCCCCCTTGTTGGTGCAGAGCCATGCCCCTCAACAGGCAGACTCTGTGGTTGGTACCAAGGAGGCAACTTTTTACAATGCAAAAGTTTGTAGTTAAAGCCAGTTCATAAACAGTGGTCTAACATTTTAAGGAGGTCTCACAATAGTCCTTGTGGGCACATTTCGCTTAAACGTTACTTAACTATAAACAGGTTAAACATTACCTTTCATACCGTCACTTTGAACTAAACTGTACTTTCTCTATAGCGTAATGGGAGCTGACCAAAGTTGCTGCGGGTTGATCTACGCAGTACTATGCTGTCATCTATCTGAGGTTGTGCCCTCCCACCCGATGTATGTGTCTCAATGTGAATAATGGGTGTACTATGTATTGATGCCAGTGCATGGTCTTCTGCTTCAGCTACATTTGGCTCTTCTAGGTTCTGAACAGGTTCTTCTGGGTCTCTTACTTCTCCAGATCGAGGGAATGTAATAACCGGAATAACTACTGCTCCATTGTATTGAGGCCAACTTGCTGGAAAATCTCCAAGTACAGTATGGATCATCTTTTCTTTTGGTTCTTGAACTGGCAAAGGGTTGGGAATTTCTTCAGGGATTCTTAGTTGTTCAGGACATTTCTTTAAGCGATCTCTAGAAACGACAGCTGTTGTTTTTCCTCCATCTTTGCTGATAAGGCATGTCTTTTCATTGCTAAGCGTCGATGGCAACACAGTATAGGGTTCTTCTTCCCAGTGATTGTCAAGTTTATGACGTCTTCTCTTTCTTTTGAGAACTATATCTCCTGGCATCAAAGGAACAGCAGGTGCTTTTCGATTGTAGGCCTTTTCTTGTTTCTCACGCTGCTGAGTCAGGCTTCGCTCCACACACTCTTGTACTTTCTTGTATTGGGCTTGGCGGTTGGAATCCCAATCAGCACCTTGTAGATGGTCTTCAGGGGTCTCAACTCCCATTTCCAGATGTACTGGCAATCTCCCTGGTCTGGCCCTCATCAGGTATGCCGGTGTGCAGTTCGTGGAACTCACAGGGATGTTGTTATACATGTCCACTAGATCGGGCAGTTTTTCCGGCCACTGACTTCGTTCTTCTAGTGGGAGCGTCTTCAGAAGGTCGAGAATGATGTGGTTCATTTTCTCACACATGCCATTGGTCTGAGGATGGTAAGGCGTGGTACGGATCTTCTTGCAGCCGTATAGGTTACAAAACTCCTTAAACACTTCAGCTTCAAAGGCTGGTCCTTGGTCAGTGAGCACTTGATCTGGATAGCCATGTGGTCGACAGAAGTGTGTCTGGAAAGCTTTGGCTGCAGTTTGACCTGTCAAGTCCTTGACTGGTACTACCACCAGGAATCTGGAGTAGTGGTCAACCATAGTGAGAGCGTAGTTGTAGCCTTGTCTGCTGGGTGCCAACTTTACATGGTCCAGGGCCACGATCTCCAGGGGCCGTTTAGTTCGGATTGGCTGGAGTGGTGCTCTCTGGCTGTGCTGGTCTTTTCTTCTAAGATTGCAGGGCCCGCAGTTTCGACACCACTTCTCTAGGGCAGATCTCATGCCCACCCAGTAGAATCTTACTTTAAGTAGGGCCTCCAGTTTCTTCCAACCAAAGTGGCCTGCACCATTGTGATAGGCTTCTAGCACCATCCTCGTATCCTTCTGTGGTACAATCACTTGCCACAACTTCTCATGCGTCCTCGGGTCAATGATGCTCCTGTAAAGTTTGTCTTGATAGATGAATAATCGACCCCTCTCCTTCCATAGGTACTGTGCCTCAGGTGGGGCTCCTTTGTCAAGGCTGGCGCCCGGCTGGCTGATCAGTTTCTTTACCAAGCCTACCGCTGGATCATTTTCCTGGGTCTCCTTCCAGTTGTAGTGAGGTAGTGGGTTCAGGGTCACCTCTTGGCGGTTGGCACGCGACTGCCGACACTGTTTTGCTCCATGGCGATGGAACGCTGGCAGCTCAATCTCTTCAAGATCATCTACATCTTCACCCTCGTCTGCTAGGTGAGGCATCCTGGACAGAGCATCTGCGTTGCCGTTCTTGCGGCCAGCTCGATACTTGACAGTAAAGTCATAATTCGCCAGTCGGGCTACCCAACGCTGCTCCATGGCACCCAATTTAGCAGTATCCAAGTGGGTCAGGGGGTTGTTGTCCGTGAAGACAGTGAATTTGGTGGCTGCCAGGTAGTGCTTGAACCGCTCTGTGATAGCCCATACCATGGCCAGGAACTCTAGCTTGAATGAGCTATAATTCTCCGGGTTTCTTTCAGTAGGCCTGAGCTTCCTGCTGGCGTAAGCAATCACACGCTCTTTGCCTCCCTGCACCTGTGAAAGCACTGCTCCCAGTCCCACATTACTGGCATCTGTGTACAGTACGAATGGCAGACCGTAGTCAGGGTAGGCTAGGATCTCTTCACCCGTCAAGGCCCCTTTCATTTGTCTGAAGGAGTGTTCTTCTGCTTCTCCCCAGTGAAATGGCGGGCCGGAGATCTTTCCTCTCTTCTTTGGGTGGCCTACCAGGAGCTCTTGCAAAGGCGCTGCCATTTTCGTGTAGCCCTTGATGAACCTTCTGTAGTAGCCTACCAAGCCAAGGAACTGACGTACCTCCCGGACGGTAGTAGGTGTGGGCCATTCCTGGATGACTGTGACCTTCTCTGGGTCCGGTGCTACTCCTTCTGCACTGACCACGTGACCTAGGTACTGGACCTTTGGCTTCAGTAAATGGCACTTGGATGGTTTCAGCTTCATTCCATATCGGGATACTGCTTCAAAGACTTCAGCCAGGTGTTTCAGGTGGTCCTCGTAGGTCTTGGAGTACACGATGACATCATCCAGGTAGAGCAGGACGGTTTCAAAGTTGAGGTGCCCTAGGCAGCATTCCATAAGCCTCTGGAAGGTCCCGGGGGCATTGCAGAGTCCAAATGGCATGCTGTTGAACTCACAGAGGCCCATTGGGGTGGTGAAGGCCGTCTTCTCCCGATCTTCTTCTGCTACAGATACTTGCCAGTAGCCACTAGTAAGATCTAGGGTAGAAAAGTAGTTAGAGGCTTTCAAGGCAGCGAGGGATTCCTCTATCCTTGGCAAAGGGTAGGCATCCTTGTGTGTTATCTGATTTATCCGTCTGTAATCCACACACATCCTCATCGTGCCATCCTTCTTTCTTACCAGGACCAGGGGAGCCGCCCAGGGGCTACAACTGTCCCTTATGACGCCTGCCTCCTTCATGTCCTTCAGCATGTCCTTTGTGCGCTGGTAATGGGCTGGTGGAATAGGCCTATGTCTTTCCTTAATGGGAGGATGACTGCCTGTGGGTATGTGATGTTGCACCCCTTTGATCCTACCAAAGTCTAGTGGGTTCTTACTAAAGACCTGCTCGTATTCCTGCACGACCCTGTAAACCCCATGTTTCTGGTAGTCGGGTGTAGAGTCAGTCCCCACGTGTAGTTTCTGGCACCAATCCTCTAACTGCTTTTGGGAGGTCTCGCCCTCTTTTGAGTCAGCTTGTGTCAGGGGACCTACAGGTGTTATGGCGTCATCTGAGCATGTAAACAGTTTGGCTATGGTAGCGTACCTTGGTAGTCTGGCTTCCTCCTCCCCACAGTTCAACACTCGTACAGGCACTCGTCCCTTGTGTACATCAACTACCCCCCTGGCTGTCAGAATCGTGGGCCAGTGGTCTGAATGAGTGGGCTCTAGTACAGCCTGGTAATCTTGTCCTCTGAGACCTACCGCTGCTCTACACCACATCATCATTTCACTCCGTGGGGGTATCACAATGGGGTTAGCATCCATCACCCGTACACTACCAATCTCACCGCCAGTCTGTTTTACCTGTTGCTTCCTCAGAATGATTCGGATCTCTTTTTGCAAGGCTCTTTGCGACCTGCCCTCAGCACCTTCAACAATCTGGTGAAGCAACAACAACACTTCCTCTAGGCAATTTTCTATGACATTAGTGCCTAAAATCATTTGCGGGTTCCTTTCTCTAATATCAGTGTCCACAACAATCAGTCCTTGTCCCTTCATTTCCTGCCTTCCCACCTTTATGGTTACCTCTTTGACCCCGATCTGGTCTATAGGTTGTCCGTTGGCAGCATAGATGGTGAGGGAGGGGTCCGGTGGTCGGAGATCGTCGTCCGACCAAAACCTACGATAAAGGACATACGGGATCGTGGTGACCTGAGAGCCGGTGTCCAATAATGCCGGGGTAGGGATCCCGTCCAGGACAATGGACAGGACAGGACGTCCACCCACGTACTGATCACAGCAGCGACTTGGGCCTGATCTTCTTAATCCTGAGGACTGGCCCCCGGCCCCAGGTTTGGCTCGTTTAAAGGACAGGCCCTTGCATAGTGTCCTGCCTCCTGGCAACGACGACAGATGGGTTGTCCAGATGAGTCATAGCGATCACTGCTCCTGCCTCGGGTTGGGGGACCTCTTCTCCTCCGCATCCAAGGGACGTCCTCTGGGTTGTCAGCTAGCAGGATCCGATGAGGGACTTTGGTCTCTGAGGGCAACTGCATTGCTTTCAGGATTTGTGCGACGTCCTTAGTGAGCTGTTGCACCTGGGAGGATAGTGTATTTATGGTCTCTGCTGGCGTGTTGAGTCCTTTTGCAGTTATCAGGGCCTGCGAGGAGGTTTCCGCTCCTGCAGCCGTGGAACTGGCAGGCCATGCTGGTGCGACGGGGTCTGTGTCCACAGGAGGTTGGAGTGCTTTCACTGCCCTGTCTTTCAGAATGGCAAAGTCCACGTCAGGGTGTTCCAGGGACCACAGCTTCATCTGCTTCCCATCCTCAGGAGAACGCAGGCCCCGCAAGAATTGTTCCTTCATCATCCGGTTTCCTTCCTGATCACTGACAGGGTCCACCAGCTTGAGAGCCCGCAGTGCAGCCTGCAGCCTGAGGGCATAGTCTCTTATACTATCTTGGGGCTTCTGACGGCAGTTATAGAAGTCCGTCCTCAGCTCTCCCTCTGTGCGGTGTTCAAAAGCAGCTGCTAGTTTGGCAAAGATGGTCTCAACAGAGCTCCGGTCATCATTGGTCCAGGACTCAGCTTCCAATTCTGCTGCTTCAGTCAATTGTCCCAGCACCACAGCGGCCCTCTGCTTACCAGTCATCGCGTGCATGTCTAGCAGGGTGTTGATCTTCTTCTTAAACCCGGTCAGCGTGTCTATTTTACCGGCGTATTGGGGCAGCCATTGCGCTCCTGGGACATACAGCAAGGAAACTGGCATTATGGGGGAGATTTCGGCCGGCGCAGCTGCGACCGCGGCACCGGCACCAGGCGCTGCTGCGTCTAGCGCGACGGGGGCTGGCCTCGCTTGGGCTGCGTCGCCCTGACCAGGGGCATTACCTCCTGCAGCGTCCATTTTTCTTCAAAAAATCTCCGCGCCCCCTTTCCACTTCCTGGGTCAGAACGCTCTCTGAATTGTGGGGATTCTGGGGCGGCCACACCTCTTCGTGGGTGGTGCTCTTCTCCCTCGCGCGGGCTGCAGCGCGCGCTTTTGAAGATGGCAATATGGCGACGGTTCAATTTTTGCGGTCGGACCTCTGAGGCACACGGTCACCTGTCTGAACAGGTCTAGTCCTTATCCTGTTCGTGACGCCAGAAGTTGTGAAGCCCCGCTAGTATGTGTCGGTGCAGTACCTTCAGGGACTCCACGTGGATGGAACAGTCTGGTCACAGGTAGGGAACCTTCTTTTAGGATTGTCGTGACGCCACTCTCAGTATTGCGGTCAGCGGGGACCGCCACTGCAGATTAAGGGATGCCTGGGGCTGATGGTGGGTGCAGTCAGTATATTAGCCCCCTGAGAGTGAGGCAAGCCCCAGGCCCCGGTGTATGTGTGTGGGACCACAGGTCGCAGAATGACTCAAACACAGTCCAAGAAGTCTTTCAACGTGTTTACTCACTGTTTGGAGGTCACGGTGAGATGCCCGGGCGACACTGTGATAACCAGGTTGAACCAGGAATTCCAGGAGGCCGTTCTGAGGGTAGCTGTCCACTCGCCTTCCTTGCACTCTTTCTGTTTTAGGAGGATCCTTTGCTTGAAGCGTGGTAGGACCCCTCCAGGGAAGCTGTTACCACCCTGCTCCCCTCTCTCTGGCTCGTCTGCCGGCAGCGTGGCCTTGGTGGGATGGCTTCTGGCCCTGTCCCCTTATGGGCCTGGTGATTGCTGCTTGGCTCAAGCTCTGTGTAGTAGTGGTGAGGGCATGAAGCACCCCCCCCACCTGTAGGTTAAGCAGCTCTGGATGATCTGCTGCCTGTACTGGGGACCTAGTTCCCCTTGTGTGCTCGGATACCGGGATCTCCGTACTCAGCCACCCCTCTCTCTGGATGATTTTCAGGCCGACCCACGGTACTCCTTTCTCCCCCGCTTTCAGCTACTGCACTCCTCAGGACCTGTCTGACACGAGAGCTCCTCTGCCCTGCTTCCTCACACTTCAACTTCTTCCTCCAGACTCCCCTCTTCCTCTCTCTCTCTGCCCTGCTTCCTAGCAACCAGCCCCTGAACACACCCCCAGCTGGGAATTGAAAGTTAACTCCTTCTGGCTACCCAAGGGTCCCCTCTGGTGATGTGGGAGGCCTGGTCACTATATGTTTGTGTGTGCACCTCATCCTGGCCTTTGGAGATTACCTGGAAGCATTGCTCCCGCATGGGTGCAATACTCTGTGGTGCCTGACCAGGTCAGGGGCGCCACATATACAAAGGGATTTGGCTGACTGGCTTGTTTCAAAAGCTAAGTCAGCCATATTCCCTCTCCCTGACAAAGAATGGGCTTACTTAGCTACTGCAAAAAGCCAGTTAGCCCGCTTATCATAGAATACACAAGTTGACACAGGAAACACTCAGGTTTGTGATGGGCAGTCCGGCTCTTTTTGGTGATCTGGCTCTGCTCATGATAAAGAGCAGTCTCGTTTGGATCCTAAATGGCTCCCTATTAAATATGTGTTCAAGCAAGATGAACACATATTGAAAATGACATTAAAATGCCCACCCGCGACCGAAAGCCCACGTTTGCAGCAGGGAGCCGGCTCATTGTCTTGGATCGGTTGTGAATGACCAAGCTATAACTCCAGTGTTAAACACAAGATGAATGTTTAGCTGCTGAGACCATTGCTGATGTCTTGAGAACACCTTTGTCTATTTTTCATGATTTTTAAAGCCACTTTGCATCTGTTGTTAGTTTGAAATATGTGTGTAAAGGCACTTTACAATAAGTGGTGGTGAAAATGAGATGCTCAAGGAATCTGTAATAGATCAATTCCAATTAATCAAACCTATCAACGCTGAACAAAGTTAGTGTAGCACAGGGGTCCCTGCTGGGGAGAGGCAGAGCAGTGCAGGGACGCCAGTGCTGATGCCAGTGCTTGTTCAGTGTTCGCCTCACTCACCGGCGCGGCCGTACTGCGCCCTGCCTCGCTTCCCTGCAGTTCTCCATGTATGTCTATCCCGCCTTCTGCTCCCGGGGCCTGTGCACAATCCACAGGTCCCCTGGAAGCACAATTATGGTGAGCAAGCATGCACACTCACTCTCTCTTAAAGGAAGAGCGCACCTATTTCTGGAAGTGCCCCTCAGCCTATGGTCAGTCTGTTAATGTCTGTCTAGCTAGCTAGTGGACAGGTTCTGTTTGGCTATTATCCGTTACCGTCACCCATGCCCACTAGCCTATAATTTCTCCCTTCACCAGCCATCCTGTCTGCCTCAACTATCCCAGCCTGCACCTGTCACCATTAGAGACTGCCTGTCCATACCTGAGCCCATTCCTGCCCTGGGGGTCAGATGCCACAGTCCCAGACACTGCCCTGGGAGTGGCAACTGGCAACTACACAGTAGGTGCTTAGTCAAGCCAATCCCACTTTAAGCCCAGGTCCCCCCTGTGGTTTAGTGGGTCCAATCCCACTCGCTGGCCAATCACTGGCATGCGGTGCAAGGTTCTGTCCCCTTGAAAGCGTAAACCTAAAAATCAGAACTGTCTAAAAAAAAATTAGTGCACAGACATAGTTCCAGTTAGAGATCAGAAAGTACTGTAAATATAGTCACAATATTGTACTTAGCCCACAGGATTAAGAAAGGAAAAATACACCTCACTGATATTGCAATTATTTTTACAGCTCTAGGATGCTATGGAAAAGTAAGAGCCGCACAGGTCTATCAGTAACGCTGCAACCCCAGACACCTGTGAGGTCCACAGTGTGAGATGTTGTCAAAAAGTCCTTGTTCAGGCCACAAATTAGTAGCCTTTGACGAATCAAGAAGACCAAATTCTGATTTATAAAAATATAAGCAACTTTACTGAACTTTGTCAACTAGAACCACAACAACTGATAACAGGCAAAATACTTTGTCCTCATAACTAAGTTCTGTGTCATACAGAGGCTTGAAGCCTATGTTTATAAGATATAGCATTTTGATTATATTGAGCTGTCTCACTTGTGTCAGAGTCTCTCCCAAGCCTTCTACTCAGACTTTCACTTTCCACCATGGCAGTAGTCCCTTCCCTCTTGACCCTTCCTGGTCAGATTAGTGCTTGCACTTATATTCCAGGAATTGATAACACAATGCCTTGTAGCATATTCTTTCTTAAATGTCATGAGCCCCTTTGTCCCACAGCTCTATTTTTGGGCTTCCGCCTGTATTTATTGCAGGTGACAGATACCTTCTTCAATGCCCCCAGATTTTGGCCATCTAAACTAAAACTAGTACCTTAAGCAGCACCTGTGCTGCATTCCATGAAGTTGCATGTTACCCCCTGAGTCCCCCCGTAAACCCCAAAAATACTTTTATAAAATCTCCCGCCATGTATGTAAATTGTCCGGTCCAATGGGCGTCCTAATCTGCGCCTCATGTCCCTCCTTTCGCCCTCCTCCTGTGCTGATTGACGTGGATGATGCCTCGGACGTCTTCCACGTAAGCGGGCAAAATTTCCCGGTTCACACACATTTTGCTCTGCCTTGTTGCGGGCAGAGCCGAAAACATAGGTGTGCCTGCATAAACTGGCGAGTTTTCTGTGCAGGCATGAGATTTTGCCTGGCGATGTGGATGAAGCAGGTGACGTCATCCACATCGCCGGGCAAAATCTCGCGCCTGTGCAGAGAACTCGCCTGTTCGCGCAGGTGCACCCATGTTTTCGTCTGTGCCCGCAACAGGGCAGAGTGAAGTGTGCCTGCGCAAGCCGGGAATAGAGAGATTTTGCCCACCTACGTGGATGAAGTCCGATGCGTCATCCGCCTCACAGGAGGTGCAGATTAGGATGCCCATCAGGTCAGACCCGACAATTTACATACAGGGCGGGTGAGTTTATAAAAGTATTTTTGGGGTGTACAGGGGGCATCAGGGGGTAACATGCACCTTCATAGAATGCAGCACAGGCACTGCATAAGGTGCTACCTTTAGTTTAGAAGGCCAAAATCTGGTGACAGGTAAGGAGAATCTGCGAGTTGTTACCAGGCATCATCAGACTGCGGACCATACAGGAACCATAGCACTCTTAAGACATAGTCAATATCTATATATATATAATTGCCTTATTCTGTCTGTCTGTCTGTCTGTCTATCTGTCTGTCTGTCATGCTCCAAAATTGTGTCCTTACGGTGACACAAAGCTGATTGGCCGCTGGGCTCGCCATGGCCCCGCCCCCCCACACCGATTGGCTGCTCGCCCAGGCTGCGCCCCCACACGGATTGGCCAGCCGCTCGCCCAGGCTCCGCCCCCCCCACAGATTGGCCTCTCGCCCCGGCACCCTGCAGGCATTGGCAATTCGGCCACGCCACGCCACGCCCCCCTCACGCAATGCACGCTAGCTCTGGCCCCGCCCCCTCCCTCCCCCCGCGCATTCCCCGAACTGACACGGCTGTCACGGAGGTGAGTACTGTACTCCCCCCCCTTCCCCCCCCCGCGCATTCCCCGAACTGACACGGCTGTCACGGAGGTGAGTACTGTACTCCCCCCCCCACCCCCCCTGGCCCCCGCTCGCACGGGAGTGGTGTGGATACGTTGGTAACCATGCTCGCATGGTTACAAGCGTATCAAGGTCCTGCTGCGGCGGAAGATCCACACGCACACACATAACAGCACACACACAAACATACACACACATCAGATCACACTCACTCTCACACACACACCTCACACACACCTCACATCGCATCCACACACTCACAGCATCCGCCGATATCGCTTGCTTCTCGGCCTCGATACTGTGCTGTTGTGATCTTCCAGGACCTGACGGAGGATCACATGGCCAGAGGCATGTGATATCTCCGGATGTTGTGAGTATCAGCGCGTATGTGCGATATCGTCAGTGTCTGTGTGTGTGAGTGGATGCGATCGGGTGTGTGTGAGTGGATGCGATCGGGTGTGTGTGAGTGGATGCGATCGGGTGTGTGTGAGTGGATGCGATCGGGTGTGTGTGAGTGGATGCGATCGGGTGTGTGAGTGTCGGCAGAGGAGCACGGCGTGCTGGAGGAGGCTGGGAGCAGAGAGGCTGATCATGGGGAAGGCTGGGAGGAGAGAGGCTGATGCTGGGGGAGGCTGATGCTGGGGGAGGCTGGGACGAGGGAGGCTGATGCAGGTGGAAGCTGATGCTTGGGGAGGCTGATGCTGGGGGAGGCTGGAAGGAGAGAGGCTAATGCTGGTGGAGGCTGATGCTTGGGGAGGCTGATGCTGGGGGAGACTGGGAGGGGAAGGCTGAAGCTGAGGGAGGCTGGGAGGAAGGAGGCTGGGAGGAGAGAGGCTGATCTGGGGAAGGCTGGGAACGGGAGGCTGCTGAGGGAGGCTGGAAGGAGAGAGGCTGATGCTGGGGGAGGCTGGAAGGAGAGAGGCTGATGCTGGTGGAGGCTGATGCTTGGGGAGGCTGATGCTGGGGGAGACTGGGAGGGGGAGGCTGATGCTGAGGGAGGCTGGGAGGAAGGAGGCTGGGAGGAGAGAGGCTGATCCTGGGGAAGGCTGGGAAGGGGAGGCTGATGCTGAGGGAGGCTGGAAGGAGAGAGGCTGATGCTGGGGGAGGCTGGAAGGAGAGAGGCTGATGCTGGGGAAGGCTGATGCTGAGGGAGGCTGGGAGGGGAAAGCTGATGCTGGGGAAGGCTGGGAGGACGGAGGCTGGGAGGAGAGAGGCTGGGGAAGGCTGGGAGAGGGAGGCTGATGCTGGAGGAGGCTGGAAGGAGAGAGGCTGATGCTGGCGGAGGCTGATGCTGGGGGAGGCTGGAAGGAGAGAGGCTGATGCTGGTGGAGGCTGATGCTTGGGGAGGCTGGGAGAGGGAGGCTGATGCTGAGGGAGGCTGGGAGGAGGGAGGCTGGGAGACGTAGGCTGAGAGAAGAGAGGCTGATGCACACACACACACACACACACGCGCGCGCACTGCACAACACACCACACACACACACACACACACACTGGGAACCACAAACAACTGCCCTACACAGACACCCACACACACAGACAACGCTGGACACACACAACACCCAAACACCGCGGCACACACAAATATACGCACATACCGCACAACACACACATTGCACAAAACATACCTCCCCCCAAAACACACCACACACACACAAACCGCGCAACACACACACACAACGCTACAGACACACAGCGCTCCACAAACAACGCAACACACATACAACACCGCTCTCACCCCCCGTCACACCCAGAACATGTACAGCGCCTACACAAACACTTGGTAACTACACACAACAACATCTATATATATATATATATATATATATATATATATATATATATATTTATATATATAACAAAAATCATACATGAACTACACAATACGTAAATTCTAGAATACCCGATGCGTAGAATCGGGCCACCTTCTAGTCACATATAAACATCTACATTTCCCCACCACTCCTTCCCTATACTGTCCAATCACAAGATTTCCCATGATAATAAAACTCTGGGTTCTTTAACTCAATTGGAGAGCTTACTTTACTGACATTCACTGTCTTTGTGGCTCAGCAAACTGATGTCAGCAAAGTTGTTTGGTTATGTGACTATGCATGCAGGGCTTTAGTGGCACTGTTGATAAGGTCATGGCAAATCTACACCAACAGATTTTAGTTTTTCTTCACAAGTTGATATCAGAGAGAATAGATCTGTTATTCGCAGCTGTCATCTATCATGGCCTGGCCAACTGCTATCATCCTCTCTGCTGTAGCGGTCACTGTTCTCCTCCATGTCCTGGTAATAAGAATGTGGGCACACACGTTTGTTTGCATGAGGTAGAAAACTAGAGAAGTCCGTGGTATGAGAAATATTCTGCACCCAGCATATGCCATTTTCTAAATGGTCGGCTGAATGTTCCTACCTAGTACTTGACTTAGCAATGAACCTCTAATTTGGAGCATGTTTCCTGATCAGCGAGAAAGTCACCTCATTGTTGCTTCTTCAGATTACATTATTGCCAAATGTGTTGTGTTTTATGAGGGCCCATTTCCCTTTATCTACTAACAGCCGCTATAGCAGTTTATCTCAAGAAATGAAATTGATCCTATCTCTTGCTTATGGCAAGCTAAATTCCCAGTATTATACCGCCTATGAAAGCTTTTATAAAGAAGTTATCCGCTCTAAGGAAGAATATAACTGGGGATTTATGCTGGGCTTATGACTAAGCTATGTATTATATAATAGCAAAAGAGCTAAGATGCATGGATCAACATACTGCCAGGTAAGTTGTGGAAGAATTAAGAAATGTAATAGAATAGAGTCTTTAATCATATATTTGGAAGAATTAATTAAATACATAAAATTATAAATTACTGAACAAAAATTACAATATATACGGTAATTGTGGCAGACTGGTAGTCCGATTGTACCTAACTATGGTCTGATGTGCCTGTATGCTTTTCTTAAGGGTGCTTTACATGCAACAACATCGCTCACGAGATGTCGTTGGGGTCAAGGAATTCGTGACGCACATCCGGCCTCGTTAGCGATGTCGTTGCGTGTGAAACACAGGAACGACCGGTAACGATCAAAAATACTCACCATATCGTTGATCGTTGACGCGCTGTCCATTTCCCAAATATCGTTGCTGTTGCAGGATATAGGTTGTTAGTCGTTCTTGCGGCAGCACACATCACTATGTGTGACACAGCAGGAACAAGGAACGTCACCTTACCTGCGGCCGCCGGCAATGAGGAAGGAAGGAGGTGGGCGGGATGTTCGTCCTGTTCATCTCCGCCCCTCCGCTTCTATTGGGCGGCCGCTTAGTGACATCGCTGTGACGCCGAACGAACCGCCCCCCTAAGAAAGGAGGCAGTTCGCCGGTCACAGCAACGTCGCAGGGAAGGTAAGTCCGTGTGACGGGTGTAAGCGATGTTGTGCGCCACGGGCAGCGATTTGCCCGTGACACACAACCGACGGGGGCGGGTACGCTCGCTAGCGATATCGATAGTGATATCGCAGCGTGTAAAGTGCCCTTTAGTCTCAAGGCCACAGATAGAATAACTTTTGACTCTGCACTGCATTTCAGACCACAAATTTAAAGCCTTTATGGCTTCTGCAGCTTACAGCTCAAAAACATCTCTCCAATCTGCTAGTTTTTAAAACTCAAGACAACAAAAATGCAGGTACAAGCCCTGATCACATACAAACCACGTAACTGCAATATCTTTGGCCTCCATTTGAGGTGCTTTCTAATAATGCACTTTTACCAGCTGAGGTTGTGTCTGTCCACACTCTGACAATGTCCAGTCAGTGCTGACAGTATCAGACTGCAGAGAGACACCCCTTTGACACACCACTTTTGACCAGTGCAAATTTAATAATAAAATTCAGGAAGAATAATAGAGGAACTCAGAGGTCTAAAAAATTATTTATAGGGCATCTGTCAAGTGATTTTGTAATACAATACTAATGTTATCTTTAAATAGGGCTTAAGGCCCAGTCACACTAAACAACTTACCAGCGATCCCAACAACGATCCAACCTGATAGGGATCGCTGGTAAGTTGCTAGGAGGTTGCTGGTGAGATGTCACACTGCGACGCTCCAGCGATCCCACCAGCAACCTGACCTGGCAGGGATCGCTGGAGCGTGGCTACACGAGTTGCTGGTGAGCTCACCAGCAACCAGTGTCCCAGCCCCCAGCCAGCAGCGCCATGTGGAAGATGCTGCGCTTGGTAACTAAGGTAAATATCGGGTAACCAACCCGATATTTACCTTGGTTACCAGCGCACGCAGCTACACGTGCAGAGGGCAGGGAGCAGCGCACACTGCTTAGCGCTGGCTCCCTGCTCTCCTAATTACAGCACACATCGGGTTAATTACCCGATGTGTGCTGCAGCTGCATGTGCACAGAGCAGGGAGCAGCGCACACTGCTTAGCGCTGGCTCCCTGCTCTCCTAGTTACAGCACACATCAGGTTAATTACCCGATGTGTACTGCAGCTAAATGTGCATAGAGCAGGGAGCAGCGCACAATGCTTAGCGCTGGCTCCCTGCTCTCCTAGTTACAGCACACATCGGGTTAATTACCCGATGTGTACTGCAGCTAAATGTGCACAGAGCAGGGAGCAGCGCACAATGCTTAGCGCTGGATCCTTGCTCTCCTAGCTACAGTACACATGGGGTTAATTACCGATGTGTACTCTGCTACACGTGCAAGAAGCAGGAGCCGGCACTGACAGTGAGAGCGGAGGAGGCTGGTAATGAAGGTAAATATCGGATAACCAAGGACAGGGCTTCTTGGTTACCCGATGTTTACCATGGTTACCAGTGTCCTCAGAAGCCGGCTCCTGCTGCCTGCACATTTAGTTGTTGCTGTCTCGCTGTCACACACAGCGGGACAGCAACAACTAAAAAATGGCCCAGGACATTCAGCAACAATCAACGACCTCACAGCAGGGGCCAGGTTGTTGCTGGATGTCACACTAAGCAACATCACTAGCAACATCGCTGTTACGTCACAAAAGTTGTTCGTTAGCAGCGATGTTGCTAGCGATGTTGCTTAGTGTGACGGGGCCTTTAGGGAGACCTTTCAGGATCAGTAAGTTTTATTGTTCTACCTTATGCTGTATCTTGCTGTAAGCTCTATAGAATTCAGTGTCTCCTTCACGCTAGTCAAGTGTATGTAAATATAATTTGCATATTCACTGCTCCCCCCTCTCACATCCCAGTGCATTCACTATCACTGCTGAGAGGTGGGACAGAGTATGGGTGGGAGTAGCAGTGCAAATTCAGTTCAGATTTACTATCACTGATGCCAGCACTGAGAGATGGGAGCAGGGCATATGCAGTTTGCATTTACATATGGTTGACTAAATACTACATCAAACTGAATTCCCTGGAACTTACAACAAGATAACAGGATAATGTAGAACAATAAAACTCACTGATCCTGAAAGGTCTCCTTATGCCCTATCTATTGTAACGTTGCGCCCTGCAACGTGGGGGTTCCACTCGCTTGCAGCGGTGTGAGGTAGCTTCAGCAACACACGTACACAGTCTCTTCATAGAAATTCCGGCAGTTTATTAAAAACACTCAGCATAAACTGCCCTCAAACATAAACAATAAGTCCATAATGGAAGTTTAGCAACTTCCCCACTCTCTGGCTCCTGCCAGCGTACAGCTCTAGCCAAGGTTCCTTCCAGCACCCAGGGCCCTCTGCAGACCCCTGTCTGTCTCTCCTCCTGGAGAGATTCGGCCCTACAGCCCTGGCCTGGCTGCACTCACCTCAGACTCAATATCAGAGCCCTGTGCTCAGCCTCCATGCAGGCTGAAACACCCAGAGCTCCTGGCTCTGCTCTAACTTGTTTCCAGCACACACACTGGACATCTAGAGCCAGTCTCTCTCTAGACTGCCCTAGACACACTCTACCCAGGTTCAGAGACAGGATTGCTTTAACCCCTGGAGCCACCCCCACAGGTGGTAAGGAGTGTGTAATCAGCATCACACACCCTTCCACGGCTCTGCATGTAATGCAATCCTGTGGAACCACAGGTCCCAGCCAGCTTCACATTGCAGAGCACCCACGCTTCTGCAAAACATACCGGCCCTTTGTAATACAGCCGGTTGATACCTCACATACCCTCCCCCTCTGTTCAAACCCGTAGGGGAGAACACTTGCCAATGATCTGGGGCCGCGAGACAGGGCATTCCCGCTGCCATGCCCCACCAGTTGAGAGGGCCGTCCAAGAGCATTAGTCCCTGAGGCATCGCCCGACACTGTCACCAAATCCTGTCTGGTCAACCTAGGGTTAAAGGACGTCCCCTTTCCGGACCGTTCTCCCCCAGACCCCCTCCCAGGGTAACCGTAGTAGAGAGACATGTCCCCAGTCAAACCTACAGTCTTGTCCGAACCTAGGCTTCTCGAGTACCCCCAAGGCTACTGTCGGGAACTCTAAGCTCATAGCGGCCACTATCTACAGTACATCGTAGGTTACCACTCTGTCGGCGATTCCTTTTACTACTACTGGACCGACACGCCATCTTCCACTTCTTTCCCCTGAACAACGGGTGGAAGACGGCTGCTGTCCCCCACATAGTTGGCGAAGCTGCTCCTTAATTTTCAGGTTTTCTTGCCACAACCGCTCCATGTCACGTACATGGTGTACCCGATATCCAAGAAGGCTTCGAATGTTTCCAAGACTCTCTACAGTCCCGACACAGATGAACGGAACCATACCAGCTTCCCTGGGTATCTTGCTCTCATTAGCAGCAGGGATTCTTAATCTCACCAATCCTGATTTATTCACCATGTCTTGCATGACTCGTCCGGTTTTTCCAATGACTTTCCCCACCAGAGCCCGGGGTACTTGGACAATATCTTCCGCCAGACTCTGCGCTTTCCTTTTGTACTCTAGCTGTCTAGTGGCTTCTTCCTTTTGCAGTTGGACCTGCCACTTCATACGAACACATCTGAAGTGCATGTCCTTTAGAATAGCCACCCGCTGCCCAGTAATTTCACTGGTGGACAATATCACTAACTGTTCAGCCCCTGGGGTACAGTAGACCTCACACGCTTCCACAGCTCTCTTAAATTCGTCATGCATGCACTCGGTGGCACACGCTTCTCTTAAGTCCTCAGGTATATCCACCATGCACTTGACTACAGAAGTCTCATTCATCCCTGCCACATGCTTGTCAAGTTTAGCTTCCAGAGTCAGCTCTCTTTGGGCCTCCCCAGCTTCAACATGTTTGGTCAGGATTGACACTCGCTGCTCCATCTGCTCCAAGGCTACCTGGGACCTGGACTGGTACTCTGCCAAGCGACTTCGGAGCTCTGCCACTTCTTTCTCCAGCTCCCTTACTCGACTCTCAGTAGCCGGCCTAAGAAGTATCTCTTGTTGCAGATGGTCTTTGCTCATCCTCTTGAATGAGTCTTCACTTGCACACCTCTCTGGTCTACGACACACTATTTCTGAGGCTTCTTCCATCTCAGCTTCAGAACGTTTGGGTTTCTTACACTCCTTACCCACGACCTTCTCTATATCCTCCATCGTGGTTTAACCAAGCAGGTCAGGCAGGCTCCCAGTCCTGGATGAGACCTCTGGTCCAGACTTCACCTCCTCAGAGGCTCTCTTCACTTCAGCGCCAGCTGTTTCTTGTTTCTTCACTGCATTATCTTCACCTTCCTCTGGGGTCTATGCCGTGTCACCCTCAGCCTGGGTGTCACACCCTTCAACATGGCACTCTGTTCCTTTTAGAGATTTGGGGCTGAATTCGCTGTCATCCACCCCAGCACCCGGTAGTTCACCAGTCTGCTCACCACGACTGTTGTGGATTATTCAATTCCCCCACACTCGCTAGGATTCCTTTTCCTATACCACTCTCGCCTGACAGACTATCAACTTCACACTTTGAAATCATAGGGACCACCACCATTACGTCCTTGGTTGGCTCCTTCTCTGCACTTGCAGCCCGCTGATTTCTGTCGTCACAATGTGTCAGTTCAATCTCTGATTCCTCAGTCTTTTGTAGGATATCACCGTCTGACTCCACCGCAGCAGGTGTTATTAGCACCATGTCTTCATTAACCAGGCATGTCACTTTCTCTGCACCCTCAGACGGCATACCCTGTGCCCCCTCTCGGCGCTTATTACGTCTTCGGCGTCGGGGGGAAGTTTTGCCCTTCTCGCCCATCTGTACCACACTGTACTCGTTTGTCACCTTACTAGAGTCAGTGTCTTTACTGGAGTCATCATCACTCCCCCTGGTATCCTGGACTATCATGTCCCCACTTAACCAGATATCTGCCTCCCTTTCTGGAGCTACCCCGTCTTTAATGGTCACACTATCGGTTATTCCCTTAGTCCTTATGTCACTAAGTTGGGTCCGTCCATCATTTTCTTTGGTCACCCCTAACTTAGGACAGTCAATTTTAGGAGGTGCTATCTCCTCCTTATCACACATAACTGCACAACAAGGACCCCTTTTCACCTCCCAATGTGGTGGGGTTTCCTTTGGGCTGTTCCGGCTCTTACACAAGCAACCGGATACGTCCCCCTGCTTCCACAAGTGCACAAATAATTTAGAGTCCCAACCTATAATAATTGGGTGCAGTAAATCTGAGACTACTCCAACATCATGAGAACCACTGTCCCAGGCTGTCTTAATGACCACTCTGTAGACCGGGTATTCTGTCTCATTACTGTGGGTGCAGCCGACGTGGATCTTCCTTCCAGGAATCAAGTGGACATCAGAAGTGGCCCTCACCAGGGTCACCAAGCTCCTTGAGTCTACGACTCCTGTTACAGATTCCCCATCCACTTCCACGGAACACAGACGTGGCTTCTCGTCGGATGGGTGGTCTATATTGCAAACAGGACACTTGTGGCATGAACACTGTTGTCCCTGGCTACAGTCCATCTGCGCCACTTCACCCTTGGATTTGGGATGCTCCGCACCCTTTTGGGGAACCACCGCTTTCTGGGACTCCATCCCCTTATGGGCAACCACCCCTTTATGGGACTCCACCCCCTTATGGGCAACTATTCCCTTCTGGGACTCCGCCCCCTTTTGCGGTTTCCATGCAATGTCCTTAGCCCCCAGTTCACACAGTTTGCCCTTGTCTCCCTGGGCACCCAGTGTCCCTACTGGCCCCCGAAGGGAACGCTCAAACTGGTCCATGGCTGCGACATCGCTACACACTGACAGCTCCTGCTGTCCCTGGACCAGGAACTGGTACAGCTCCTCCACAACGTCCGCAGGGACCATTCCCTCTTTTTGGCTTTTAGCCCCCACTGCTGTCACTGGACCTCCAGGCACATGCTGTTGGTGCTGCTGGCTCTGCAGCAGCTGGTTCAGGAGCTCCTCCATGCTGCAACGAAAAGAGGAACAGGAGGGGCGCTCCAATGGGTAATACCTGGTGGTCAAAGACAGGGGGGGGGTTAGAGAACCACTAACCTTTCCGGGTTGTACCGCCCGTACAACCAGGGTCTCCAGCCTGTGGTGTATCACTGCTCACCAAGCAGGGGCCTCGCAATTCCGGCTGGCCTGGAACCTCCAGTCGCTGGACTCTCGCCACTGCAGCACAGAACCCTGCAGACCCACTGATTCACCACCAAGTGCTTGAGAGCGCTGTCCCTGTTCGTGGACCCACCGATCCACCGCCAGCTGCTTGAGTGCGCAGACAATTTTCGTGGACCCGCCGATCCACCGCAAACCGCTTCAAAAAGTTTTCGTGGACCCGCCGATCCACCGCAAGCAGTCCGTATCCACAGGAATATGTCCTAGGCCGTTGCCCCTAGCAACCAGGCTGCGTTGCCCCTAGCAACCAGACCGCATGCCCGCATTCGAGACACCATATGTAACGTTGCGCCCTGCAACGTGGGGGTTCCACTCGCTTGCAGCGGTGTGAGGTAGCTTCAGCAACACACGTACACAGTCTCTTCATAGAAATTCCGGCAGTTTATTAAAAACACTCAGCATAAACTGCCCTCAAACATAAACAATAAGTCCATAATGGAAGTTTAGCAACTTTCCCACTCTCTGGCTCCTGCCAGCGTACAGCTCTAGCCAAGGTTCCTTCCAGCACCCAGGGCCCTCTGCAGACCCCTGTCTGTCTCTCCTCCTGGAGAGATTCGGCCCTACAGCCCTGGCCTGGCTGCACTCACCTCAGACTCAATATCAGAGCCCTGTGCTCAGCCTCCATGCAGGCTGAAACACCCAGAGCTCCTGGCTCTGCTCTAACTTGTTTCCAGCACACACACTGGACATCTAGAGCCAGTCTCTCTCTAGACTGCCCTAGACACACTCTACCCAGGTTCAGAGACAGGATTGCTTTAACCCCTGGAGCCACCCCCACAGGTGGTAAGGAGTGTGTAATCAGCATCACACACCCTTCCATGGCTCTGCATGTAATGCAATCCTGTGGAACCACAGGTCCCAGCCAGCTTCACATTGCAGAGCACCCACGCTTCTGCAAAACATACCGGCCCTTTGTAATACAGCCGGTTGATACCTCACACTATATATATAATTGCCTTATTCTGTCTGTCTGTCTGTCTTGCTCCAAAATTGTGTCACCGTGACAGTGTCACCGTGACAGTGTCGTTAGCGTGACAACTGTCGGATTGGCCGCTGGGCTCGGCCTGGCCCCGCCCCCCCACGGATTGGCCGCTCGCCTCGGCCTCGCCCCGCCCCCCGCATGGATTAGCCGCTCGCCCCGGCCCTCCGCACGCATCGCCCGCTCCAGCATACACCGGCTCCCGGTACACATGTGCAGGGAGCCGGCATACGCTGACGCCTCGCCTGCTCGCCCCCGCCACACTCGGTCCCGCCCCCGGCGGACATAACCTTGCGATGCTGGGATCGTGACGGAGCCGGTGTACGCTGGTAACCATGATACACATCGCGTAACTATAGGAAGCGCTTCCCTTAGTTACCCGATGTGTATCATGGTTACCAGCGAACACCCGCTCCCGGTACACATGTGCAGGGAGCCGGTATATGCTGCGGTCAATAATGAAGTGTCATGCAGCGGTGAAAGAGTTAAAGACACTGCAAGACACTTCATTATAGGCAGCGGGCACCCCCAGAAGAGAGAAGACAGAAGAAAGAAGACCCCGCAGTCATACTCACCAGACGCCGATCGGGAGCAGGTGAGTGCATCAAGGTCCTGCAGCGGTGGAACACACACACGCACACACATAAGAAAAGACACACACACATTAGATCACACTCACTCACTCTCACACACACCTCACACACACATCAGATAGCATCCACACACTCATAACATCCAGTGATATCGCTTACTTCTCGGTGGCGATACTGTGCGTGCAGTGACCTTCCAGGACCTGCTGGAGGATCACATGGCCGGAAGCATGTGGTATCTCCGGATGTTGTGAGTGTGTGAGCGTGTATGTGCGATATCGTCAGTGTGTGTGTGTGTGTGCGTGTATGCGATCGGATGTGTGCGTGTATGCGATCGGATGTGTGCGTGTATGTGATCGGATGTGTGCGTGTATGCGATTGGATGTGTGCGTGTATGCGATCGGATGTGTGAGTGTCGGCAGAAGGCAGAGGAGCACGGCGTGCAGCACAGCTGCTGGGACCGCCCACCGGAGGGCACAGGGAGAAGTGGGGTGTGAGTGTATGCAATCAGATGTGTGCGTGTATACTGTCTGATGTGTGACTGTGGAGCACGATGGGGAGTGCGCAGCATGGGGGATGGAGCACGATGGGGGGTGCACAGCATGGAGGATGGAGCACGATGGGGGGTGCACAGCATGGGGGATGGAGCACGATGGGGGGTGCACAGCATGGGGGATGGAGCACGATGGGGGGTGCGCAGCATGGGGGGTGCGCAGCATGGGGGATGGAGCACGATGGGTGGTGCGCAGTATGGAGGATGGAGCATGATGGGGGGTGCGCAGCATAGGGGATGGAGCACGATGGGGAGTGCGCAGCATGGGGGATGAAGCACGATGGGAGTGCGCAACATGGGGGATGGAGCACGATGGGAGTGTGCAGCATGGGGGATGGAGCATGATGGGGGGTGCGCAGCATGGGGGATGGAGCACGATGGGGAGTGCGCAGCATGGGGGATGGAGCATGATGGGGGTGCACAGCATGGGGGATGGAGCACGATGGGGGGTGCGCAGCATGGGGGATGGAGCACGATGGGGGTGCGCAGCATGGGGGATGGAGCACGATGGGGGGTGAGCAGCATGGGGGATGGAGCACGATGGGGGTGCGCAGCATGGGGGATGGAGCACGATGGGGGTGCACACCTCCCCCCAAAACACACACACAGCGCCACACGCGCACCGCACAACACACCACACACACACACTGGGAACCACAAACACCGCCCTACACAGACACCCACACACAGACAACGCCGCACACACACAACACCCAACACACAAACACCGCGGCATACACAAATATGCGCACATACCGCGCAACACACACACTGCACAAAACATACCTCCCCCAAAACACACACACGCACTCCACACCCACACAAACCGCACAACACACACAGCACCACACACAGACAACACTGCAGACACACAGCGCTCCACAAACGACGCAACACACACAACACCGCTCTCACACCCCCCCACACCCAGACAACACCCAGAACATTTACAGTGCCCTACACAAACACTGGCAAATACACACAACAACATCGATATATATAACAAAAAACATACATTAACTACACAATAAATTCTAGAATACCTGATGCGTTAGAATCGGGCCACCTTCTAGTTTAAAGATAAAATTAGTATTGTACTAGAAAATCACCTGACAGATTTCCTTTAAAGGGATCCAGTCATCTGATTCGTGCTACCCAAACCTTGGCCTGCATAACTCAGAGCCTTGCTGCACAATTGCAGTCAGGTATATTATTCTATGAAACGATTGCAGCAATACTGAGAAGAGTCTGCCAGGGGCAGCGCTGGACTAACCTTGTTTCTTGCAGTGGTCCCCAGCTAGATTTATAACTATATTTTCTCAGAAATGCTGTGGTGCAATAGTGTAGCCAAGCTTTGCTCCCTTTAATATCATGGGGAATACAAAAATGTATCAAAACACGTATGTTAGTAGTGGTGGCAGGTGCACTTTAACTATTATCTGCATTTTTCCACAATGAGAGGGAATACAGTTTATGTTCCTACCTTATTCTCAATTTTATCACTTGTTTTATGACCTAGTAAAAGTAACCTACTGCTAACAGACAGTAAATCTAGCCAACTGTGTAAAACTGTCTACAGACAAGTGGTACGTGTTTTCATGGCTCTTTTTAAACTCAAGGGTCTATTATACGGTATTAGGAACAAATCACACAAGTATAATAAACAACAACAAAATAACACTTCTACAAACTTATGCCTATCAGAGTTGTATATACAGAATGTTTTCTCATTGTCAGCCCTGAATATACTCCCTTTATATAACCAATGACTGTATAACCCCCATACAGAATAGATAGCGGTTGTCCGAACAATCATTCAGTTTACAGCTAACTCTCTCAAGCGCTACATACACAGAAATGATTGGGGAAGCGCTTAAGTCTTCCATACAAGAGAGTCCCGGAAAAAGTTCACTTGCAGCAGATTGTCTCCCGAATAACAAAACTATCGTTTGCTGGAAATCCAACAATCCTTCTCTGCCCCCAACACCAACTGTTACGGAAAAGTGGGGAAGTGGGGAGGCCAGCAAACACATTGGATTGTTGGCTTGTCACGCCCGCAGCCGCTCACCATCATGAGGTCATCTCAGGTCACTGCAGTGCTTCTCACAGCAGTGTGTGAGCATGCAGTCAATGCTATAACAGCCAATGGGGATCCGTTCATCATTGACTGGGTGAGTGATAGTATGGGACCATTGTGGGACCCCCTTATTGGATTACACCGGACCCAGATTAGGGATTTGTAAGGGGGATAAATTGAAGAATGTCTCTTGTTTTTATTTCTTTAATAATTTTCTCTTTTAATGTCTTTCAGGTTCGCTTTTGGGGAATGTTGTGGGACGTCGCTATGGATTACATCGGACATTTTTTTGTTAAACTTTGTTTTATTTTCCTTTTTTCAACTACTGGATTAGTAATGGGGGGTATCTGATAGACACCCACCCATTACTAATACCGGGGCTTGATGTTAGCTGGCAATTCAAAGCTGAAATCAACTCCTTATATTAGCAAATTTGCCACTACACCAGGGCAACGGGAAGAACCAAGGTGAAGCACCACTTCTGAGGCAGCTGTGGCCTGCTCTTTTTAGACTGGGGAGAGCCTAATAACTATGGGCCTCCCCAGCTTGAAAATACCAGACCCCAGCTGTCTGCTTTATCTTGGCTAGTGATCCAATTTGGGGGGGGGACCCCACATTTTTTTGTTTTAAATGATTTATTAATTTTAAATAAATAAATGTAAAATAATAGTATGGTTGCTCTCTGTTTTGGATTACCAGCCAAAGTGAAACTACCAGCTGCGGTCTGCAGGCTGCAGCTGTCTGCTTCACCTTAGCTGACTGACAAAAATAAGGGGGATCCCACATTGGTTTTTTTTGTTTGTTTTAACAATGAATTTTGGAGCTTTAAACAAGGCTAAACACCCTTTAGTGTAACATGAAAGGCACTAAATGGTGCAAACTTACTATATGAAGGGGGATGGGACATTATATATGTGTTGCACATCTATCTATCTATCTATCTATCTATCTACCTATCCAGCTATCATTCTAGCTTTTGACTGTATGTAAAACTCCATGTGAAGAACGCATGTCCGTGTGTAGTCCATGTACCACAAGTTTTTCTCGCACCCATTGACTTGTATTGCCGAGGTATGGAGCCACTCGCAGCATGCTGAAATTTGCCCCTCACGCAGAAGATTTCAGAGATAAAACTAGCAGATGTCCTTTGCTCTATTGGTTAACATTGTTGCAAGTGCATTGCGATGTTTTCGCGCATTGCACTAGCAAATTTTATACGCAGATGTGACTGAACCCTAATAGTTATTCTGTGGACAGATATTCCCACCTGTGCAGCAACTCCAGTGTGACCATGGGCCTCTTGACTGCTTCCCTAATTAATGCTCTTCTTGCCTGGGATCTCAGTTTAGGTGGATGGCCATGTCTTGGTAGGTTTGCAGTTGTGCCATACTCCCTCCATGAATTGAACAGTGCTCCATGAGATTTTCACAGCTTAGGCTATTTTTTTTAAAAAACTAATCCTGCTTTAATGTTTTCTACCACTTTACTCCTGACCTGTCTGATGAGTTCCTTGGTTTTCATGATGCTGTTTAATTTCTAATGTTTTCAAGCAAACTTCGGAGGCCTTCACAGAACATCTGTAGTTATACTGAGACTAAATTACACACTGGTGCACTCAATTTACTAATTAGGTAATTTCTGGAGGAAACTGGTAATTCAAATTTTATTTAGAGGTATCAGACTTCATGGGACTAAATATAAGTGCATGTCCCAATTTTCAGAGTTATATTTTTAAAATATTTAGAAAACCATGTATCACTTAATTTACATTTCAGAAAAACTTGCTATTTTGTTTTGGTATATCACATAAAATCCCAATAACGTACATTTACGTTTGTGGGTGTCATGAAAAAAATGTGAAAAAATTCACGGGGTATGAATTCTTTTTCAACACATTGTATTTTGCAATACTGTCCTGGTGCCATGACAACAGCTTTTAACCTGTAGATACATTTACATTGAAGCAGATGCTGTCAATCATAAGTGAGGCCAGCAGGGAATGCAGAAGTTAAGTGGGTGGAACAGTGCACTGAGCCACCCATGCAAAGGTTGTAGCAAACACCTTAATTAGCATGTTTGATTAAAGAGAACCTTTCACCAAATTTTCATATTGAACTGGGCACACATTGTAATGGTGGCTGTAAAGTGGTAAAAACTTTTTTATTTTAAATTCCATTGCAGAGATACTATCAAAATATTTGGGACCTAATGAGTTAATTTTAAAGTTCAAGTAAAAGTTATTAAATAGTTTTCACTGTACGCATATATTATCTCTCTTTGCATGAGTTGACCAATCATAAACAGGTAGTAACACAGCAGAATGTTTTATTCTGTTCTAGAGCTACTGTTAGGTTTACCTGGTGAGGTGAATCCTGAACACCCAAAATTCTGGTGGGCACACAGGTGAGGCACACAGGAAATGGATAGCTGAGGGATTGGAGGTTGCAGGCATGTTGGAGACGTCCTGAAGACCATAGACAGGTGGGTGTGATATTGGAAACTGATGGCAGACAGGCAGATGTCCTGAAGACCACAGATAGGTGGGTGCAATATTGTAAACCGCTGGCAGGCAAGCACCGAGCAGGTTGAGGTGCACAGAGAAACTTAGAGTCTTGGGATCATGCCGAGCTATCTGTAAAGCCAGCAGAGTATAACAGAGTCTAGGAACCAGGGAGAGGGAAACAAAGCAAAGATCCAGGAAAGTGCGCAACATTACCTCCTTAGGGCCCCTACCAGATGAATCCATAATGGAAGAAAGCGGATGCTTGGCATGAAATTTTCTGAGCAACATTGGAGCATTTATATCTTTCTTTGGAACCCAATATCGCTCCTCATAACCGTATCCCTTCTAGTCAATCAAGTAGAGGAGATTACCCTGAACCTTCTTAAATTTCACAATCTGGTTGATCTCATACATATGTCAGAATCAGACTTGAGGGCCGGGACAATCTTGACCAAACATCATGATGACTATGGTATTGTGGGGAATCGGGGCTTCTAAGCTGTCCCTCAAGCTAGGGGGCCCTAAGCTATCTCTAACCTCAGGGATACTATGGATGGTGCAGAGGCCTGAGTCTCCTTCCTGGCCCTGTTTGTGACCAGCCCTAATCTGATTCCCCTTTCCCAGGGAGGTACAGGACAGGACTGAGATGAAATCCACAGTTATGGACAAGCAAGGGAAAACCATAACTCAAACAGCACACACATACAAAGGTTAAGACAATAAGAGATTCAGGAAAAAAAACAAGAGCAGGAAGGATGCTACAAAAAACAAGGGTAAACTCCAAAACTGCACCAAGTAATAAGCATAACTTTCACCAGAAACTCTGGGACACAAAACCTTACAGACCAAAAAAGACAAACTATAGCTGGCATGAATGGAAGGATTCAAGCAGCATAAATAAGAGGGGAGCAAATGTGTTAGGTCTCCAGACTTAGGCTATGTGCGCACGTTGCGTACTAGCCCTGCAGAAATTTATGCAGTGATCTGAAGAGCACACGTGCGCTTCAAATCGCTGCAGAAAATGTCCGTAGAGAAAAAAAAAAAGCAGATTCCATGCGCTCTGCCTGCAGCTCCTGCCATAGACAGAGCAGGAGCTGCCGGCAAAGCGCACGGAAGAAGTGACATGTCACTTTTTGAACGCAGCGCTTCGGGCAGCAGCCGAAGTGCTGCGCTCTAAGACGCCCCGTGCGCATGGCCCCTGCACAATCTCCATAGACTGTGCAGGGGACGCAGGACGCATGCGCAGCGTAACTGCATGTATTTACGCAACGTGCGCACATAGCCATATGATCAAAGGAGCAAGCAGACCAGCACAGATTAACTCTTGCTAGTCTGCCTATGAATCAGTACACAGCAGGTTGATGCCTGTATCTGCCTGTGTTGATCCCAGACACCAGAGAAATCATTGAGTAGAGTGTCAGAATATACAATCAGAACAGAGCCCCCCGCCGCCATGCCAATTAGCGAACTTTGTGCAAAACTCTGTGTGACACCATAAAAGAGAACCTATAGAGAGCCAGAGGATATAGAAGATAGACATTAAAGGCATTAGGGAAAATCAGAGTAGATGGTAAATTAAGATGGATGGTAACCGGATTTACTTATGCAATTTACTTGCTCAATATTTTGGAATGGGCCAATGAAATGATCTTAGGTGCCAGTTTCAATTGGATGATTTTTATGGAGAGCCATACTTTATCTCCGAGAGCAATATTTGGAACAGGTTGATGGTGTCTATCATCATTCTTCTTAGCTCTTGCTGCAGCCAAATTAATTTGTACCTCAATTTAGATGTTAAAGATGTCCTGATAGATGCTCTTCACAGCAGGGAGTAGGCTTTTATCTGAAATGGGCAGGGGTAGAAGAGGTTCTCGGCTAAACACTAACAAATGGAGATCTCCCTGAAAACTCGGAAACAGAAGTGTTGTGGTTGAGAAAAGTTGCCCAAGGAAACAGTCAGCAGTCAAGGAGCTTTGAAACCAACTGGGTGTGGCAGACCCTTTTTCTGGGTACATCTAAAGACCACCAAAAGTGATGATGTAGCCAAGGGATGGAAATGTCTGTCACTCAACCAGACATTTCTCCAAGTTTGTGTCGCGGGCGGAAGAGGGGACGCCGCGCTCTCCCCACTGCTCGGGTCCGGCTGCCGCGGCTGCTGCGGCCTGCTGCTGCTCGGTGGCTCGAGCGATGGGCCGGATCCCGGGGACTCTGGCGGCGCTCCTCGCCCGTGAGTGAAAAGGGGTTGTTGGGTGTGGGAATTGTTTATTGTCCGTGACGCCACCCACGGTTGTGGTGATTTGTAGACACCACCGCTGCTCTGTATGGGGATCCCGGGAGTGATGGTATGGGGCAGCTGGATGTTAATCCTCCCCTCCGTGTGGAGGGGGGGGTTTGGTGGTCCCAGGGCCCAGTGATGAGGTGTGTGATGCAGGGCTTGGTGGGATGCAGGGACGCGGGGGCAGCTCTGTGCCTTGCGGCACTGTGGTACTCACTCAGCCTGAGACGATGACACAGTTCTCGGTAAAACACACGGCTGGAAAGACGGTTCCCACGGACGGCTGCACTTGCTTTCCCCAGTAGGTGACGGTGACGGTCCCTTTTTCCTGCACCTAAGATGATGATGGTTGCGATGGGTTCCCACCGGTAACCCGCTCCCCGGCTTGGATATGGGCCGGAGGAGCCCTACTTTGCCCGCAGGCGCTGGCCCTGAGAAACTGGTGCCCTGGCGGTGGCGGTGTCTCTTTGTAACGGTTGGACTGTTGCCTTCAATCGGGACTTGGTTGTTGGGAGACAGTCGTCCCCTTCACTGACGAATTTGGCAAATTATGGCGACTCCTAGCCTTGCCGGGATCCGAAAGGCCCCTGCCCTGGTGCTGACTGTTCTTCGTATACTGCTCCAGACCGCCGGGTCACCACCCGTCCGCGGTCCTTCCAGCAAGCTCCGAGCAGTCCCCCTGCAGACTATCACCGCCGTCTGCTGACCTTGCTGTCTCTCAGTCCGGGGCACACACCCGGACTAACTTCAGGCTTTTCTACTCTCACTTTTCTGTCACTTCAGCTTTTCTTCTTAGCTCCACTACCACTTCACTTCCTTCTACTTTCACTTCCTCAACTCCACTCCTTGTTTACTCCTTCACGTCCCTAGCTTAACTGTCTGGTTCTTCCCACCTCCAGGGCTGTGAACTCTTCGGTGGGCGGAGCCAACCGCCTGGCCCACCCCCTGGTGTGGACACCAGCCCCTGGAGGAAGGCAACAAGGATTTCTGGTTAGCTTTGGTGTCCCTAACTGGGGTGTAGGGTGTGGTGGTGTTTTGACCTGTGACCCCTGGCTTGCCCAGGGCGTCACATTCCCCCTTAGCAAAATGCAGACCGTCCGCGGGCTGCCCGTCCAACACCGGTTTTATTTTCTGTAAAATATATAAAAAAGGTAAACGGTAACATATTTACATCTTATAACATCATCCCACATCGGGAGGCACATTTCTTAAACGTTGCAAACGGTTTACGGTTACGGTTTCCGCTCTCTCCCACCCAAGCAACCTGACCCTGATGCTGCCCCTACAACCCAGGCAGCACCCCTTGACCCAAGTCCAGCACAAGTTACCCGAGCGGGATCTGTCCTTCCCCTCCAGAGGGTAGCCACAGGTCCCTGTGGTGGCTGGGCCCCAACCGGCTCTACTGCGGGCCCTCCCTCCAACCTGCCTCTCCGGAGGCGGCAATGCGGAAACGGTAACGGTAAACAACTTATTTACATTCCACTAACGTTTGTGGTTGCCCTGCAAGTTCACGGGCTTGTCCATAAGGAGTCCCTTATGCAACCTTTTCAAACGGTCCCCACGGGGACAACGGTGCCGGCAACGGCCGGTTGCAAATCACGGTAGAATCAGATGAGGCTTCGGTAATAATTTACTTATCATCTTTCAACTTTTTCAAACAAAACACTTTGGTCCCAACGGGGACAGGACAACGGTGCTCCACTGCCCTTACTCCTGGTATCCGGCTTCATCCGAGGGAGGGGGTGCAGAACTCACTCGGCTCTCCTGGCTGCCCCTCACTTTTGCATCTAGGGCAAACCACCCCCTCTCTCCACAGTGCCGGGTATACTGTACAATGATACCCGGCATCAGGTTACGGCTGGGTTGCTCCTCAGGCAGGTGGGCATTCACATCCCGCCGGGCTACAAACACTTCGGCCTCCAGGCCCGGTTCATATATAAACCCATAGCCCCGGCGGCCATCAAAAGGCCTCACCTACCCTTCGTACAGCGGGCCCCGGACACGGAATGTGGCCGGGCGGAGATTCTCCTTCTCTCTAATCGCTCGGGCCACCAGCTCGGCCTTCTTCCTCTCTCTCTCACCGATCTCCAGGCCCAGCGGTACCGACTCCCTATCCCAATATGGCGCTGCTGCGAGCTCCGGCGCACGGGTCGGGCCCCGCGGGACATTCTGGACGCTGCCCACTGTCAGGGATCTGGGCGGCAGGTCCCGCGGCGTCTTGGCCTTGGGCGCCGCCTTGCAGCGACAACCCGGCGCTACCTCAGCCGAGGTGTGGGGGATGGGCACAGGGGCTTTCCGCAGCTGGGCCTCCGGCTCGGAACGGGTCATCGGCTCCGGCTCGGGGACTTTCTCTGGAGACGCCTCCGGTGCGGTTTTCGGAGCCTTCCAGGGCAACACCTCCGGTCGACTACGGGCTCCGGCTGCAGGTCGGCCCGCCTGGGCGGGCATGCTGGGTATTGCTACCGGTTGCGGTGGTAGCAGGCCTAGTGGCGGGGTCACGGCCTCCGAGACGGGTGGCGAGGGAGGCAGCGGGGGGAGAGGGCTTGGACCGGGTCCCGCAGCCGCGATGACCGGCCCTTCAAGGGCATCGGGGCGTGGGTCACTCACCCTCCCTTCCTCCGCTTCCTCCTCGCGTCTCCGCACGGCTGCTATAACGTCCGCCATGTCGGTCTCCCACTCCTCCATGAGGAGCTGCATCCTGACCTGCAGCCGTTGGTAGAGCTGCGCGGTCCGGATCTCCACCCACGCCGCGGTTCCAGGCGCGGGGGCTACGGTGTCACGGGACGGCATCCACATGCTGCTGGCGGCTTTTCCCAGGAACAAGATGTCTGCAGAGTCCTGGCGTCCCTGCTTTTATAGCTGCGCTCACATGCAGCCAGCCGCCATCGCGTCCCCCTTAGCTTCTCTTTAGCCACTCCTCTATCGGGGCGGGGTTTTGGCCTTCGCGCCTCTGCTACTCGAGAAGACGCCTGAGCGGGGACTTTTCGCGCCAAAGATGGCGGCTTCTGAATTTTTCTGGCCGGACACCTCCGGCGGTAACAAGGCGCACCTCTACCAGACGGCAGAGTGGTAAGATCCTGTTCGTGACGCCAAGTTGTCGCGGGCGGAGGAGGGGACGCCGCGCTCTCCCCACTGCTCGGGTCCGGCTGCCGCGGCTGCTGCGGCCTGCTGCTGCTCGGTGGCTCGAGCGATGGGCCGGATCCCGGGGACTCTGGTGGCGCTCCTCGCCCGTGAGTGAAAAGGGGTTGTTGGGTGTGGGAATTGTTGATTGTCCGTGACGCCACCCACGGTTGTGGTGATTTGTAGACACCACCGCTGCTCTGTATGGGGATCCCGGGAGTGATGGTATGGGGCAGCTGGATGTTAATCCTCCCCTCCGTGGGTAGGGGGGTTTGGTGGTCCCGGGGCCCAGTGATGAGGTGGGTGATGCAGGGCTTGGTGGGATGCAGGGACGCGGGGGCAGCTCTGTGCCTTGCGGCACTGTGGTACTCACTCAGCCTGAGACGATGACACAGTTCTTGGTAAAACACACGGCTGGAAAGACGGTTCCCACGGACGGCTGCACTTGCTTTCCCCAGTAGGTGACGGTCCCTTTTTCCTGCACCTAAGATGATGATGGTTGCAATGGGTTCCCACCGGTAACCCACTCCCCGGCTTAGATATGGGCCGGAGGAGCCCTACTTTGCCCGCAGGCGCTGGCCCTAAGAAACTGGTGCCCTGGCGGTGGCGGCGTCTCTCTGTAACGGTTGGACTGTTGCCTTCAATCGGGACTTGGTTGTTGGGAGACAGTCGTCCCCTTCACTGACGGATTTGGCAAATTATGGCGACTCCTAGCCTTGCCGGGATCCGAAAGGCCCCTGCCCTGGTGCTGACTGTTCTTCGTATACTGCTCCAGACCGCCGGGTCACCACCTGTCCGCGGTCCTTCCAGCAACCTCCGAGCAGTCCCCCTGCAGACTATCACCGCCGTCTGCTGACCTTGCTGTCTCTCAGTCCGGGGCACACACCCGGACTAACTTCAGGCTTTTCTACTCTCACTTTTCTGTCACTTCAGCTTTTATTCTTAGCTCCACTACCACTTCACTTCCTTCTACTTTCACTTCCTCAACTCCACTCCTTGTTTACTCCTTCACGTCCCTAGCTTAACTGCCTGGTTCTTCCCGCCTCCAGGGCTGTGAACTCCTCGGTGGGCGGAGCCAACTGCCTGGCCCACCCCCTGGTGGGGACACCAGCCCCTGGAGGAAGGCAACAAGGATTTCTGGTTAGCTTTGGTGTCCCTAACTGGGGTGTAGGGTGTGGTGGTGTTTTGACCTGTGACCCCTGGCTTGCCCAGGGCGTCACATTTGCATGAAGGTGATTTTGTCACAGTCTTATTAGAATGGTGCAGACATCAAGGTGATGGGAATCCAAGCCTCGGGAGAAGATTAGTATGCCGTCTAGATAGATTAAGGCATATTGATACAGGACAACAAGAAAAATCTTGTTCAAAAAATGCTGGAACACTACCTATGCATTGCATAATCCAAAAGGCATTACTAGATATTCACAGTGATCATCACTGGTGTTGAATGCGGTGTTTTATTCATTACTCTCTTTGATGCTTATTAAGTTATAAGTGCCATACAGGTCTAACTTAGTGAAGACCGTAGCACGTGCAATCCTTTTGAATAACTGAGAGATGAGGGGCAATGGATAACGGTCTTTCAGAGTGATTCAAGCCACGATAGTGTATACATTGGCTCAGAGAGCCATCTTTCTTTTTAATATAGAAAAAACCTGCACCAGCTGGGGATGACAACATCCGGATAAATCCCTACTCCATGGTTCTCTTTAATGTAGGCTGACATTGCCTCAGTCTCTGGGAAAGATAGTGGACAAACTCTCCCTCTAGGTGGTTCCATACCTGGAAAAAGGGGAATGGCGCTGTCGTACAGCTGATGAGGTGGAAGCGTTTCAAACATTTGCTTGGAAAAGACATCTGTGTTATGAACTGATAACCGTGGACGATCACAAAAAATCCCATTAATCAGCAAGAGAAGTTGCAAACTAAGCTGACCGCAGTCCCCTATCTATCGGACAACATTAGAAGTAGCAGTGGGATGATCCTAACACATGTTCTGAGCAGTCCCCCAAAAAATAGCACCGGTCAAATTTTGTTTAAATGCGGATTGCACATTTTCTGTTAGTACAATAAACCTCATTTCAATCCAGAAATATTACTTAGTCCATCAGTTATTAGATATATGAAACTGAAATAGCTGATACAAAACCCCAAATTGTTATAAAGAAAAATGTTAACATTAATAGGGCTGCCCAAACTTTTTCATATGACTGTAGATAAAGAATAGCAAGCCCCCCACATTCAAAGACTGCGGTGATATAGGAAAACACAATACACAGATAGATGATAGGATTAGCAAAAGGTGAGGCCCTACTGACTAAATAGGATAGGATAGGAAAGGGACTAATGGTGGCCAAAGAAAAAAAAACCCTGCAAAAATCCAAAAACCTGATAGTACAAAAAGGCCCTCTAGATCTGAACTCCGTCCTATACCAGGCGCTCTTGTCAAACCAATGAACAGAAAGCAGGAACCATTACAAATTCAAGAAGCAACAAACACATGGACTAATAGGAGCAATACTCCAAACATAGCTGCAGGGAGCTTCCCAGCTAAGCAACTGAGAGGGAAGTTCCCTGCATGCAAATAAACTGACAAACTCAGATAAGAGCAAAAAGAACCAAACAACAATTAAAGAGCAAAGCACTTATCTGGGGTAGATGTGGTCTGGAGCAGGATAAAGCAGGCTGGTGAACAAATAAAAACTGACATCCGGCAAAGCCTGCTAGAAGAGCAGGGTTTAAATAAGCAGAGAGTTAGCAATGGAAATGCCCATTGCTCAACACACCTGGTCTCTGTCCAAACCATTCCTGGCCACAAGAGGGAGCTTCACAGCAGCAAAAGCATAACTGACATTCACAACACAAACCCCTGATAAATAAAAATCCTAAGACCACATGGTCTCTCCCCCATTATATCAGGTTCTCTTGTGCCAGACACTTTAAACAGAACTGCAGATATAATGGGAACAAACAAAATCACAGAAAAAATAATATTCTAAAGTGCAAATAACCCAAACATGAACAGGAAGCAATCTCCCTTTCTTGCTGGAGGAACTGCCCTGCTCACCAAAAGCAGAAAGACAGATCCTCACAAACAAGAAACCAAAACACAGAACACAATGGAATAAGCAGAAACATCCTTAAGTGCAATTCCAGCAATTAAGCACAGAAACTAGTAAACTTATCTGGAGTAGATTCAGGCACAGAATAAATGGGAGAAACTGAATGGAAAACTCCCAGCCATCTTCAGATGCAGCAGGAAACATTTCTCACCAGCAGCTGCCAGGCAGAAACTGCTCTCCTAAATACACTAGGCTGATCTGTAATAGAACTTCCTGGATTCCTAATTAATTCCATCACCTGTTTGAGTCACAGATTCAGACTCAGCTTCATTACCATTCCTGGACACCAGAGGGAGCTCCACACTAGCACCCACTCGGATGACATTCACAACAGTACCCCGCTCTTGAAGAGGGGTCACCGAACCCTCACCAGAGCTACTGGGTCTGTCAGGATGGGCATGATGAAAGGCACAAACCAATCTGTCAGCGTGAATGTCAGAAGCAAAATCCCAGGAATTGTCCTCCTGACCATAACCCTTTCACTTAACAAGGTACTGAAGCTTACGTCTACTAAGGCAGGAATCCAAAATGTTCTCTACTTCATACTCTTGATCCCCATCTACCAACACAGGATCAGGAGGAGCCGCCATGGGAACTGCTGGTTCCACATGTTTCTTCAACAAAGACTTATGAAAAACAATGTGACTTTTAAAAGACTCAGGAAGAGCCAACCGAAAAGATATGGGGTTAATCTATGAAATCTTATAAGACCCAATAAATCTTGGCTTAAATTTAGGAGAAGAAACTTTGATAAGAATATTTTTGGAGGACAACCAAACCATGTTCCCCACTTTAAACCGGGGACCAACAGCCCTATGCAGCTTGGCAAACCTTTGGGCATTCTTCTGGGACTGAAACAATTTGTCCACTACCTGACCCCAAATCTGCTAAATTTTCTCCACCACAGAATCAACTCCCGGACAGGCCGAAGCCTCAACCTACCCTGAAGAAACCTGGGATGAAACCCAAAATTGCAGAAAAACTGAGACATTAAAGTAGCAGAGCTAGCCCTATTATTGAGAGCAAACTCTGCCATTGGCAAGAACTAAACCCAGTCATCCTGATCCGCAGTTACAAAACACCTCAAATAGGTTTCCAAGGTCTGGTTTGCTCTCTCAGTCTGACCATTGATATGATGATGAAACGCAGAAGAGAAAGACAGCCCAATTCCTAATTCAGAACAAAATGCTCTCCAAAATCTGGACACAAACTGAACTCCTCTGTCTGACACAATATGCTCAGGAATGCCATGTAAACAAACCACCTGTTGGAAAAACAAGGGCACCAACTCTGATGAAGACGGCAACTTAGGCAATGGTACGAAATGGACCATCTTAGAAAATCTATCACAAATAAACCAAATAACCGTCATCCTCTGAGAGACAGGAAGACCCAAAATAAAATCCATATCGATATGAGTCCAAGGTCTCTTAGGTACAGGCAATGGCAATAACAACCCACTAGAACGTGAACAACAAGGCTTGGATCTAGAGCAAACCCCACAAGATTGCACAAAACTCCTGACATCCCGAAACAAAGAAGGCCACCAAAAAGACCTACTCACTAGATCCCTAGTACCAAAAATCCCAGGATGACCAGCCAAGACGGAACAATGAATCTCGGACATAACTCTACTTCTCCATTGATCAGGAACATACAGTTTGCCCACCGAACATCTCTCAGGTTTGTCCCCCTGAAATCTTCAAAGTGCTAACCTCAAATCGGGCGAAATGGCGGCGAGGACCACACCTTCATTCAGGATGGTAGATGGCTCAGCAACATCAAGAGAATCAGCAAAGAATTTTCTAGAGAGGGCATCTGCTTTAATATTCTTGGTGCCCGGTAGAAAAGAGACCACAAAATCGAAATGCACACAACATAGAGCCCCCTGGCCTGCCTAAGATTCAGTCTCGTGGCAGATTCAAGGTAGGTCAGATTCTTATGATCAGTGAGCATCACAATTTGATGTCTTGCCCCCTCAAACCAATGTCTCTATTCTTCAAAAGCCCACTTCATAGCCAATAATTCCTGATTATCCACATCATAGTTTCGTTCAGATGGAGAAAATGTCCGAGAGAAGAAGGCGCAAGGCTTCAGTTTGGGAGTTATAGGACCTCTTTGAGACAAAACAGCTCCTGTTTCAATCTCTGAGGCATCTATTTCCACTTGAAACAGAAAAGAAACATCAGGTTGCTGCAGAATTGGGGCAGAAGTGAACTTCTTTTTAAGCTCCTGGAAGGCTTTAATGGCCTCTGGGGTCCAATTCTCATCATCAGCTCCCTTTTTGATCAAATCCGTCAAAGGCTTAACAACACTAGAGAAATTGCCTATAAATTTACAGTAGAAATGTGCAAAACCCAAAAATTTCTGAAGGGATTTCAAAGAAGTAGACTGAACCCAGTCATAAATGGCCTGAACCTTGACCGGATCCATTTCAATAGAAGACTGGGACAAAATAAACCCCAAAAAGGAAATTTTTTGTACGCCAAAGAGACATTTTGACCCCTTAACGTACAAACCATTGTTCTTAAGAACCTGAAAAACAGTCCGAACTTGCTCAACATGAGAGTCCCAATCATCAGAAAAAAACAAAATATCATCCAAATAGACAATCAGAAATGTACCAATAAGTTCCTGGAAAATATCATTCATGAATGACTGGAGGACGGAGGGGGAATAAGTGAGCCCAAAAGGCATCACTAGGTACTCAAAATGCCCCTCAGGGCTATTAAAAGCCGTTTTCCATTCATCACCCTCCTAATTCGAATGAGATTGTACGCCCCCTTAAGTTCAAGTTTAGTAAACCATTTAGCCCCCTTAACTCTGGAAAACAGATCTAACATCAAGAGCAAAGGATACTGATATTTAACAGTGATTTTATTAAACAGGCGATAGTCAATACAAGGTCTCAATGACCCATCCTTCTTGGACACAAAGAAAAAACCGGCACCCAGGGGTTAAGTGGACGGTCTAATTTGACCTTTTTCCAATGATTGCTTGATATAAGTGCGCATACCATCATGTTCAGGCACAGACAAATGGAAAGTCCGTCCCTTAGGAAATTTGCAACCTGGCACTAATTCACTGGCACAATCACACTCCCTATGGGGAGGCAAGGAATCAAATCCAGTCTCATTAAACACATCAAAGAAGTCCGACAAATATTCAGGTACATCATGTGTCTGAGCAGAAACAGACAACACAGAAAGGTCATTATGTACACATTGACAACCATAACTAACCACAGACAAGGATCTCCAATCTAAAACTGGATTATGGGTCTGCAGCCAAAGGAATCCCAGTACCAAAATATCATGCAAGTTATGTTGTACCAAAAATTTATAATTCTCTTGATGAGCAGGTGCAACCCTCATAGTCACCTGGGTCCAAAATTGGGGTTTATTCTCAGCTAAGGAGTAGCATCAATGCCCCTTAAAGGAATAGGAGTTTGCAAAGGTACCATGGGAAAGCCACAACTTTTAGCAAACCCAAAATCCATTAAGTTAAGGGCGGCCCCTGAAAAGCCATAGCAGAAAACGAGGATAGCGAGCAAATTAAAGAGACTGACAAAAGAAATATAGGTTGCACAGTACCCACAGTAAATGAATGAGCAAATCTCTTTTCTCGTTTAGGGTAGAAAGAGATATTGTGATAAGCATCACCACAATTGAAACACAAATTGTTTCTCCGCCTAAAACCCTGCCGCTCAGTATAAGAGAGAACCCTATAACATTGCAGAGGCTCCGAAGACTGTTCCGCAAGCAATACATCTGCACGTATTGTTTTTCGCTCGGGTAAACGTCTATCAATCTGAATGGCTAAGGTCATACAAGCATCGAGACCCGAAGGGATAGCAAATCCCACCATAATATCTTTTACAGTATCCGCAAGACCCTTCCGAAAATGTGCAGCAAGAGCATCATTATTCCATTTGGTAAGGACTGCCCACTTTCTGAATTTCTGGCAAAAAATTTCAGCGGAATTCTGACCCTGGATCAATGCCATCAAAGCCTTCTCAGCTTGATTCACAACATTATGTTCATCATACAATAATCCCAGGGCCTGAAAAAAAGAATCCACAGCAGCAAGAATCGGATCACCAGGTACCAAGGAAAAGGCCCAGTCCTGAGGGTCACCGCGCAACAAAGAGATGACCATACTAACCTGCTGCACGGGACTCCCTAAGGACTTAGGTCTTAAAGCAAACAATAATTTATAATTATTTTTAAAGTTCAGGAATTTAGACCTATCCCACGAAAAAAATATGGAATGGGAATTTTAGGTTCTAAAACAGTATTCTGTCTAAGATATACCCTGAACCTCAGAATCTAGATGCTCAACACGATCAGACAATTGGTTAATATCCATGCCAGCAAAAGATCTTCCACGGAACCCAAAGAATAAGAGAAAATATATACAAAATAAAAAAAAGTTCCCTTCTTTTGAGTACCTTCCTTTTTGTGTGGCCGGTGATACTGTTATGAACTGGTAACCGTGGACGATCACAAAAAATCCCATTAATCAGGAAAAAACAAAACCACAAGACAAGTTGAAAACTAAGCTGACCGCAATCTCCTATCTATCGGACAACACTAGAAGTAGCAGTGGGATGTTCCTAACACACAGACACCTCGTCAGTGCCTGAGAAACTTGCTACACCTCAAAGATAGAAATGAGAACTCCTAACTTGCCTCGGGGCAGTCCCCAAAGAAACAGCAAGCCCCCAATATGCAGCAACGGTGATGTAAGAAAACACAACACACAGATAGAAAATATAGATTAGCAAAGGTGAGGCCCGACTTACTAGATACAACAGGACAGGAAAGATAACTGATTGCGGCCAGCAAAAAACCCTGCAAAAAATACCAACCTCCTAATAAATAAAAATCCTAATACCACACGGTCTCTCCCCCACTATATCAGGTACTCTTGTGTCATACACTTTAAACAGAACTGCAGATATAATGAGAAGAAACAAAATCACAGAACAAATAATATTCTAAAGTGCAAATAATCCAAACATTAACAGGGAGCAAGCTCCCTTTCTTGCTGGAGGAACTGCCCTGTTCACCAAAAGCAGAGAGACAGATCCTCACAAACAAGAAACCAAAACACAGAACACAATGGAATAAGCAGAAACACCCTTAAGTGCAATTCCAGCAATTAAGCACAGAAACTAGTAAACTTATCTGGAGTAGATTCAGGCACAGAATAAATGGGAGAAACTGAAGGATTAGGACTAAGAGCAAACAGCTCGAAACGCGTACCATCTGTATCACATTATTTCCCATGGGGATTTTTATGTCTTGGATGTGATTTCTATCACCCCCCTGTTTTAATGGAATGTGAATAAAGTTTATTTTATTTTTTATACCTTGGACGTGGATGCTGGATTCCCCCCTTTGTTCTTGGAGTGCCTTGCGAAAGTATTCGGCCCTCTTGAATTTTTAAACCTTTTCCCACATTTCAGGCTTCAAACATAAAGATAAAAAAATAAATTTTTTGGGTGAAGAATCAAGAACAAGTGGGACACAATTATGCAGTAAAATGAAATGTATTGTTTTTGTTAAACTTTTCTAAAAAATAAAAAACTGAAAAGTGGGGCGTGCAATAATATTCGGCTCCCTTAAGTTAATACTTTGTAGCACCACCTTTTGCTGCGATTACAGCTCCAAGTCACTTGGACTATGTGTCTATCAGTTTTGCACATCGAGAGACTGAAATTCTTGCCCATTCTTCCTTTGCAAACAGGTCGAGCTGAGTGAGGTTGGATGGAGGGCATTTGTGAACAGCAGTTTTCAGCTCTTTCCCCAGATTCTCGATTGGATTCAGGTCTGGACTGTGATTTGGCCATTCTAACACCTGGATATGTTTATTTGTGAACCATTCCATTGTTGATTTTGCTTTATGTTTGGGATCATTGTCTTGTTGGAAGACAAATCTCCATCCCAGTCTCAGGTCTTTTGCAGACTCCCAACAGGTTTTCTTCAAGAATGGTCCTATATTTGGCTCCATCCATCTTACCATCAATTTTAACCATCTTCCCTGTCCCTGCTGAAGAAAAGCAGGCCAAAACCATGATGCTGCCACCACGTTTGAGGGGATGGTGTGTTCAGGGTGATGAGCTGTGTTGCTTTTACGCCAAACATATCATTTTGCATTGTACCCAAATAGTTTGATTTTGGTTTCATCTGACCAAAGCACCTTCTTCCACATGTTTGGTGTGTCACCCAGGTGGCTTGTGGCAAACTTTAAACAATACTTCTTATGGATATCTTTGAGAAATGGCTTACTCCTTGCCACTCTTCCATAAAGGCCAGGTTTGTGCAGTGTACGATTGATTGTTATCCTATGGACAGACTCTCCCACCTCAGCTGTAGATCTCTGAAATTCATCCAGAGTGATCATGGGTCTCTTGGCTGCATCTCTGATCAGTCTTCTCCTTGTTTGAGATGAAAGTTTGGATGGATGGCCGGGTCTTCGTAGATTTGCAGTGGTATGATACTCCTTCCATTTCAATATGATTGCTTACACAGTGCTCCTTGGGATGTTTAACCCTTTAGTGACGGAGCTAATTTTCACCTTAATGACCAGACCAAATTTTGCAATTCTGACCAGTGTCACTTCATGAGGTTATAACTCTGGAACGCTTCAACGGATCCCGGTGATTCTGAGATTGTTTTTTCGTCACATATTGGACTTCATGTTAGTACCAAATTTAGGACAATATTTTTTGTGTTTATTTATGAAAAAAATTGAATATTGGCAAAAATTTTGCAAATTTAGCAATTTTCAACTTTTGAATTTTTATACCGTTAAACCAGAGATTTCTGTGACACAAAATAGTTAATAAATAACATTTCCCACATGTCTACTTTACATCAGCACAATTTTGGAAACAAAATTTTTTTTTGTTAGGAAGTTAGAGGGGTTCAAAGTTTATCAGCAATTTCTCATTTTTACATCAAAATTTACAAAACCAGTTTTTTAGGGACCACATCACATTTGAAGTGACTTCAATAGGCCTAGATGACAGAAAATACCCAAAAGTGACACCATTCTAAAAACTGCACCCCCCAAAGTACTCAAAACCACATTCAAGAAGTTTATTAACCCTTCAGGTGCTTCACATGAACAAAAGCAATGTGGAATGAAAAAAAGCAAAAATTAAATTTTACCTAAAAATGTTGCTCTAACCCAAATTTATTCACTTTTAGAAGAAATAACACAACAAAATGGACCTCAAAACTTGTTCCCCACTTTCTTATGAGCGCGCCGATACCCCACATGTGGTCAGAAACCTCTGTTTGGACAAATGGGAGGGCTCGGAACAGAAGGAGCACTATTTGAATTTTGGAAAGCAAATTTGGCTGAAATAGATTGCGGGCACCATGTTGCATTTACAGGTCCGCTAAGGTACCTAAACAGAAGAAATCCCTCACAAGTGACACCATTTTGGAAACTAGACCCCTCAAGGCTTCTATCTAGGGGTATAGTGAGCATTTTAGATCCACAGGTACTTCACAGATTTTGTTAACGTTACGTTGTCATATTGAAAATTTTAATAATTTTCTCAAAAATGTTGCTTTAGCATCAATTTTCTCACTTTTTCAAGAGGTAATTCCAAAAATTTGACCTCAAGGTTTGTTAACCACTTTTTTATGAGCGCGGTGATACCTCACATGTGGTCTGAAACCTTTGTTTGGACAAATGGGAGGGCTTGGAACGAAAGGAGCAATATTTGAATTTTGGAAAGGAAATTTGGCTGAAAAAGATTGCGGGCACCATGTCGCATTTGGAGGTCCCCTAAGGTACCTAAACAGCAGAAACCCCGCACAAGTGGCCCCATTTTGGAAACTAGGCCCCTCAAGGAATTTATCTAGATGTTTGGTGAGTACCCTGAACCCTCAGGTGCTTCACAGAATTTTATAACGTTGAGCCATGAAAAAAAAAAATAAAATTTTACCACAAAATTGTTATTTCAACCAGGTAGCTTTTTTTTTACAAGAGTAAAAGGAAAAAAATCAGCATAACATTTATTGTGCAATTTCTCCTGAGTTTGGCGATACCTTATATGTGGTGGAAATCAACTGTTTGGGCGCATGGCAGGGCTCGGAAGGGAAGGAGTGCCATTTGACTGCAAAATTGGCTGGAATCAATAGCGGACGCCAGGTTGCATTTGGAGAGCCCCTGAAATGCCTAAACAGTGGCGGTCCCCCAAAAGTGACTCCATTCTGGAAACATGACACCTCAAGGCTTTTATCAAGGTGTATAGTGAGCAGTTTGAATCCACGAGTACTTCACAGAATTTGATAAGCTTAGGTTGCCATATTGAAAATTTTCATTTTTTTCACAAAACTGTTGCTTTAGCATCAAATTTCTCACTTTTTCAAGAGACAACAACAAACCGTGGACCCCACAGGTTGTTATCCAATGTCTTATGAGCACAGGGATACCCCACATGTGGCCAAAAACCTCTGTTTGGATAAATGGGAGGGCTTGGAATGCAGGGAGCACCATTTGAATTCTGGAAAAGTTGAAATAAATTGCGCGCACCATGTCACATTAGCAGGGCCCCTTGGGTACCTATACATCAGAAAACCCCCACAAGTGACCCCATTTTGGAAACTGGATTTTATTCAGGAGTATAGTAAGCATTTTGAATCCACAGGTACTTCACAAAAATGTTGCTGTAGCAACAAATGTCTCACTGTTAGGTTCTGTGGCCATGATCCAGCGACACGGCGTCTAGTACACAGTGTCAGCCTCCTGCAGAGATGTGAGTGTTGTCCACGGGAGAACGCAGCTGCCCAAGCCCACGATTTGGGTTCAGGCCGCTGTGGAGCTCTATGCTACCTGCAGAGAACACTCATCTCCGCAGCATAAATTGACATGCTGAGGCTCAGGAAGCTGCGCCACAGGTCGGTTTATGCTGCGGAGAAAAGAAGCACATTGGGCATGGGATTTCTAAAAATCCTTCCACTGTGCTTCTACTGCACAACGCAGCGCTATGGACGCAGGGAAAACACTCTGCGCCCAAAACGCTGCAAACCCTGATTGTGGGCACACAGCGTAAAATGCTACAATGGATGAATGGATAGATGTCAAACAAATATAACGTCCCATTCCCCTGCATATTCTAAGCTGGCGCCCTTTAGTGCCTTTCATGTGGCACTAAAGGGTGCCTAGCCTTGTATTTAGCCCCCCAAAAAATTAATAATTAAAATAAACGACGTGGGGTCCCCCCTATTTTTGATAGCCAGCTAGGGTAAAGCAGACAGCTGTAGCCTGCAAACCACAGCTGACAGCTTCACCTTTGCTGGTGATCAATTTGGAGGGCTCCCCAGGCGTTTTTTTAAAAAAAAAAAAACGTGGGGTCCCCCCCAAATTAGATCACCAGCCAAGGTGAAGCGGACAGCTGGGGTCTGGTATTCTCAGGGTGGGAAGAGCCATGGTTATTGGACTCTTCCCAGCCTAAAAATAGCAGGCCGCAGCCGCCCCAGAAGTGGCGCATCCATTAGATGCGCCAATCCTGGCGCTTCGCCCCAGCTCATCCCGCGCCCTGGTGCGGTGGCAGACGGGGTAATATATGGGGTTGATACCAGCTGTAATGTCACCTGGCATCAAGCCCTGGGGTTAGTGATGTCACGGCATCTGAACAGATACCCGACATCACTAACCCAGTCAGTAATAGAAAAAAAAAAGACAAAAAAAAAATTTATTTGAAAAAACACTCCCCGAAACATTCCTCTTTTACCAATTTATTGAAAATAAAGAAATTCCGGTCGCTGTAATCCATTTTGGAGGTCCCTCGGCGACTCTGGATCTTCTAGAATATGGGGGGCACGTTCAGGGAACGTATCCCCCATTTTCTGGAAGAGCAAGCTCTCCATGAGCAGTGTGGGTGCAGTAATCTGAGAATACTGCACTCACACTGCCCCGGTCCAACCTAGGGCAGAGTGACCTGCAGTAACCTCATTCCAGAATATGAGGGGCACGCTCACAGAACGTACCCCCCATTTTCTGGAACAGCAGCCTCTCCATGTGAGGAGTGTGGCTGCAGATCACTGCACTCACCCTCCCCCGGTCCACAGTGGAGCCTGTGCATCAGCGACGTCAGCAGGATCCCTGCTTGCAGGGATCCAGCTGACAGCCGCTGTCTGCGCATGCGCCGCCAGCATTGAAGAAGGAGGCGGCGATCGCGGGCCCGGAGCGGCAGACAGGTAACGTATAACCGGGGGCTTGGGGGGGGGGGGGTGACCTAGTGGGACCTGGGGACACCTTTCTGCCGCATGTGACGTGTCACATGCGGCAGAAAGAGCAGAATGAAGGCGGCCGCGCGCTGTGCGCCGCCATCTTCCACGCTCCGGAGGGGGGAGGGGGGTGGTGGCTCTGGAGAACCGGAGGGGGCTCCGGTGACCAAAGGGCTCCGGTGGACCGGAGGAGGGGTCAGGGGGAGGACATTTCCCTCCGATCTGAAATGTTTGATCGGAGGGAAATGACTGCAGAGCCGGCGCCGGCGGCAGTTTTCTGTGCGCTTCGGCGCCATTTTGGATGTCCGGTGGGGGTAGGGGTGGGGGTGGGGGGACTCTCCGGTACCGGGGGCTTTGGGGGCACTAGGGGGTTAGATTTCTTTCTCATCTGACATGTTTGATCATGTCAGATGAAAAAGAAATCAGTTTTACCGGCCATTTCTTTTTTTTTCATGTGTTCGTCGGTATACGGTGTATACCGCCGATCACATGATCGGGGTCCAAAAAAAACACCCCGATTCATAATCTGGGGGGTCTCAGCTACCCCCGGTAGCTGAAACCCCCGAGATTTTCGGTCGCTGGGGGGCGCTACAGGGTTTTTTCGGGCCGCCGCTTTAAAGCGGCGGAACAGAATAAGTACCCTGTTTTGCCGCCGCTTTAAGTCGTACGGCCGTCGTTATGAGGTTAAAGTTATAGAAATCTTTTTGTATTCAAATCCGGCTTTAAACTTCTCTACAACAGTATCACGGACCTGCCTGCTGTGTTCCTTGGTCTTAATGATGCTCTCTGCGCTTTAAACAGAACCCTGAGACTATCATCGAGCAGGTGCATTTATGTAATCAATATTTATAATATTGATTACACACAGGTGGATTATATTTATCATCATCAGTCATTTAGGACAACATTGGATCATTCAGAGATCCTCAATGAACTTCTGGAGTGAGTTTGCTGCACTGAAAGTAAAGGGGACGAATAATATTTCACGCCCCAAATTTCAGTTTTTTATTTTTTAGAAAAGTTTAACATAAGCAATAAATTTCGTTAAACTTCACAATTGTGTCCCACTTGTTGATTCTTCAACAAAAAATTAAAATGTTTTATCTTTATGTTTGAAGCCTGAAATGTGGAAAAGTTCAATTGGGCCGAATACTTTCGTGAGGCACTGTAAGCATGCAGTTTTGTGACAAAACTGCACCCAAAAACGCATCAAAAGAGCAGTGTGTACATAGCCTTTGGCTATGTGTACACGCTGAGTATTTGGTTACAGAAATTTCAGCATCAAATCTGCATCTCCTGGCAGAAAAAAATGCGTTTTTGTCATGCATTTTTTGCATGCATTTTCCATGTGTTTTTTCATGCAATTGGAGTGGGAAAACGCTGGCAAAACTGCTGAAAGCATTCTCATGCTGCAGTTATGTTCTGCACCAAATCTGCATCTCTTGGCCAAAAAAAAGCGCATTCTTGCTGCACATTTGTCCTGCGACTTTGCTTCCTTTTCTTCATGCGTTTTTTTTCTATGCATTTTCTATACATTCTGGGGTGGAAAAATGTTGTAAAAACACTTAAAGAATTGACATGCTGCAGAGTTATTTCTGCATCAAATTTGCAAGGGAAAAAAGCAGCTTGTGTACAAAACTTCAGGATTCTCATTTACTTTGCTGGCATAAGGATTTGCATGCAGTTACGTGACCAAACTGCACTAAAAAAAAATGCCGCAAAAACGGGATAACAAATGCACTGTGTACACATACCCTTAAAGTATAAGCTTTTGGAAGTTAATTTTTCAGACGCCTAGTCTTCCAGCAATGCTTGTACAGTGGAACCTTGGTTAACGAGAACAATCCGTTCTGGGAGTGTGCTTGTTAACCAAGTTACTCGTTCAGCAAAGCAAGATTTCCCATAGGAAATCATTGCAATCCAGATAATTCGTTCCACAACTTGTTAAATATCCCATCATGGTCCCCTATTGTGTCATTCCACACATGCACAAATACACACAAACATGTACAAACACGCACAAACTCACACAAACACACACAAACACACACAAACACACAAGCACGCACGCACACGCACATATTATATGCTCACCTTACCTTCCGTTCCCTCGCCGGCCTCCTGGGACTTGTTGTTCTCCGGTACAGGCTGTGTATCGGGTTACCATAACAACGAGGGTGGAACTTCTGCTGCCAGAGTGCTGACATCAAAGGCAGAGCTGCTTGCCTCTGATTGGCCAGCGCGCTGCCTTTGAGTAGCGGTGACAGCAGAAGTTCCTGCTTCATTGCTATGGTTGCGGATGCACAAGCCTGGAGTGGAGCAGCGAACTACAGGACCCAGGAGACCGGCGATGGAACTGAAGGCACACATATTACATGCTCACCTTACCTTCCGTTCCATCGCCGGCCTCCTGGGTCTTGTAGTTCGCCGCGAGCATATCGCGATGTACCCGGGAACTACAAGAACCATGAGGCCGGCAGTGGAATGGAAGGTAAGGCAAGCATAATACTGTATGTGTTTGTGTGTATGTATGTGTGTGCGTGCTTGTGTGTATGTGTGTGCGTGCATGTTTGCTTGTGTGTGTTTGTGAGTGCTTGTGTGTGTTTGTGTGGACTGCAAGTGCGGGTCAGAGCGCGGTGGATGTACGGAACCGGAAGTGTGTGGGGTGAGTATTTTGGTCGTACAGCAAAGCTTTCTCGTAAATCGAGTTAAACATTTACAGAAAGCTTTGCTTGTTAAGCGAAATTCTCGTTAAGTGGGTTACTCATTAAGCGAGGTTCCACTGTATCTTGATTGGTCCTCCAAGTATAGTATTGTCAGATTGTCAGTGAACAATAAGATGCCGGTCTAAAAAAAAGTTTATCTCAGCAGCATCAAAGCTGAGAGTGCAGCAGACATTGTTGGATATTCCTAACCCTTTAAAGCGCACCAATCACCAGGATTTTCCTATATAACCTAAAGCCAGTGCTATATTGATGCTATCATGCTGATTCTATACATACCTTTAGTTGTCAGCTAGAATGTATAGGTTTTGAAACACAAGTAAGTAAAGTTTGTAAAATCAGCAGCTTTTTGAATGACAGCAGCTACAGCAGCTGATAGCTGGGGTGAGTATTCATAGTTATCGCCTCCCCCTGTTATTTATGCTAATTTTATTAAAGAATCAATTTACTTTGTGACTTAAAGGACCTTTGCTGATGTCATATCCATGTGACCAGAAGGGGCGGGGCCTCAGCCAACATAGCTGATATCAGGAAGCAACATTTTTCTGCTGGCTGAGGCCCCACCCCTTCTAATCACATGTGTATGACATCAGCACATGTCCTTTAAGTCACAAAGGAAATTGATTCTATAATATAATTAGCATAAATACCAGGAGGAGGGGATAACTATGAATACTCACCCCAGCTACTAGCTGCTGCTGTCACTTAAAAAGCTGCTGATTTTACAAACTTTACTTGCTTATGTTTAAAAACCTATACATCCGAGTTGACCACTAAAGTTATGTATAGAATCAGCATGATAGCACGAGTATAGCACTGGCTTTAGGTTATATTGGAAAATCCTGGTGATTGGTGTGCTTTAAGTGAAATTTATCAGAATAGCATAAGGCATCTGAAAGAAATTGGAGGTACAGTGTACAAAGTCTTGCTAACACCAAGCTAAAATAAAAGGTTAGATTAAGATTTCTGATACTTTACCTAAAAACAATTTTTATTTCCTGAGCAACATTAAAGGCCCCGTCACACACAGTGATAAATCTTTGGCAGATCTGTGGTTGCTGTAAAATCATGGACATATTGTTCCATTTGTACACAGCCACAAACCTGGCACTGATTGTCCACAATTTCACTGCAACCACAGATCTGCCACAGATTTATCTGTGTGTGTGACAGGGCCTTAAGTTTTAAAGAAGTTCTCCCCTTTTAGAAAATCATGGTGCCCAGGAGCAGTTTGTTATAAAAAAAACAAACCGCTCTTTACTCATCATTCCTGGGTCCAGCACTGAGTCTCCGCCACTGCTCTTGGTGTCTGGTATTGGATGAGGTGCTGAGGTCATGTCAACAGCAGAGCAGCCCCCCCTTTGCCCGCCCAGCCACGCCCCCGTCCACTTTGCCCACCCAACCACGCCCCCTGCCCACTTTGCCCACCCGGTCACGCCCCCACCCACTTTATCCGCTCAGCCCCGCCCACTTTACCTGCTCGACCACGCCCCCTCCCACTTTGCCCGTTCGGCCACGCCCCCCACCCACTTTGCCTGATCGGCCCCGCCCACTTTACTTGCTCGGCAACACCCCCGCCCACTTTGCCCGTTCTGCCACGCCCCCGCCCACTTTGCCCATTTGGCCACGCCTCCCGCTCACTTTCCAGTTCAGTCACGCCCCCCGCCCACTTTGCCTGCTCGGCAACGCCCCCGCCCACTTTTCTCGCTCGACCACACACCCCGCCCACATTGGGCCCCTATACACCTCCCCAGGACTACTCCACCTATTAGACACCTCCCCCCAGGACTACTCCTCTTATTAAACTCCTCCCCCCAGGACTACTCCTCCTATTAGACTCCTCCCCACCAGGACTACTCCTCCTATTGGACTCCTCCCCCCCAGGACTACTCCTCCTATTAGACTCCTCTCTCCCCAGGACTACTCCTCCTATTATCCTCCTCTCCCCCCAGGACTACTCCTCCTATTATCCTCCTCTCTCCCCAGGACTACTCCTCCTATTATCCTCCTCTCTCCCAAGACTACTCCTCCTATTATTCTCCTCTATCCCCAGGACTACTACTCCTATTATACTCCTCTCTCCCCAGGACTACTCCTTCTATTATCCTCCTCTCCCCCCAGGACTACTCCTCCTATTATACTCCTTTCCCCCCAGGACTACTCCTCCTATTATACTCCTCTCCCCCAGGACTACTCCTCCTATTATACTCCTCTCCCCCAGGACTACTCCTCCTATTATACTCCTCTCCCCCCTGGACTACTCCTCCAACACACACACTGCACAAAACATACCTCCCTCCAAAACACACACATGCACCCCACACACACATAAACCTACACTAGACCTGTGTAATCACATAGTACATCAGAAAAAATACACATGAATTCAAAAGTATTACAAACATTTTTATTAACATGATACCAATAAACAGTATATCACATGATTCGAGACGGATATCAAAAAACACACAGTAAAAAGTCATTACCCCTTAAAAACACAGAAACAATCCTGGGACAGTGTGGTCTTAAAGTTGGTACATTATAGTGGTCAGAAAAGGATATATACATGCACCCCAAAATACATCAAGGGTAAAACTGCAAAACCAGCAATCTGGTATACTATAATCAAAAGGGATGCATGCATAAATCCCAAATACATCAAAAGTGATAGTGCAAAACTGGCACTCCAGCAGGAATAAATACTGATGTATCAAATTCTCATATCATGCAATTGTAAACATGTGGTACATAAAGAAACCCTTGCGGATTACATTTAAACATAACTTTCTGCAATGAGATTTTAACCATACCCCACATGAAGTTATGCCAGCATTCAGGTCAGTGTCAGACCATCCCATCACCCAAGAAGGGGGAGATGGGAAATTAATCAGACCTGAAACACTGCTGGAGGTAGATTAGAGTTTGTAGGAGACCACTACCTGATAAACCACACTGCCCAGCACCTCTCTCCCCAGGACTACTCCTTCTATTATCCTCCTCTCCCCCCAGGACTACTCCTCCATTTACATTTACATTTACATTTACAGCGCCCTACACAAACACTTGGCAACTACACACAACAACATCTATATATAACAAAAGTCATACATTAACTACACAATAAATTCTAGAATACCCGATGCGTCAGAATCGGGCCACCTTCTAGTTTAGAATAAACACCCTGCCAGAGCCGCTGAGCTCAATGACTGACTGCTGTGCTGCAACATGATTTCACCAAATATTAATTTCTGATTTTCTATTGTATCAAATACTTATTTTATGCAATAAAATGCAAATTAATTATTTAAAAATCATACAATGTGATGATCTGGATTTTATTTTAATTCTGTCCGTCTCAGTTGAAGTGTACCTACGATAAAAATTATAGACTTCTCCATTCTTTGTAGGTGGGAAAAACTTGAAAAATTGGCAGTGAACCAAATACTTCTTTCCTCCACTGTAGTGTGACTGCGGACTTATTTTAAACTAGACATCCCCTTTAAGGCTGCTTCCACTCTTTACACTGCAGTGTATGTATTGCGATAATTTCCCTCCGATGTACAATGTATAGGAATACAGTGATATCCGTCACCCACTGTAACTGAAAAGGCATACCTTGGAGTATATCTTTTATTTTTTACTGGATGTCTGTATTGCATAACACTATTTTATAAGCAGAAAACAGTATACTTATTAATACCTGCCTCACAAAAAAAAATTGAGACATGTTTGTCCTGTATTGGGTGAAGCATACAACAAATAAAACACTGCAAAACGCAGTGTGAAACCATATATAGAAAGTGTGTCTTAAAAATAGATATGGATCTTAGTGTCTTTCTAGTTTCATTGTGCAAACACTGTTCTTTTCATAATAAAAGGGAATTATGCTAGCTTTCGATATACAGTTTTATAACTGCTTGGCATTAGAAGTATCGTAGGTTCAATAATTCTCCTTGAAATGATACTTGTAATAAGGCATATTAATTATTTATGTCCCACTGCAGCTATTAGACCCCTGCTTCCATTATGGTTAGTGGCTCATATCTAAAAACTTGGACCTCGTATACTACCCAATTCCAAACAGTTAGGACGATGTATAAAATATAAATAAAGCAAGTATGCAATGATTTGGAAATCTCTTATATATTTTATTTACAACAAAATATAGAGTACAGATCAGAAGGTAAAAATTTTATATTTTTCCATTTCATTTGAAAAAAATAACTCATTTACAAATTAATGGTAGCAACAAGTCTCAAAAACGTTGGGCCTGGCCATGTCTACTAATGTGTAACATCCATCTTATTTCTACAACAGTCTGTATACATTTGGATGTCACGCCTGTAATCCACACGGCAGTATGTGCCGGCATACTCACTGCAGATGCTGATCTGTGCACGGCCAGCTTGCGCTGCATCTACTTGTGGGTGCTTAGAGTTCTCCTGGTTATGGGGAGGTGCGGCTAGACTCTGCAGGAATTTGTATTCCTGTGTCCGGCACAAAATTTGTTGTCTGCTCAATCCCCTGCCAGCACTCAGTATTTAAGGCAGACTCTTCATCCACACAGGTGTCTGACCATTAGTATGCAAGTTCTGTCTGTTTTGTATGTTTATTTAGCTAGCTTTTGTAGCAAACTCTGTCTGTTTGTCAGTCTGTTTAGTCTCCATTTCGTCACCTGTTTTACCCTGGCTAGCCTCCTGTTTGTCCCAAACTCTCCTGGCTTGTCTTCTGTTTGCCCTGACATGTCCTCGTCTGCTTTAGTCTATGTTTCCTGAAACTGCTCTGTTTGTCCAGTCCTTGGTCAGTCTGATGACGTCTCTGGATTTTGCCTTAAGGCCCAGTCACACTAAACAACTTACCAGTGATCCCAACAACGATACAACCTGATAGGGATCGCTGGTAAGTTGCTAGGAGGTCGCTGGTTAGATGTCACACCAAGCGACGCTCCAGCGATCCCACCAGCAACCTGACCTGGCAGGGATCGCTCGAGCGTCGCTACATGTGGAAGCATGCTGCGCTTGATAACTAAGGTAAATATCGGGTAACCAACCCGGTATTTACCTTGGTTACCAGCGCACACTGCTTAGCGCTGGCTCCCTGCACACCTAGCCACAGTACACATCGGGTTAATTACCCGATGTGTACTCTGCTACGTGTGCAGGCAGCAGGGAGCCGGCTTCTGCGGACGCTGGTAACCACGGTAAACATCGGGTAACCAAGAAGCCCTTCCCTTGGTTACCCGATATTTACCTTCGTTACCAGCGTCCGCCGCTGTAACGCTGCCAGTGCCGGCTCCTTGTTCCCTGCACACATAGCCACAGTACACATTGGGTTAATTACCCGATGTGTACTCCGGCTACGTGTGCAGAGAGCAGGGAGCCGGCACTGACAGCTGAGAGCGGCGGACGCTGGTAACGAAGGTAAATATCGGGTAACCAAGGTAAAGGCTTCTTGGTTACCCGCTGTTTACCGTGGTTACCAGCATCCGCAGAAGCCGGCTCCTGCTGCCTGCACATTTAGTTGTTGCTCTGTCGCTGTCACACACAGCGATGTGTGCTTCACAGCGGGAGAGCAACAACTAAAAAATGGTCCAGGACATTCAGCAACAACCAGCGACCTCACAGCAGGAACCAGGTTGTTGCTGGATGTCACACTAAGCAACATCGCTAGCAAGTTGTGCCTCAGCAGCGATGTTGCTAGCGATGTTGCTTAGTGTGACGGTACCTTTAGTCTCCTGTTCCTTTGACTCTCCAGTCAGCTACTGCATGCCTTGGGACTGCCCTGTAGTACCACCTGCCGGCAACCTGCTGCTTAAGTCTATCCTCATAAATAGAGGCTCTACCAAAAACCAGGTAGCCAATTAGTCACACCCCTTCAAGGTAAGCCCTTGCCTTGTGGCACAGTGGGTCCACATATCCATCTGTCATCACACTGGGAAGTGAATAGACAAATTGCTAGAAGTTTTGGGAGAGGAATGTTGTCCCATTCTTATCTGATGTAGGATTCTAGAAGCTCAACTGTCCTTGGTATTCTTTGATGGATTTTTCATTTTATAATTTACAAAACGTTTTCTATTCTTGAAAGGTCTGAACTGCAGGCGGACAGTGGATTACCCAAACTTTTCTAATGTGAAGCCATGGTGTTGTGGTGTTGGATGGATGCAATATGTAATTTAACATTGTCTTTCTGAAATATGTAAGGCCTTTCCTGAAACAGATGTTCTCTGCATAGGAGCAGATGTTCTAATAAATCTATATAATACTCACAATTGATAGTATCTTTCAAGATGTGAAAGCTGTCCATGCCATAGACACTAATGCAACCCCATAACTAGAGATGAGCAATCCTGCCAAGAATCGGATCGGTTAAAGATCGCCGATCTCGCCTGAGATCGTAATCGAATTGATGTTCCTAGCTGATCTGATTGTCGATCCTAGCTGAACACATTAAATTCAATGGGAGTCAAAAGTGATGTGTTGCAAAATGGTGTAGGGGGGCTGTAAACGAAAGAAAATAAAAAAGGGTTCGTGCCCCCGCGGCTGCAGCACTACTTCTGGGACCGACAATTATCCCTAATGAAGATTCCCTGCTTTCCCCTTTCACCAGCATCTCTGATTGGCTGCCATTGGACCACGCCCTTACCATCTGAGCCCACATTTGTGGTTGGTTGGAATCATACACGCTGTCTGTGTCCTTAGACTGGTGATAAATAAATAACTGAAACGAGTGATTGCGCGCCCTTCGGGCGCGTGATGGGATTACGAACCACGCAATGGGGTGTAACCACGCATCAGACTGACCTTATTATGGGGTGTAACCATGCACCACACTGTGTATGTGCAGACTAACAGCAAACATAAATACCTGGTGTGTGTCCTACCACTCCTACCTTGTGTATAAAAAAGAGAGGGAATAGTGCTATTAGTGCTTCTTTTTTCAATAGGGCTATCCGAATAGCGCTATCCGTTCTCTAGGAGTTGCGCTATCGGATAGCTCTACACGTTCTTTTTCATTATCGGTAGCGTTATGCGGATAGCGCTATCCGGCTGGAACATATTTATGTACGGCTGAACAGTGAATTGTGACTAATTGCACTATCTAACCTTTTTGGTGGCGGGTCTCCCGGTTGCAACTGACGAGCTGCAGGGAGAAAATAGGGAGAGACGACGTGGAGCGGGGGGTACCCAATAACGTATGGTGCACCTCTGCTGGTAGGTAGGTGAAAGGGAGGGATAGATATTTTATCCCCAATCTCCTTATAAAAACTATTGGAGTAAGAAGTGCAACTATTACAGTTGTCCCTACCTTGAGAACAGTAAATAACCAACACTGTCCCCACAAATCGGATCTATCACCCTTCTACACCCACTTTAACTGATTTGTCTATATAATGACCACATAAAAGCAATTTTGTTTTATACTTATGGATTTTAATAATTAATCATAATAAAATCATATTTTTAGGAGTTTTTTCTTTTCCTGGTTTTCCACAATTTCCACTCCTACTATATATCAGCTTTGGTTATATATATGCGGATAGCGCTATCCATGCTCTTTCATTCGAAGTAGTGCTATCAGATAGCGCTAGCACGACATGGTTTGCCTCAGAAATGTTGCCTCACAGTGTTGTCTCACAATATTGCCTCAGTGTTGCCTCAATGTTTCCTCAGTGTTGCCTCAATATTGCCTGAGTGTTCCCTCAATGTTGCCTCAGTGTTGCCTCACAACGTTGCCTCAGTTTTGCCTCACAATGTTGCCTCAGTGTTGCGTGAATGTTGTGTCAGTGTTGGCTCACTACGTTGCCTCAGTGTTGCCTTACACAGTGTTTCCGTCAGGGGACAGCTCTGTCGGTAATACTGTTTGGGTAGAGCTATCCAATAGCACTATCCATGAAGAAAGTGAACGGGTAGACCTATCCCATAGCTCTATTCCTAAAGGAAATGAACGGGTAGAGCTATCCATGTTATTTTGAGTGGATCGCGATTTTCTAATTTAGCAATCCTCTTTTCCTCTATTTCAAATTCCCTCATCATTGTGAAGGCGAGTGGGTTAATTGCTTTCATTTTCTCTCTCTTTCTTTCTCTCTCCAAGAGATGATAGCAGTGCTGTGAGGTACTTTTTATTAGCTTAACTTCTTGTACTTAATGCTTCTTCACTGTCCAAGATATAAATCTGGGCAAACTTGGGTGTACTACACACAGCGGGATGCAATGGAGCAGTTCTGTGGTAAATTTGTCCATGAATTCGAAAACAGTATGGACAATGCCCAGAAGGTTGGCGCTACTTGTGCTCCCATTGATGCCAAAGCAAGAGAGCTATTGTATTGCCTTATATTAACCATAAAGTTATTGGAGTGCTGATGCTCTCCTTTCATCAACTTTACTAATTGATCATCCATATGAATGGGAAATAATTGGATGCGCCCTCTGTTACAGCAGGAAGGGAATGTTTTGTCCTGCACCATTTCGTCTTTGAAATGTTTAGATTGGCAGATCTGACATCGAAATGTCAGTTTGCCAGCATAGTGCTCTTCAATACGTGTCTCATCAATTTGATTGAGAAGCCCTCTAGTGGTAAATGTAACTTGCCATCATCCAGTGGCTCTTGCTTTTGCGACACATATTCTATCTTGTTCTCGTCTTTATGAAATTTGTGTCTCAGTTTGTGCACTGTGTGTTGCTCGTTGTCGTGCAGCATTAGATGTTCTACGTGATTCAGTTACTTCATTCGTTTCTCTTGCTCTGGCCGCCCTCTGTCAGGCTGCATCAGCAGTTCTTTGACAATGTCCTTCGTTTTTTTTTTTATTAAGACACAGGTTTCGCATCTGCATGTGATTTGCTTCTCTACGTGAAGCAGCGCGATCAATTTGATCCGTCTTTGCAATGTTGCATCACACTGTTGTCTCAGTGTTGCCTCAATATTGCCTCACACTGTTGCCTCTTTGTTGCCTCAATACTGCCTCACACTGTTGCCTCACCCTGTTTTCTCAGTGTTGCCTCACAATGTTGAATCACAGTGTTGTCTCAGCAACATGTTGCCTCACACTGTTGCCTCAGTGTTGCCTCAATATTGCCTCACACTGTTGCCTCAGTGTTGCCTCACAATGTTGCCTCACAGTGTTCCCTCAATATTGCCTCACAGTGTTGCTTCGGCAACATAGGGCTGTGGATGGTTGCATCGGCAACATAGGGCTGTGGATGATTTCTTCGGCAACATAGGGCTGTGGATGATTGCTTCGGCAACATAGGGCTGCGGATGATTGCCTCGGCAACATAGGGCTGTGGATGACTCACTGCGCACAGACACTCGGACACGTCCAAATTAGGTATATTGACAATTGGCATGCGATCCCCCCTGTATTGATACCCCACAGATAAAGCCCACGGATACAAGCTGCAGCTCCTAGCCATGCGGTTATCTTGGCTTTGTATCAAAACAAGAGGAACCGCATGCGGCTTTTTATTTCTTTTTTAAATTATTTAAATAGATAAATCTTTTTTAAAAAAACAGCGTGAAGTCCCCTCAAATTTTGATACCCAGCCAAGATAAAGCCCAACAGCTGGGGGCTGGTATTCTCCAGTATATCTAAATATTATGTACTGTAGATGGCAGGATATTCAAAATCTTTCCATGTTATGTTAAATATTTTTATGAAATTTGTCCACAAGTTTTAGATGTAGTTGTTCACAGATTGGGGAGCTTCTGACCATCTTTGCTTCTGACAGGCTTGCTTGTTTAACATGCCCTTTAGACACAGTCATGTGATTAGTGGAAATTTGGCCCCCAAACAGTTTTTCATTTGCATCACTTACTTTTCCAGCCTATTATTAACCCTGTTCCAACTTTTTTGAGATGTTCTGCTAACATCAATTTTTAATCGAGCTAATTTTTTCAAATTAAATATCTAAGTTTCAACTTCTGATATTTGCTGTATGTTCTGGAATAATATGGCTGGAAGAGATTTCCAAATCACTGCCTTGTTTTTTTTTTATATTTTACACAGCATTTTACAAAGCATCCCAACTTGTTCTTGAACAAACTGTAGCACACACATGGGTATAAAAAAAACCTTATAAATTATTTGCAAGAGGTCAGAAATTTGCATATAAGGGTGGTTAAAGATATACTTCGTCAAACTAGGCCTTTACCAACAATAAAAGTAGGAGATCTATAGCGATATGTAATTTATTAATGTAGCTGCTTCACTGTGATTTATTATCCTACAGAGGAAAAAAGATGGTGGAAAGGAGAGCAGAGAACGGAGGGATCATAGAGGGTGTGCAGAAGGAATGATACAGGTGAAAACTGGACTTTAAGTAATACATGTAAAGACTATTGCTTACAGCCAGAATATAGGTCATGTAACCAAATTGTGAGAATATTCTTTAGATAACTGTAGTTTTCATTACTTTGCACAGCTTCTCATCTCTTAGGACATTCTATTTTTTATGCTTCTTTCCAGTGGTGCTACAATTACCGACCCCAGCGCCTGCCTCAGCTGGATGTGCATACAAGGGCACACATTCAGATAAAATGCATTGCAACATGGAGACCTGTCAGGTCCCTGCGCTGCTATACAAGCTATCGGCCAAACAGTAGCTGGTATCTGATGTCGGCATGTACATGACTGGGGGCACATGACAGTGATGTCATGCGACATGGCGCGTACGCTGACGTAAGCTGCCGGCCACTGTGCGTTAGCTACAGAGGTGTAACACCACGGGGTCGAGGTGGTTTTCACCCGACACATCGCCGGGCCAGGGGTGCATATCCTCTGCGTCATCACGGGCTGGCCTGGCCTAGTTACATGACCCCAAGATGTACAGGAGGGAGGGAAGGCAGTGGACGGGAGGCAGGATGGAGGATGGGGGTGGTAGTGATGGTTAGGAAAGTCTTTTTTATGATTGTGATGCCACCTGTGGTACGTGGCCAGGGATGGGCCTCTGCTGCGGGTGCTGCTCTCCGGGGCTGATGGTGAAGGTTGCAGTCGGGATAGTGTTGCTCCCCACAGGCGGAGCGGGGTTGCTCCGGGGAGGATGATGGAGAAAGGAAGGGGTGGTGGTAGTCCCCGTTGGTGCTGCAGCGCTGGGCGCCGGCACTGGCAAATGAGAGACAGAGGCAGGGGCTGCGGTTCCAGGTCTTTTACTAACTGATAGTTCAGGTGCTGCTCCAAAGTACTGATCTCTGCCATGATGGGCTCCAGTCGATCCCAGATAGACTTTCACGGGCACCGGCGGTGACCAACAACTTTCTAGTGAAGTGTCCCTCGGTTGCTATCCGGAACCTGGGCCGAGCCTCGAGCTCCAAGCCACAGGTCTCACGAAGAGAGAGAAACACTAAACTCCAGTTGTCTGTGCATGATGGTATCCCAAGCTGAGCCCGGGAAAGTCTGCTCAAGTGTGATAGTTGTGCCTACTTCTACTCCAAGTGGTGCCGACCCCCAGTGGTTGTCCTAGCAACTGGGGAAGTCCCATGCTTTGTGATGGCTAATTACCCTGTCTGCCCTAGTCCAACCCCCTGTGGGAATGTGGGAAAGCACCTTACTGTTGTATATGTGTGGTTTTGTGAAGGCACTGGCAGTTAACCCCCTCCTGACTCGGGATAGATATTACCGCTTAAAAGTGGTGAAATACCCTGTGGCGCCTGAAGCCCAGGGGCGCCCACAGAGGCGTTGTGCAGCGTGGGAGTGGAGAGAGAGGATAATGTTTTGTGTTTTTTATGTGTTAGAGACAGAACAGGGGTTTTATATAGCAGGAAGCAGCCCATGATAAGGACACATATTTCAGGGTGGACTAGGATGGGGTCCATATATACCAGGATGGAGACCATAAATCCCAGGATGGGACTCATGATGGGGGAATATATAACAGGATATATTTATCAGGATTGGCCCAAGATGAGGACATATATACCAGGATGGGGACACATATACCAGGATGAGCTCAGGATAAAGACATAAATACCAGGATGGGTAACAAATATTATGATGGGGAACATATATATCAGGATGGGGCCTAGGATGGGAGACATACAGTGCTGGCCAAAAGTATTGCCACCCCTGCAATTCTGTCAGATAATACTCAGTTTTTCTTGAAAATGATTGCAATCACAAATTCTTTGGTATTATTATCTTCATTTAATTTTTCTTCAATGAAAAAAAAAAAAGTGTCATAAAGCCAAATTGGATATAATTCCGCACCAAACATAAAAAAGGGGGTGGACAAAAGTATTGGCACTGTTTGAAAAATCATGTGATGCTTCTCTAATTTGTGTAATTAACAGCACCTGTAACTTAGGGGCCCTTTGCACACTACGACATCGCAGGTGCGATGTCGGTAGGGTCAAATCGAAAGTGACGCACTTCCAGCGTCGCTCTCGACATCATAGTGTGTAAATCGTTTTAACTATGATTACCGAGCGCAAAAGCGTCTGTATCGTATGATCGGTGTAGTGTCGGTCATTTTCATTATTTTGGCTGCAGCGATGGTAAGATGTTGTTCCTCGTTCCTGCGGCAGCACACATCGCTGTGTATGAAGTCGCAGGAGTGAGGAATATCTCTTTACCTGCGTCCCGTCTGCAATGCGGAAGGAAAGAGGTGGGCGGGATGTTTACGTCCTGCTCATCTCCGCCCCTCCGCTTCTATTGGCCGCGTGCCATCGCTGTGACGCCACACAACCCGCCCCCTTAGGAAGGAGGCGGGTCGCCGGCCAAAGCGACGTTGCAGGGCAGGTAAGTGCATGTGAAGCTGCCGTAGCGATAATATTCGCTACGGCTGCTATCACAAGATATCGCTGCTGCGACGGGGGCGGGGACTATCACGCTCGGCATCGCAGCATCGGCTTGCGATGTCGTAGTGTGCAAAGGGCCTCTCCCCTGTGGCACCTAACAGGTGTTGGCAATAACTAAATCACACTTCCAGCCAGTTGACATGGATTAAAGTTGACTCAACTTCTGTCCTGTGTCATTGTGTGTACCACATTGAGCATGGAGAAAAGAAAGAAGACCAAAGAACTGTCTGAGGACTTCAGAATCCAAATTGTGAGGAAGCATGAGCAATCTCAAGGCTACAACTACAAGTCCATCTCCAAAGACCTGAAAGTTCCTGTGTCTACGGTGCGCAGTGTCATCAAGAAGTTTAAAGCCTATGGCACTGTGGCTAACCTCTCTAGATGTGGAAGGAAAAGAAAAATTGACGAGAGATTTCAACACAAGATTGTGCGGATGGTGGATAAAGAACCTCGACTAAAATCCAAACCAGTTCAAGCTGCCCTGCAGTCCGAGGGTACAACAGTGTCAACCCGTACTTACCATCGGCGTCTGAATGAAAAGGGACTGTATGGTAGGATACCCAACACCCCACTTTTTACCCCGAGACATAAAAAAGCCAGGCTGGAGTTTGCCAAAACTTACCTGAGAAAGCCTAAAACATTTTGGAAGAATGCTCTCTGGTCAGATGAGACAAAAGTAGAGCTTTTTGGGAATGTTAATGCTGGCCATAAATTTACTGTGATGCAATCTAATAATCGTGTATCTACCTTAAACTGTCTGCAGTCCAAATTATGAGTCAATTGTGGTAGCATGCATACCACTCTCTTTCACACACACCAGAGATGTACTCGGATATGAATAGAAAGTAAGACTGATTTAATCCGGAAGTTGGACAAACATTTAAACAGAGTTATTGGCTAGGTGCCAAGAATACGTAACACGTCTCCTATTGGATAAAATAGAAAAGCTTATTCTGTGATATACAATTTACTGTAATGTGCTTGATTCCTCATTTATATTAGGCAATGTCAGCATGATTCACTTGTCACAAGACACTGACTGTCTGAGTCTTATAACAAAGAGATATATGTGTGGTACAGTTCAAACACCATCTTAAATCCTGTTCTTTTTGGATATCTCCATATAACTCTTATATTCTCATAATAGTTCATAATCTTGTCCGTAACAGGAAAAGCCATCAACATAGTTTACAGGAAAAAAAAGAGGTATTCAAAGAAAAGAACACGGTCCCTACAGTCAAACATGGCGGAGGTTCCCTGATGTTTTGGGGTTGCTTTGCTGCCTCTGGCACTGGACTGCTTGACCGTGTGCATGGCATTATGAAGTCTGAAGACTACCAACAAATTGTGCAGCATAATGTAGGGCCCAGTGTGAGAAAGCTGGGTCTCCCTCAGAGGTCATGGGTCTTCCAGCAGGACAATGACCCAAAACACACTTCAAAAAGCACTAGAAAATGGTTTGAAAGAAAGCACTGGAGACTACTAAAGTGGCCAGCAATGAGTCCAGACCTGAATCCCATAGAACACCTGTGGAGAGATCTCAAAATGGCAGTTTGGAGAAGGCACCCTTCAAATCTCAGGGACCTGGAGCAGTTTGCCAAAGAAGAATGGTCTAAAATTCCAGCAGAGCATTGTAAGAAACTCATTGATGGTTACCGGAAGCGGTTGTTCGCAGTTATTTTGGCTAAAGGTTGTGCAACCAAGTATTAGGCTAAAGCTGGTGTCACACTAAGCGACAGCGACAACGACGTCGCTGTTACGTCACCATTTTCGGTGACGTAACAGCGACCTTGTAAGTCGCTGTTATGATCGCTGCTTAGCTGTCAAACACAGCAGAAGCAGCGATCATAACGTCGCTGTGCTACATGTGCAGAGAGCAGGGAGCCGTGCTTAGCGCTGGCTCCTTGCTCTCCTAGGTACAGTACACATCGGGTTAATTAACCCGATGTGTGCTGCAGCTACATGTCACAGTGCAGAGAGCAAGGAGCCGCACGCACTGCTTAGCGCTGGCTCCTTGCTCTCCTTGCTACAGTATACATCGGGTTAATTACCCGATGCATACTGCAGCCACATGTCACAGTGCAGGAGCCGGCACTGGCAGCAAGAGCGGAGGCTGGTAACCAGCGTAAACATCGGGTAACTAGGGAAAGGTCTTCCCTTGGTTACCCGATGTTTACGCTCGTTACAGCTTACCGCAGCTGCCAGTGCCGGCTCCTGATCGCTTCATTTCGTCGCTCTCTCGCTGTCACACACAGCGATGTGTGTGTCACAGCGGGAGAGTGACGACCAAAAAATGAAGCTGGACATTCAGCAACGACCGGCGACCTCACAGCAGGGGCCAGGTCGTTGCTGGATGTCACACACAGCGACAGCGACGGGACGTCGCTGCAACGTCACGGAAAATGGTGACGTAGCAGCGACGTCGTTGTCGTTGTCGTTATGTGTGACACCAGCTTAAGGGTGCCAATACTTTTGTCTGGCCCATTTTTGGAGTTTTGTGTGAAATGATCAATGATTTGATTTTTGTTTCATTCTCTTTTAGATAGAAGATAATAATACCAAAGAATTTGTGATTGCAATCAGTTTCAAGAAGAAACTGAGTATTATCTGACAGAATTGCAGGGGTGCCAATACTTTTGGCCAGCACTGTATATACCAGGATGGGTGACATATATACCAGGATGGGGAATATATATACCAGGAAGGGAACATATTTACCAGGATGGAGCCTAACAAAGGGAAATATAGATACCAGAATGAGGGCATATATACCAGGATGGGGAACATATTTACCAGGAAGTGGCACAAGATGGGGGGCATTATACAGGATTGGGGGACATTACTACATAATGAAGGGGGAGGGGGCAACTTATATGTCTTTATAGGATTTAAAATGCTACAAGGAACCATGCATCTGACCAACATGTAGGGAAGAGACCGAGGTCCAAATTTTGTACCGAGGCCCATCATACTTTAGTTATACCACTGCTTCTTTGCACATATAAGTATAATATAAACTGACAATAACAACATTATTGTTTTGATTTTTCAGATCTGGAACAGCAAAGTTTCCTAATTCTAAGCTGAAAAGCTTCTTCCGCACTTCATATTTAGATGTGATGTACACTCATAACTGAAATCTCACCTTTTCGGAATAGCATTTAATTAGTTCCTGTGATTTTTTTTTTTTGCAGCCTTGATAAGCTTCTTTTTCAGAATGTACTCACTTCCTCTGACTGAGCTATTAGATACTAAAATGAGAATAGCTGAATTATGTAACATTTCTATCATTAGTAATGATCTACCTCTTAACCATTTACAAGTTTGGTTACTTCTTTCATGGATGTCTGTATATTTTATTTTGTGTATTATGTTCAAGGGTACAACATTAAATAATCTCTGACTTAGTGCGATAGAAAGTGGTATGGGTTACTATTGTAATTAAAATTTTGCCTTAGCATTTTTCAATAAATACTTCACTTCATAAATTAAATTACTAGAAATTGGTATGGAAAGGTGCAAACATGGACAATTTCTCCTTGTCTACCGAGCCGCCACTATTTGTTTAAAATATATTACCCTTTGTTCAATTGAAGAGGGTTTAAACACATAAAATAGAAAGCCATGTAATTAAATGGGTAGTCCAATACGTATAAGGCCCTTTTTATAAATAGCTATCTTTAAAGCATTACTGCAGCGTTTTATGGGGGTGGGGGTTCGGAGCTACGGTGGTGCTTTGAACCAAAGATCCCTGCCCCTAGTAATATATTGACCTTTTTTCAGTGTCGCTCTCGTCTCGAGGCACCATCTTATGATCGCAACTTCTGATTGTCCGGAAGTAAGAAGTTACGTCGCAAGAACTCAATACAGGTCTATATGAGCCAAAACGAGGACAAAATACGGCTCTAATAAACTTGTATTGAGTTGTGACCTCCAATCGGCTCCATGAACCACTGGAGCAGCCCACAGGTCACTAACTGGAGAAGACCCACAGGTGCGACACTGATAACAGATGAAGATGCCAGAGGGTGAATATAAGACTGGGAGTTGGGGAATTACATTAGAAGCACCACTACAGTGGTGAAATAGAAAAAAAAACAACCCGCTTGAGTGGTGCTTTAAGCCCTCATCGCTTTTGTAATTAGCGGTATTATTAAATTCTCCACACTTTTTCATAGCCTGATATTTCTTATATGTGTTTGTTTTACTTTACTTCCTGTGACTTTTTCTGTGAGAGACATTTCAAATGAGACATCACAAATGGCTGGGGCTACACTCAATTCTCTAAAGAGTCTATCACCCATCCTAAAACAGGATGTCATTAGAGGTCACTTATCACAGTTACTGTCACCAAAGTCTCCATATGCTTCCAGGTTCAGTAGAGGTGATTGAGGAGTCATCACTGTAAAGGCATCTGAAGATGTGGTCACTTCTTGATCACCTTTACTGTAGCAGGATGTCATCAGGGGACAGTGGTGACAGTATGTGTGTTAAGTGGCGTCAGCCGCACCTGATGACGTCCTGTCTCAGGAAAGGTGGTAGACCCTGAAAAGAAGTGAGTAGAGATAAGCGCACCTGGAGTTTAATTAAAAATCAGTGTTCGAGTTAGGGGTGCTTCACACACAGCGAGCTCGCTGCCGAGATCGCTGCTGAGTCACGCTTTTTGTGACGCAGCAGTGACCTCATTAGCTATCTCGCTGTGTGTGACAATGAGCAGCGATCTGGCCCCTGCTGCGAGATCGCTGCTCGTTACACACAGCCCTGGTTCGTTTTCTTCAAATGTGCTCTCCCGCTGTGACACACAGATCGCTGTGTGTGACAGCGAGAGAGCGACAAATGAAGCGAGCAGGGAGCAGGAGCCGGCGTCTGGCAGCTGCGGAGGCTGGTAACTAAGATAAACATTGGGTAACCAAGGTGGTTACCCGATATTTACCTTAGTTACCAGCCTCTGCAGCTCTCACGCTGCCTGTGCTGCCGGCTCCGGCTCTCTGCACATGTAGCTGCTGTACACATCGGGTTAATTAACCCGATGTGTACTGTAGCTAGGAGAGCAAGGAGCCAGCGCTCAGTGTGCGCGGCTCCCTGCTCCCTGCACACACAGCTAAGCGGTGTGCGCTGGTAACTAATGTAAACATCGGGTAACCATACTCGATGTTTACCTTAGTTACCAGTGTCCTCAGCTTCCAGACGCCGGCTCCGTGCAAGCGCAGCGTCGCTTGCACGTCGCTGCTGGCTGGGGGCTGTTCACTGGTCGCTGGTGAGATCTGCCTGTTTGACAGCTCACCAGCGACCATGTAGCGATGCAGCAGCGATCCTGACCAGGTCAGATCGCTGGTCGGATCGCTGCTGCATCGCTAAAGTGTGAAGGTACCCTTAGGAGTGTGGGTACTTTATGTGCTCAAATATGCTCGGTGCTCAGCTCAGTGTATGCCGCTTGCAGTGTTTGAACTGCTCTCGCACTGGGGGTAACAATAGCGTTATCAAATGCAGTGTGCAACCCAAAAAAAATGTAAAAAACACTGCCCTCCCTCCCTTGGAAGTGATCTGTTTATGGTTGGCTGCATTTTGGGTGGAGACCTGAACTGATCAATTAGTGACTTCCATTGGGGTTCAGGTCAAGTCCGTATACCCAAACTCAAAGTTCGGCTGAACCCACTGAACTGAACTTCAATGGGTTTGCTTATCTCTAGAAGTGAGTGCAACGCCAGCCTCGAGTGACTTTACGTTTGAGACTTCTTTTAAACGAAATGACACAGGAAGCTGAAAAAAAATCACATATCAGAGATAGCAGGCTTTGGAGAAGCGTAGAGAATTTTATATAAAGCTAATTAAAAAAGTGCTTAGGGCTTAAAGACAGGTATTGATAAAATGCATTATTGGTATGGGAACACCCCTTTAATGTTGTTTTAAAATTATTATTATTATTATTATTACTACTACTACTATCATTATTTATTATTTGTACTACTAAAACTATTACCACTAACAACAACAGTACCATGGTACACGTCTTGACGTATCAGAATTCATTTTAAAACTTATGAACTTTCACATGTATAGAAAATGCTTTCTCTCACTGAAATGAAAAAAGTGAAGAGAAGTGGGTCTACCACAAGCACATTCTACTTTTTCGTGTCCCTATTAGCCAGATGTAAGGCAGTGTAAAGGTCTAAGAGGTACTTTGCACGCTGCGACATCGCTAGCCGATGATAGCGATGCCGAGCTCGATAGTACCCGCCCCCGTCGCACATGCGATATCTTGTGATAGCTGCCGTAGAGAACATTATCCCTACGGCAGCTTCACATGCACTTACCTGGTCGGCGACGTCGCTGTGACTGCCGAAGAATCCCTCCTTCAAGGAGGCGGTGCTTTCGGCGTCACCGCGACGCACCGCGACGTCACTAATCGGCCGGCCAATAGAAGCGGAGGGGCGGCGATGAGCGGGATGTAAACATCCCGTCCACCTTCTCCCTTCCGCATTGCCGGTGTATGGCGGGCGCAGGTAAGGAGATGTTTGTCGCTCCTGCGGCTTCACACAGCGATGTGTGGAGCTGCAGGAACGACAAACAACATCGTAACTGCGGACGCACCGACATTATGAAAATAGACAACATGACACAGATCACCGATTTTTGACTGTTTCACAATTGTTCATCTTCTCTCATAGGCTTTACACATTGCAACGTCGTTACCGGCGCCGGATGTACGTCATTTTCGATTTGACTCCGACGATATCGCAGTAGCGATGTTGCAACGTGCAAAGTACCCCTAAGACTAGTGGATACTCTCACCAAATTTCAGGTGGATTAGGTTTGGACATATTGGATTTGCAGCCGATTCAACTGCACAGAGGCCCATGAGGGGCTGTAGAAAAGTTGATCTGTGATAATACACTAACCCATAGCTATCACAGTACAGGCCCATTGTTGATTTTGTTGTTTCTTACTCATGATGCTATTTTCTCAGTATAAATCCTTCTCAAATTTCGTAATTGAGGATAGGGGGAACGGTGTTCTCTCAATCTTGTCTTTAAATATTTAATTAGTTATCTGCTATTCTTGCAGCTGATGTTTCCCATGACTCTAACTCAGGGATATGAAATCTGTAGCTTCATTTGAAAAAGGGCTCAGTTCAAGACAAAAACGCGCAATAAAACTACTTGACTCTATTGGCGTAAATCGAATTCCCCACTTGTGGAGGAGTGGCTCAAAGAGTTCTCACACATCTACCTCATAGAGGAACTCTCTGCTAAGGCCAATGATGACAACTATATCAAAATCTGGCAGCCTTTATCCTTTTCAAAGAGACTCCGGACTTCTCAATGTTACTTGCATGATGTTTGGTGCTCCCAGGCCTGCAGGTGTTTCTTCTTCAAAGTCCTTGCTTTTCCACGCTTTACCTCACTTTTTCCTCTTGTGCTTTCTTCTTTCGGTCCCCTCTTTGATGATCTCTTTTCCTCTCTTCCCCTCCAACCCACCCCACATAGTCACCATGAACGGGTGGACTAAAGGAAGTTATACCCTGTTATCTATTGTTACCGATGGGTTATGGCCAGGGCCTCCCCAGATCCAAGAAATAGAATACGTTTAGTTGCCAACCAATTCTCCTATTTGAGACATTTGGTTATTTAAGCATATAATTTTAATCATCAACAGGTCCTAATGACAAATATCAATATGTGAGGATCGTAAAACGAATTTCTGTGTTGACTGTAACCGATTATTCCTTATTACAGGACCCTGCATGGTGCAGTTTCACTTTCCTCCTACTCATATGTTATACTTTGTTGTGTTAATGTTAATATACAATAAACTTTGATTAAACATAAAAAACTACTTGACTCTGTCTGGAGTGTGGTGGTACCTTTCATCCTTTACAGCAGCGCAGTTATCTTCAAAAGCCTATACTCTAGTCTATATCCAAAGGTGTGCAGAAGGAGGGATTCTTCTACCTGCTGGCTGACTGCAGCAGCGGATTCTAACACAGGCTTCTATTGCAATTGTGACACTCACAACTCCATCAAGTGATCAACATCTCACCCCCTGCTTTTATTCCACCAACAGTGCCAACCCGAGGATGCTTGTCTAGTTTCTCTTAATAGTACTCTTTTTGCTTAGGCCCGTTTCACACGTCAGTGAAAAACAGTGACGTTTTTCACTGGCGTGTAAAACACGCACATGTCCCTGCGTGTGCCGTGATTGCACTTAGAAAACAACTCACCTGTGCGCGCTCCCGCTGTCCATGTTGCTGATCGCTCCCGCGGTGCAGCATCCGGCCGGCGCTGACCCCCGCAGCAGCTGCTTCCGGGTCGGCTGTGTCGCGCATAATGAATATGCGCGACAGTAATGAGCCGGCTCAGAAGCAGCAGGGAGAACGGGCTGCAGAGGACATCGCTGGATGCCGGGTGAGTAAAAATGATTTTTATTTTAAAAGCACGTTTTTTTCTGGCACGTGTTTCACGGACCACACCACTGCGTGGTCCGTAGAACATCAGTGATGCCATAAAAAAAATGGACATGTCTCCGTGCGGCAATCACGCACACGCGGGTACGCCGCACGGAGACACGTGCAGTGAAAAATCACTGACGTGTGAGCAGACCCATTCATTATAATGGGTCTGCGTATGTCAGTGATTCTGATACGTTTTAAAAAAAAGCACAAACGTACCAGAATCACTGACGTGTGAAAGGGGCCTAACAGATATATTGAACTGATGCAAAGAGATGTCTATATACAAGTGCATTATGGGTAAAAAAAAAAATTCAGACCTTTTTTATTATAGTTAGTAAAAAACAATGGTGCTTAAATTATTTTGTAAATGAAATGTCTGAAACCAGCAGATAAAAAAGCAATTTTTAATATCTCTGTATTCAAAACAACCCATACAATATAGTCATTTTTTTATGCCTGATGTGAATATCCGTATAAATATGAATGTGTGGATGTGAGTGGGATATGACGGGATGCAAACGTGGTGGGGGTGAGAGGGGGTACCAAGACACAAGTTCTGCACAGGGGCCCTTCTCTGTCATTGCCTGCCCCAAGTGAAGACTATCTGTGGCCGGGTGTCTACGTTGGATGATGCCCAAGAAATCTCTAGTGCATTGCATCAAGGCAGCTTTGGGCTTGTATGACATCATAATGACCAGTGCATCATTATGCTTTAAAACCTTCAATATTATTCTCTTGCCAAAAACAAGTACTTAATCTCAGCACAAACTCATTGAAATATTCTTGCAATGACTGCATTCTGCCAACATCTCAAAAAAATACAGATTTAACAGGTTTGCAGTTTCCTAGATCAATGCTGAGCTGCAATTCTTTCATCCTTACCTGAAATGACACATCACATACTGCCTGGAGGATGCGGAAGAAGCAGACGCACAATGCAGACAAATGAGACTTAACATCAAGATAGCGTCGCTCTTCCCTCTGTTTAGTTCATTTTACTAAAGTAATGGTGCATCCTAATTGTACTAAAAGTAAGAATAGCATTGCCTAGAGAAATCGAAATATTAGGAATCTACTGGATGCTAAATTAATTCCTCATTACCCTGTGTTTTATTCACATTCAGAAATAATAAGAAGCAAAAACAGAACCCAGAAGGGTTAAAATTTAGGTTTGTGAGGATCAAGGGCCACCAAAAGAAGATTGGTAAAGATCATCCCAGTTCCTGTTCATTGCCTTATAATGCCAATGCGAACACTATGCTTTCTAAATTGCAGCTGTTTGCCAAGAGATAATTTAATTAAAGGCCCCTAAAGCTACCCGTACACAGCAGATAGCGGATAGACGTGTAACCTATCACCTGTAAGTCTTCAATAAACATGAACATTCAGATCAGCCAAGCAAGCAAGTTATAGGCTGGTTTCACATCAGCGTTTTTTTGCTGGTCGGCAAAAAAACGCAGAACGCATCTTACCGGATCCGTTGCCTGCTTAATGCAATGTCAATGGACTTGCGGCAACATGCGTTTGCGTGCGGTAGTGTCAGGATCCGGTGAGTTGCAGTTTTTTACCTTTTATCAAAAACGCAACTTGTTGCGTTTTTCACCTCCGTCCAAAAACTGCATGTCACTGGATCCTGTACATTGCGGCAGTAGCTGCAATGTATTTCAATGGGCGCCGGATCCGGTTTTAACAGTTGCGGTTGTATGCTACAGGAAGGATCCTGTTTGCTGTACAGAACATGGCCTGAATATCACTTTCACACACTCTCACACACTCTCACTGACACACACTCTCACTCACACACACTCTCACTCACACACACTCTCACTCACACACACTCTCACTCACACACACTCTCACTCACACTCTCACTCACACACACTCTCACTTACTCTCTCTCGTCTAGAGCTGCATCCACGCTGTCATGGCAGATTCAGCTCACTCCCAATCACATGACTTTAATGCCCGCCCAGCCCTATTCAGCTCATTCCCGACCACATGACTCATAAACTGCAAGTCACAGGATCCAGTAAATAAGGGGTGCTTCACACACAGCGAGCTCGCTGCCGAGATCGCTGCTGAGTCACGCTTTTTGTGACGCAGCAGTGACCTCATTAGCGATCTCGCTGTGTGTGACACTGAGCAGCGATCTGGCCCCTGCTGTGAGATCTCTGCTCGTTACACACAGCCCTGGTTCGTTTTCTTCAAAGGCGCTCTCCCGCTGTGACACACAGATCGCTGTGTGTGACAGCGAGAGAGCGACAAATGAAGCGAGCAGGGAGCAGGAGCCGGCGTCTGGCAGCTGCGGAGGCTGGTAACTAAGATAAACATCGGGTAACCAAGGTGGTTACCCGATATTTCCCTTAGTTACCAGCCTCCGCAGCTCTCACGCTGCCTGTGCTGCCGGCTCCGGCTCTCTGCACATGTAGCTGCTGTACACATCGGGTTAATTAACCCGATGTGTACTGTAGCTAGGAGAGCAAGGAGCCAGCGCTAAGCAGTGTGCGGGGCTCCCTGCTCCCTGCACATGTAGCTGCATTACACATCGGGTTAATTAACCCGATGTGTACTATAGCTAGGAGAGCAAGGAGCTAGCGCTCAGTGTGCGCGGCTCCCTGCTCCCTGCACACACAGCTAAGCAGTGTGCGCTGGTAACTAATGTAAACATCGGGTAACCATACCGGATGTTTACCTTAGTTACCAGTGTCCGCAGCTTCCAGACGCCAGCTCCGTGCAAGCGCTGCGTCGCTTGCACGTCGCTGCTGGCTGGGGGCTGTTCACTGGTCGCTGGTGAGATCTGCCTGTTTGACAGCTCACCAGCGACCATGTAGCGATGCAGCAGCGATCCTGACCAGGTCAGATCGCTGGTCGGATCGCTGCTGCATCGCTAAAGTGTGAAGGTACCCTAACACTTGCGTTTGCATGAGTTCAACTCAAATTCAACAGGATCCAGTCACATCCTGGTGAGAGAAGGTGGGTAGGCCAGTAGCGTAGCTAGCGGGGGGGGCAGAGGGTGTGGTCACTCCGGGTCCCGTGCTCAGAGGGGGCACACTCAGAGCTACAATACTATTAACTGTATCCGTGACACTGCACCTTTAAATATAGTAGCTTGGCCACGTCACAAGGTTTAGGTCCTACCATACAGCGCACTGTTTGCAGAGGATTCCCTGCTGTTCCTGCAGGACCTGTGGGGTGCTTAGTGCCAGCTCCGCCTCCTGCTGTCTGTGATTCCCTCCTGCTGCACACAGAGCTCTGGGCTGGTGGTAAGATGTAGAGAGTAAATAAGGCTTCTTTCACATGTCAGTATTTTGCATCAGTGTTTCATCAGTATTTGTATGCTAAAAAAAGGAATGGAACTTACAAAGAAAAACTATAATTGAAAGACTGGCACCTGTTTTGTGTTTTGGAGACACTCCTACTTTTGGCAGCCAAATACTGATGACACACTGATGCAAAATACTGACATATGAAAGAGGACTAAGATTGTGTGCAGTGATGGAGGGAAGAGATTTACTGTGGTGACAGGGGGCAGTGTCCATTACTGTGCAGTGTGGGGGCCTGATAACATGTATGTAATGAGGTGATGTGTGTGTGGCTTTATATTATAAGGTGCTGATAACATGTATGTATTGAGGGGATTTGTGTGTGGTTAGGCTATATAGTATAAGGGCCTGATAACATGTATGTACTGAGGGGATGTGTGTGTTGGAGGGGGGCTGTATATTATAAGGGCCTGATAACATGTATGTATTGAGGCGATTTGTGTGTAGTGGGGCTGTATATTATAAGGGCCTGATAACATGTATGTAATGAGGGGATGTGTGTGGGAGGGGGGGCTGTATATTATAAATGCCTGATAACATATGCAATGAGGAGATGTGTGAGGGAGGAGAGCTGTATATTATAAGGGCCTGATAACATGTATATATTGAGGGGATTTGTGTGGGGGGGCTGTAAATTATAAGGGCCTGATAAAATGTATGTACTGATTCTGTCTGAAGATACAGCAGGTGAAATAAGTATTAAACACCTCAACAATTTCCTAAGTAAATAATATTCTAAATGTACTATTGACATGAATTTCTCACCAGATGATGGTAACAATCCATCCAATCCACACAGTCAAAAAAATTAAAATCACACCATAGATGTCCATAAATTTAATTAGGTGTAATAATGATAAATGACAGGGTAAAAGTGTTGAACACATGAATAAAGAGAGGTGCAAAAAGCTATGGAAAGTCATGACACCAGCTGAAATCTATCAGTAATTAATAAGCAATCCTGCCACTTAGTGAAAAATAATATCAGCTGGTTCAACTAATGGCCTATATAAAAGGTGTCTCATGACCAAGCTGAAACACAAGAAACATCTCATGATAGATAAAATCAGTGAGTTGTCTCAAGACCTTAGCAACCATATTATTGCAAAACATACTGATGACATTGCTACAAAAGAAATTTTAAAATACTGAAGACTCCAGTGAGCACTGTTGGGGCTGTAATCCAGAAGTGGAAAGAATATCAATTCACTATAAACAACCTCCAGGTGCAACCTGCAAGATTTCAGGCAGAGGTGTGAAAATAAATATCAGAAGAGTTGTCCAAGAGCCAAAGACAACCTGTGGAGAGCTACAGAAAGACCTGAAATCTGCAGATACAATTGTTTCAAAGAAAACAATAAGTAATGCACTCAACAGGAAAGAATCCATTGCTGAACCAAAAGCATACACAAGTGTGTTTAACATTTGCTCAACAACATTTAGACAAGCCTGTGAAATACTGGTAGAATATAGTCTGGTCAGATGAGACCAAAACTGCACAATTTAACTCTCTGGATGCCCTAATACATGCCCTGTTTGGAATCCAATATAAACTGCATGACACCGTAAAAACACTAAACCAACAGTCAAGTTTGGAGGTGGGAACATCATGGCATGGGGCTGTTTTTCAGCATACAGCACTGCCAATGTCATGGGTGTGCCCCTCTCGTGGGAGGCCTCTGATGAGTCCAGGACCAGAATGTCACAATGCCTTATCATGAGGAGATCTACAGCTTGTATTTAAATGTAATTGCTTTCTTTTGGTGCTTTAGGGGTTAAGGACTCTTTCCGGTTTGGCTATCCTTTGTAGCCTTGATTTCAGGTTCAGCTCCTTGTGATCAATCCCTTTCACTATAACAGAGCACATGTTTTATCATCTGATTCTAGTGATAGAATAATTTCTAAGCTGTCCACTTTGGAAGTGGCCAGTCTCTGGAATAAGCTGAGGTGTCGTGACAATTGCAGCCATCATGCTTCACTGCACTGGAGGAGTTTGAAGTGTTTTCCTTATTATGTCTATTTTTCCCTTGTCTGTCTTCCTTCCCTTGTGTTGTATTATTGTAGTGGTGAGCCTAGTCCTCTCACCGGCCTTCTCACTAGCCAGGGTGATTTCAGGGCAAGCTAGGGCCTAAGCACATGATCGACAACAAGGGAAAGGACTCAAATAGAGACATTAGGCAGTGCAGAGAACAGACTCAGATGAATGCAGGAGGTGACCCCACTCCAAACCCTCTAGCGCCAGGGCCCACCATTCTATCGTGTACCCTGTATGTTGTGGCGCTCACCGGAGGATCCCTTGTACCTGGCGGGAAGCTGGTGGTCACTACGTGACAGCAAGTCTTTGTATAATTGAAGGAAGGGTGAACGAACAAATTTACTGAGACATTCTTGATAAAAATCTGCTGGCATCTACCAGGATGATGAAACTAGGGTGGACATTTCAGCAAGATAATCCTAAACACACAACCAAGGAAACTATTGGTTGGTTTTGGAGAAAGAAAATGAAGCTATTAGAATTGCCCAGATAATCACCTGATCTAAATCCAATAGAAAATTTATGGAAGGAACTAAAGCTCAGAGTTCATTGAATGAGACCACGGAACCTTCAGGATTTGAAAAGTGTCTGTATGATAGAGCGGATCAAGATCACACCTGAGCAATGCATGCGGCCAGTTACTCCATATACATGGCGTCTTGAAGCGGTCATCAGGAACAGAGACTTTTGTACAAAGTATTAAATACATTTCTATAAATGTGTTCAATACTTTTTCTCTGTGTCATTTCTCATTCTAACACAGCACTAAATTTATGGACATCTATGGTTTGATACATTTGCCTGTATGGATTAAATAAACTGGTACAGACATCTGCTGAGAAACTCAAGTCAATAGCACCTTTAGAAATATGTTTACTTAGAAAATTGGTGATGTGTTCTATACTTATTTCACTCACTGTAAACATATCATTTGTATGACCAGCTTAAAGGAGTTGTTTACTACTCAGACAACCACTTTCTAATAATGCATCTCCCAGTGTAAAAAAAAAACACAAAACAAAAAAAAAACCATAAACTCCCACTCGGACAATGTTTAACAAATGATTGCACCGGGTCTACAAGGGTTTCATTCCCATTGTTATGGCTTGTGAGCCCTACAGCCGCATTGCAACCACTAGTGGGCTGCTTCGTTCACCCTAGCATTGAATGAACTGTGGAAGTAAGAAGGAAGTGTAAGGCTATGTGCTCACGTTGCGTTTTTTCATGCGTTTATGCAGCGTTTTAAACTGCAGCATAAATGCATGCTTTCTGCTTCCCCAGCAAAGTCTATGAGAATTTAGCAAAATCCATGTGCACAATGCGTTTTAAAACGCAGTGTTTTGCATGCCAAATTTTTGAAAAAAATCGATGTGTTCTAAAAAGCAACATGTCACTTCTTTGTGCGTTTTGGATGCTTTTCCCACTCTGTCTATGGGAGAGCAAGCATCCAGAACACATGAATTCCGCATCCATTCTGCATTCACAATGCATCCAAAACACAGCTTTTTGGCTGCGTTTTGAACGCACATGCAGACAAAACGCTGCAAAATATTTGTCACAGCAGAACGCAACGTGCGCACATACCCTAAAAACTGCAGGCAATGAGCAACCAACATAGCTGAAACTGTACTGATGGGAAGGTGAGTACATAGTATTTAAAAAGAGGTTGTCTGAATAGTGCACAATATGATTAGTGTGACAGCAATATCCATCACTGATTTATATTATATCCCTGTCCAATATGGTAACTAATAGTTGCAGCCAAACAGTGGTGGACATACTGCAATGCAGCTGCACCGGGGCCCAGAAGTTCAAGGGGCCCTTGCTGGCCAGTTAGTAATGAGGGCAATCTGGCCCATTGTTCAGAGCTTGAGGCTCCAGGGGGCCCTTGGCCAGATTGAACCATCACAAGCAGCATGCCGGGCAGGGAGCGATCCCACTGGGCCGCAAGGTGCAGGCAGAAGAACTCAGGATTCTGTCCTGTGCTCCCTGCCCGTCGCTTTCTCTGTGACACAGGTGCAAGTTCTTTGATGACGTCAGCACTCCATGCGCGCCTGTGTCATTTGAATAGTACCCAGGAGGAGCAGAAACGGTGCAGTGCAGCAGGGATCCATATGGAGAGGACAGTAAGGTTCCCGATATAATGAGATTACCTAGCCGTTGGTTATCAGGCTCACATGAATTGGCGAATACGTAAGCTAAAAATCTCTTCTTGTCAATATTTCCAAAGCAGTAATGCAATGCTTGTCTTTTTACTCATTTTTCACATTAGTTATGTATTTTTCTCCTTTCTCTGATATTCTTATAGCAGCAATGCAATGCCAATGTCCCCTTATATTATTGAAGGCCACTGGATATGCTTTTGTAGTTATGTTGTTTTTTGGTTGGCGCCTGTTCACATTTGGGGAAGATGCTGGTCAGTTTTCTGATATAGTTATAACTTATTTATTTTTTTTATAGACTGAGGAGGGGACAATAAGGAGGGGGAGGATTAAGATCTTTGGGGGGTATTCTGGGACATTATATGTGAATGTCAATTTAAAGGCAAGTTGTCAGGTCCCCTATGCCCTCCAGCAGCATTCCTATCAGTGTCTAAATTCCCTGCATAATCAGCCCCGTGTGATGTTATTCAATAAAATTAATGTTTAAAAAAGGATTTATAAAGTGCACGTTTTTTCTGCTAGTCGATGGGGCGTTGCTTCCTAGACTAGCCGGACCTCTTTTTATGCTATAACACAGCTGTGGGCATAATAACATGATTTCCACAAGCTGGCATCACTGCCAGACCCTGTAAATTCTGCACATGCACGCAGCTGTATTCACTCACATTGAATCCCATCTGACGTCGGGTGTAGTCGTCTCGGCTTCAGAGAGGCACACTGCACATGATTGGAAGAGATCACTGCGATAAGACGAGTCGTGGCTGGAAGATGGCGACATGAAGGTTTGATCAGATAGAGAAGAAACAACCGAAAACTAATCAGATGAGATATCAGCGTAAGTAACTTTATGAAAATATTACTTCTGCACTATTCAGTTGTGCTAAAAAGTTTACAATCAATATGAATGATAACACAAAATCATTTTTTTCCACTAATGGTTAGTGGTTGGGTGAAGCCATATATTGTCAAATTACTGTGTTTTCTTTTTTTAAATCACAAATGACAACCAAAAACATCCAAATGACCCTGATCAAAAGTTCACATACCCCTGTTCTTAATACAATGTATTTCCCCCTCTAACATCAATCACAGCTTGAAGTCTTTTGTGGTAGTTGTGGATGTTACGGGGGAACCGGCAGATTACGACCAGGGGGTATATATCCTAATCGCCAGTCGGGGCCCACCGTGCTCCAGATGACAAAGGAGCTGCTGGCACCTGAGGGTTAGGCGGAGACTATAGAGCTGGATGGCTCTGAGATAACCCAGGAACTCTGGGAACCGGTCACGTGTGTTGGGACACGTCAGACCGGACGACAACCCGATTAGCGTTTTGGTGCACCTAGCGCTACACCAACCACGTGTGCAGGAAACACGTCAGGCTGGGTGGTAACCCTGTAGCGTTGACCGGAAGACCGCCACGAAAGCGCCCTGTCGGCCACGTGTGTAGGACACGTCATGCCGAGCGGTCCTCCGATTAGCGTTTCTGCCAGGAACTCTGGGAACCGGTCACGTGTGTTGGGACACGTCAGACCGGACGACAACCCGATTAGCGTTTTGGTGCACCTAGCGCTACACCAACCATGTGTGCAGGAAACATGTCAGGCTGGGTGGTAACCCTGTAGCGTTGACCGGAAGACCGCCAGGAAAGCGCCCTGTCGGCCATGTGTGTAGGACACGTCAGGCCAAGCGGTCCTCCGATTAGCGTTTCTGGCCACCTCTCGACTGGCCACGTGTGTGTAGGACACGTCAGGCCAGATGGGTACACCAGTAGCGTTGACCGGGAAGCCGAGGAGGATAAGGAACACCCTGTTAACTCCACAGGGGTCCTGGGGTACGCTGTCTGTGCGCGTAGGGGGCACAACCGGACAGGTGGCGCAGCAGGTGCGTTGTCCGTGTGCGTAGGGGGCACAATCAGACAGGTGGCGCAGCGAGTGCATTGTCCGTGTGCGTAGGGGACACAATCGGACAGGTGGCGCAGCAGGTGCGTTGTCCGTGTGCGTAGGGAGCACAATCAGAAAGGAAGTACAGCAGCCGCAGCCCAGTTAACGCCACTGGGCTGCTATAGCAAGACTGGAACGGCAGGAGGGAAGCACGGCGCCTGACCCTGATGTGCCGAGCCACGAATCTTGGCGTGACAGGTACCGTTCGCCTAACCCTACCTACCGCTTCCCAACATAGGCTTATGCCGCAATGAGGCTCTAACATGGAGGTGTGCTCTGACTGAGCAAAAGTGAAGACTGCGCACCTCCATGTTGTCTCCAGCCCCTTTTATAACCTGGGTCCGCCCCAAACCCAGGGTGGAACCACCAAGGTCCAATAGCAGAGTGCCATGTTATCAGTGACGTCACATGCGACCTATCCGGAACCACCACGTCATTGATGACCTCATGGCAGCCACGCCCCAAACACTTCACCAGTCATCGTCTGACGACCAATACTGAGGTGCCAGATCATAAGGGCGGGCCTCTGCGAGCCAGTCCGGAGTTGCCACGTCATCAGGACACCTGACACCCTTTGCCCTATCAGGGCCTGCCACCTCACGGACATGCTCAGTGAGGTCCTTACCGGACCTAGCCTCTGGTGCACTAAGTGCCTGAGCATGCCCAGTAGCCTGAACTGAGGACTTAGTCTCAGACATAACACAATCAGGCTGAGCATGCTCACTGGGCAAAACACCGGGCTTAAACTCTGGCTGGGGTAAATCGGTGCACGCATGCGCACTAGCCGCCTCTCCACACTTAGACGTGGTGGAAGGAACAGCCAACTGGACGACCCGAGGCACGGCCAAGAACGGCAGCCGGCACCTGGGCGCAACAGGAACCGCAGCAGGCTGCTTACGGCTATGGCGGCGCCGGTTCGTAACAGTGGATGAGGCTCTTTATTTTCTCAGATGGTAAAAATACCCATTCTTCTTGGCAAAAAGCCTCAAGTTCCTGTAAATTCCTGGGCTTTCTTGCATGAACTGCGGGCTTGAGTTCTCCCCAGAGTGGCTCAATGATATTGAGGTCAGGAGACTGAGATGGCCACTCCAGAACCTTCACTATGTTATGTTGTAGCCAATTACAGGTCGACTTGGCCTTGTGTTTTGCTTCGTTGTCATGTTGAAACATCCAAGTACGTCCCAAGTGCAGCTTTCGGGGTTGATGAGTGCAAATTTGCCTCCAGTATTTGCTGAAAAAGTGCTGTATTCATCTTTCTTCAACTTCGACCAAGTTTCCTGTGTCTTTGTATCTCACACATCCCCACATCATAAGTAATCCACCTACATGCTTTACAGTAGAAATGGTGTTCCGTCCATCTCTAAATTAACGATTATGATTGTGGCCAAACAGTTTGATTTTGGTGTCATCACTCCAAGGTACCTTGTTCCAGAAGTTTGGAGGCTTGTCTCTGTGCTGTTTGGCGTATTGTAAGTGAGATACTTTGTGACATTTGCGCAGTAATAGCTTTCTTCTGGCGACTTGACCATGAAGCCCATTTTTCTTCAAGTGCCTCCTTATGGCGCATCTTGAAACAGCCACACCGCTAGTGTTCACTGAGTCCTGTATTTCGACTGATGTTATTTGTGTTTTTTTCTTTGCATCCCGAACAATTTTCCTGGCAGTTGTGGCTGAAATTTTTGTTGGTCTACCTGATCGTGGTTTGGTTTTTACAGAGCCCCTTATTTTCCATTTGTTAATCCCAGTTTGAACACTGCTAACTGGCATTATCAATTCCTTGGATATCTTTTTGTATCCCTTTCATGTTTTATACAGTTCAACTATCCTTTCCCCTAGATCCATTGACAATTCTTTTGCTTTCCCCATGATCCGTCAATCCGGCGAAATGCCGGATGTGTGAAACGGCCCTTACAGACCAGAAAAGCACATGTGAGTAAGAGGCAGATCCTCCACCATGAGAACAAGGAGGCAGTAACATCTGCAAATTGTACATGTAACCTGCCCGAGTTCTATTATGGCTGTCTAAACCTGGCCTTAGTGTATGTCCACAAAGGTTTTTTAATATGAATTTTGCAGTGAATTCTGCTAAAAAAAACAACATTTAAAAAACTCACTCTAAATATTTTTTCCTATTGATTTAAATGGGAAAACATGGCTATTGCGCTCATGGTGGCGATTTTTCTCAAGTGTTCTTTTCAACATGTAAAAAGAAGTTCATCTTGCAGTGTTTCTGCTTGCAAAACTGCTCAAAATGTGATTACTGAAGCAAATTAGGCAGAATAAAATTGATTCAAAACTGCATAAAACAAAAACACATACAAAAAAGCTCTCAAATTACCTATTTTGAATTTAACTCCATGTCAAAAACATCTATGTGAACATACCCGTATGACAAAGAGTGTCGTTTGTATTATAGCACTATATTGGCACATTTTGTCTTAGCGGATTGTTGCAACACAATGATTTTTCAATGAACAACAAGGTCAATTGCTATTTGCTCGTATAAAGAAAATATGCTTCACAAAGTTATGTTCAGTATTATCATACCTGTAACATATTTTCTTTGTTTTTTTCAGCTACCATGTAAGTAAGCAGTTCTTAAAGGGGTTGTCCACTTCTTGGACAATATAGTTTTTGACCATGAGTTTGATGGAACATTACATTTATAAATGCGATTATACCGTACATCAAATTTATCTGCTGCTGGATCTAGATCGCCACCTAGTGGTTATCCTTTAAATCCACTGTAAATGATATTGGGAACCTTCCAGAAAATAAATTGAAGCATCGTTTTTCATTTGTTTCATACAAGAAAGGGGCGACCTAAGGCAAATGTTATCAGTGCAATCACAGCAGTAAAGTATCTGAGGAAACATTTCTGACTTGCAAGCTTACATGGTAATCAGTGAGTAGCAATGAGCCAAAAGAATTTAAACATAGCCAATTTTGTATGGATGATTTCAGCTCCAAACAATCAAATGAAAAGTTGGGAGAAATGAAAAAAAAACAAACAAAAAACAAAACAAGCATTTGGGATACTACAGATTTTATTTCAATCAACAAGCAAACACATTCAAGCAAGGTAATGATAATAAATTGCTCTTTTCGACCGACAGATTGGAGAACACTAATTGATTGGATTATATAGTGTTACAGGTCAGAGTTCTACATCTTGTCCAAATTCCCCTTTCTTACTTGCACAGCATAGCAATATGAGATAAGCTCCACTACAAGGATGCACAGTACTATATATATATATGTATATATATATATATATATATATATATATATATATATATATACACATACATACAGTGCCTTGCAAAAGTATTCGGCCCCCTTTAATCTTTCAACCTTTTCCCACACTTCAGGCTTCAAACATAAAGATAAAAATTGTAATGTTATGGTGAAGTCAACAAGTGGGACACAATTGTGAAGTTGAACAAAATTTATTGATTATTTTAAACTTTCATAAAAAATAATTAACTGAAAATTCGTGCGTGCGATATTATTCGTCCCCTTTAAGTTAATACTTTGTAGCACCACCTTTTGCTGTGATTACAGCTGCAAGTCGCTTGGGGTACATCTCTATCAGTTTTGCACATCGAGAGACTGACATTTTTGCCCATTCTTCCTTTGCAAACAGCTGGAGCTGAGTGAGGTTGGATGGAGAGCGTTTGTGAACAGCAGTTTTCAGCTCTTTCCACAGATTCTCGATTGGATTCAGGTCTGGACTTTGACTTGGCCATTCTAGCACCTGGATATGTTTATTTGTGAATCATTCCATTGTAGATTTTGCTTTATGTTTTGGATCAGTACAAGCACAGTGGATGTGATTTCTAGAAATCCAGTGCCCATTGTGCTTGTTTTTCCGGCAGCGAAAACTGACCTGCAGCATGTCAATTCTTTGCTGCGGAGATGCAAGCATTCTCCCGCAGAGAGAACACAGCAAGAGACCAAAACCGCCTGAGCCCAGATCGTGGGTACGAGTAGCTGCGGTCTCCTGCGGAGGAGACTCGCGGCCCTGCAAATCAGGACCCGCCACATCCAGGTCACAGCGGGTCCTGATTGTGTGCACATACTAAATACCAGACAGGTCTCCTGCCATTGCACCCCATGTTCCTGTCATGTGGCAAATTTTGGCAAAAGGCCACATAACGGCAGAAAATTGATGGCTGCAATATGTCGCTTTTGCATTGGCTTCAGCTAACACAAACTAATGAAGGAGGACTACTTCAGAAGAAGTGGTGCGTTATAGGTTAAGTTCACACAAAAAAAATGTACGATTTTCCTACAAAAATTGAGTTTTTTCTTCTGTATTGTCATCCGTATGACATTCATTTTTACATATCAGCGATTTTTAAAATTTACAAGTACAAATACAGTTTCCTATTTTAAAGAATTGCAATGTATCTGTAAAAATCGAATGCTGTGTGGTTGGATTTGATTGTTTTTGTGCACCCGGAGACTTGAGAATATACACAGACTGAAATATAGATAAGACTAGTGAATGCTGCAATTTTCTTCAACTTAACATTAAGACAGTTAAACACATAATCCCCTGAAAAGTTAAATTGAATAACATTAATCAGAGTGCCATCAGGTTTTTTTCATCACGGACAGCAATCAGACAGAAAATGTGGTTGTGAGAATTTAGCCTTTGTGTGGGCGACACTAATCTTCATAGCCAATTTTTATATTTAAAGTTATGGGCAATACTACATTCCCTACTGATCTCAGACTGTTAAAGGAAACCTTTCACCAGGTTTTTGCTACCCCATCTGAGAACAGCATGATTTATGGGCAGAGACCCTGATTCCAGCAATGTGTCACTTACAGGGCTGATTGCTACAGATTTAATAAAATCACTGTTGTATTTGCGCCAGATCTAACAATTCCCTTAAAGGGAACCTGTCATCAGAAATTTTGCACTAAACCTAAAAGATTCCCCCTTTGCAGCTCCTGGGCTGCATTCTAGCAATGTTCCTGTTGTTTATGTGCCCCCTTTCTGACCAAAATAAAGACTTTATAAAGTGGTACCTTTTTGTATTCAGATCTTGATAATGGTACACGGGGGCGGGCTCTCTGGTGTATACAGAGCACTGTTTTATCAGCAGGAAATTATCAAAACTGCAGTAATCAGCCATGTAAGTGACACATCACAGGAAACAGTCTCTGTGTGTACAATACGCTGCTCTCAGATTAGAGGGCAACAACATGGTGACAGATTCAGATTAAATCATGCGTGTCCTTTGGCACAAAACCAGTAGAAAAGCATAGTCTTGCTAACCTCATTCCACACAAGTTAAAAGTACTTTTGGTGCACATGTGACGCCCTGGACTAGCCAGGTAGTCACAGACACACCACACACACCCCTTGCCCGGACAGGTGACACCAGTCACACAAAAATCCTTGTTGCCACCCTCCAGGGTTTGATGTCCACACGAGGTGGGGCGGAGCCAGGCGGTTGACTCCGCCCACCGAGGAGTTCACAGGCCTGGAGGCGGGAAAACACAACAGACAGTAGAGTCAGGAGTTCAGTGGAGTCAAGAGTGGAGTTCAGACAGTGAAGGAGTGAGGAGGGAAAGTCAAGGGCAGACCTGGGACCAGGCCTGCCACGGACTGTCTAGGTGTCTGGGTCAGAGCCCAGGCACCTCCAGCAAGGTCGGCAGATGGTGGCCGTCTGCAGGAGTTGGTGTACGGTCAGTGAAACCGTAGGACCGGGGTCGGGCAGTGGCCCGCTGGTACCGAACCGGGGAGCTGATTGGAAGCCAAGCACCAGGCAGGGTACTCAGACCCCGACTAGGCTAGAAGCCGCCTTTATAGTCAAATTTACTGATTGCGGTCTGGACCTCAGGGGTTCATTCCTACCCAAGTCCCGATTGAAGGCAACAGCCCAACCATTCCGGATAAGTGCCACCGCCAAAGGCAAAAGATCCAAGGGGCCAGCGCCTGCGGGCAAACGGGCTCCTGCGACATTTACACGCCGGGGAGCGGACTACTAGTGTCCAGGTACAGGGGTCACTCACAACACAATATCGGTACAAAGAGAACGACAGCCGCCACCAACCCATCCATGGAGAACACCACAACCGGCTGTGGGCCCCGTCCATTCTACCGTTTGTTTACCAGAAACTCCGTTATCTTGTGTCAGAGTGAGTACACCAGTGGCGTCAGGCACCGCACTGCGCTGCACTGCAACACTGTGCCCTGCACTCCGGCCCTCACTTTCCCACGGGCCACCGGGACCATCGCCCCCCTGCCCACGGAGAGGTTAACACCGAGCTGCATAACACTGTCCCCGGGAGGCCTAGTCAACGGCAGCGGTGGTGTCCACCATACAATCACCACAACCTGTGGGTGGCGTCACGAACTTTGCTAATTCAACCCCCTAAACCCCTGCGTGCACCGCCACTACCCCTTGCAGAGCGACGTGACCCCGGGTCCGTGAGAGGCTCGAGCCACTACCCGCAGTACGAGCACGGACCCGAGCGGCTCGGCGGCCGCAGCCGAGGCCGCGGGGCGGTACACACACACTGTCAAATATATATAGGAACTGTTGAGATTCCCATGCTCTTTCACTGATTTATTGTTTTTGAGTAGCTGGTTCCTATTCATAAGCATTCTGCTAACATTACAGGTGCTGGCACTTTCTTACACTTTCCAGCAAATATTGCTACTACCATTGACAAATGACTTACCTGCTGTGAGTTGAAAGCCTACCTCTCAGGCAGATCAAGAGCCAAAGATTTGCCAAAGAACTGCCACGGCTTCCTCTAAGTGTATGTGCCCACGATCTGTGGGACTGTGAACCTCCTCTGCGGGAGAGCGCAGCTGCTCGTGCCCACGATCAGGGTTTAGGTGCGCTGCGGTCTCTCGCTGTGTTCGCTCTGCGGAGAATAATCGCGGCTCCACAGCAAAGAATTTACATGCTTGCAGCTCAGAAAGCCACACCGCAGGTCAGTTTTCACTGTGGGCAGTACATGGAAAGTGGGCATGGGATTTATAGAAATCCCATCTACTGTGCTTGTACTGTGCAATAAAGCTGAAATATGCTGCGCCCAGACGCTGTGAACCCTGATGGTGGATACGTACCCTAATCCATATCTGTGTCTTTCCTGCTGCTAGAAGTGGATCATATTTGAGAACAGGTGGTGGACACAAAGTTAGACAATAGGGAGGCAATTTTAGGCTGTCAAGTTTTAGTTAATTTTCCTGGATAAGACAAAGTATTTTTTTAAATCAAATAATCTGCAGATTTACTAGGGTGGTGAAAGGCTTAATAAAGGCACTCCTGATGGTCAGGGGCAGAAAAAAAGTTTAATGTTTCGTACTGGCATCAACTTTCTATGGTGGGAAGCTTAACACTGAATACAGGGCCCACATCTTGCTCTGCACTAATCATAGTGTTCAGTGGAAGAAAGTGAAACTAATTGAAGGAACAGGCGGAGTAGTCTATGTTTGTGCAGAGCACTTAAAGGGGCTCTCCACTACTTTGACAACCCCTTCTCGTCCACCATGTTTGCCCATAAAAGTAAAAAAGCCTATACTCTCCTCTGCTGTCGGCACGGTTCCAGTGATGTTGTAAATTGTGCTCCCAGGGCCCATGTGACATTGTTATGACACACGAGCACACGCACAATAAGCGTTAGGTTCTCAAGCTCCGTCTTGAGACGGGTTAAGTAATTAACAGGAAGTGAGCCCTGCGGCTGCCCCTCACTTCCTGCGCGTGAGGGGCAGCCGCAGGGCTCACTTCCTGTTATTTGCTCCTATGCCTGAAGACGGGGCTAGAGAAGCCAATGCTGATTGGGTTTGGGGCTCGTGTCTCATAACAATATTAAATGAGCCCCAGGAAGGTGAGTTCTGACATGGCTGGAACTGTGCCGGCAGTGGAGGTGAGTATAGGCTTTTTTATTTTTATGGGATCGCACATGGGGAATGAGAAGGGATTGTAAAAGTAGTGGACAATCCCTTTAAAGAAAACTCTGAAACACAGAAACTGAGTCTGCATGGATGCAGCTTAAGAGGAAGCTTGGTCAGAATGATTACTGTTTTTTAACATAAATCCCAGCATACTGTAGCACCAGATTTGTTGCATGATGGATCCCACTGACATATACAGTAATAGGGTTTGTCAGGTTCCCCCTCAGTGTCTGTCATTTTGATGGGAAAAATACTGCGACATGCTATAATTTCCATCAAAGACAACAGAATTGCCTTATTTATGCACAAATAATGATCCATTTGTTAATGCACCTTATCTGTATTAAACACGTGCAGGGTTTAATCTTATGTATCGGGTTTGTTACTATAGCTGCTTATTTCAATTATCCATTATTAGCTGGATTCTTCAGCAATATCACACTTTCTCAATCATCTAACTTCTCTGCAGCGTTAATAGGCAATCAATTGCAAATCCCACATTAATAGCCTACCCTGGAAAGTGCACTTTGCACAACATGTAAGTAAAAAATAAGATTTGTCTGTGTGAAATTATTACACTATAAATTGTGAATATCCCATAGTTTTGGGACAAAAGTAGGAAGTGCAGAGATTGGGAGTGGAGACCCCCAGCTGTTATTGTCAGAGGGACTGCCTGGGATTTCAAAAGAAATCAAATCCTTTCTTCTTAATTTAGACCAGCTCTTTTAAAGGAAACCTGCTTCGTAGTACATGTGGATCTGTCTCCGGGCTGCACGTGATAGATCTGGAGGAGCTGAGCATACTGAGATAAACATCTTTGCAGAAAAAAAAGATTTGGTTATAATTTGTTCATTTTATCCCTGCTCAGTCCAGGCTTAAAGAGGTGGTTCACTACTCTGCAATAGTGGGCACATCCCTGTAAAACTGATAGAGAAGGCTTTTGTAAAATACCTTGTTCAGCCAATAATGCCTGTGAGCAGCACCATTATGATCCGCTCATCCCCATGAAGTAGCCCCATCACCCCCGGGGCTCTGTGACCTCTGAGATCCGGTGATGTCACATCAACTTCCAGTTGACCTGACATCTCTGAGTCTTCCTGAGTGACTGTACTCTGGGCAGTGTTTTGTTGCTCGTCACAGCCCATCATCGCACCTGCGTACGGTGCTCTGCAGCAAAGGAGAGTGCGGGCAACATGCTGGGCTGTGACGAGCAGTGAAAGGCCGCCCACAGCTCAGTCACTCAGGAAGACTGGGACCGGGCTCGGTGATGACGGATCAACTGGAAGTTGACGTGACATCACCGGATCTCAAAGGTCACAGATCCCAGGGGGGTCACTTCATGGAGATGAGTGGACCGCAATAGCGCTGCTCAGAGGCAAAATTGGCTGAACAAAGTATTTAGAAAAATCCTTCCCTATCAGCTTTAAAGGGATGTGGCCACTATTGCAGAGTAGTGAACCACCCCTTTAAGAGTCCAATGAGCAGTCTTATCAGGCTGACAACCTTACATGTATAAGTGTGCATACAGAGATCACAGTCAATCAATGAGTAAACTCGCCCATTGGACTGATAAGAGGAAAAATACAAACTAGACTGAACCTTTTACTTATAAATTATATATCAATTTGCCCAGCTATTTTCTGGCGTCCATATATGACTGGTCAACATGAATTTAGGAGAAATTACATGTAGCAATTATTGCTTTCATGGTTGGATAGTAGCTATTCACTAGTAGTTATCTAGACTAAAAAAAAAGTTGGAAATCTTGGCCCTGATTCATCAAAGAATTTGTATTTGTAACACACTTTTAGCAATATTAAGTTGTGCAGAAAAATTATGACTTTTGCAGTTTTCATGCCATTTTCAGACGGGACTGCTAAAGTAAGTGGGGCTGAGTAGGAGTCAATGCAAGACAATGCCCGCCTAACAAACTCATTGAAAGTGGCAGCATAAATCACCACAGAAATGTTACTCCAGTCTCTGACTAGAGTAACATTTCTACTAAGGTGCTGAGACTCGCATGTCACTAAAATGATGCTCCAAATTTATTAAGTGGCATGCGATTCTTAATGAATTCGACATATCTTATTCCTACATGCCCCCACAAAGTGCCAGTCTTAATGAATCGGGGACCTTGTGTCCTTATTAGTGTTTACCTTTCATCAGCAACATAATGTAATCTTACTATGGAACATGAGAACTTTGCTATATATTCAGATTAGATTCAGGTGATTATAAAAGAACACAACACTGATAGAATAGAACTAGTGATGGGTGGACCCGCAGGTACCCCGTATAGGCACGTCCAACCAAATCTAAAAAAAAACGGTTTGGGCCCGGACTTAATCCTGGATATCTGGCCAGTTGCCGCTGCTCATACAAGACTATGGGGACCCAAATCATGCTCTTTAAAATGGTGCTAAAAGGGAAAGGGAAATTATAGCAGTCTCCGTGCTGCTGTGACACTACTTCCGGGGCTGCTCATTACCCTCATGAATATGCACTGCTTCACCCGACCACCAGCAGTCTGGGCATCTATGAAAAGCATACGGCTACAGGCTGCAGCCCCCATCAGTGTGCTTATCTTAACTGTGTATCAAAATAAGAGTCCCATGGTTATTGGACCTAAAAATAGCAGCCTGCAGCCTCCCAGAATTATAACCTTGGTGCAGTGGCATATGGGGTAATAAGGGGTTAATGACAGCTCACAGCTATCACTAAGCCCTAGATTAGTAATTGGTCTATGAGACCCCCACCATTCCTAATCTGGGAAGTGAAAAGAAATAAACACAAACACCGAAAAATAGTTTATTTAAAATAAAATACAAAAAATCCCACACTCTTTCACCCGTTTATTAACCTCCAAACACCCAGTCAGACTTAATTCACTTGAGGTCCCAAGAAGATTCCAGCTCTATGACATACATACTGAAGCCACAGAGCGCTGGCATAGAACATCTCTGCACGCTGTGGCTTCAGGCAGAGACTGAGCTGGAGCAATGATGCCACTCACTTTTTTGTGGTCACAGCTGGAGGTTCCCACAGGAAAACTGACTTAAGGTTACCTCATTAAACTCAAGGACCTCAACTCAGGTGGGGACACAGCCTGACTGCAAGCAAACAGATGCCGAGACTGCCAGTGGGTGGAGGAAGCAGTTCATATGTATGAAGGATAATGAGCGGTCCCAGAAGTAGTATTACAGCTGTGCGGGAGACTGGTAAGTATAACGCACCTGTTTTTCCCCTATTTTATTCCTTTATTTCTTTTTAATTACTTGAGTTGCCGGATCAGATAGGTACCTGGAGTTTCCTGAGAACTCTGGGCCAGGGTTGATGCACAAGTACTTGAGAACCCGTGCAGATCCGGATTTTTACAGTCCGGGTCCTGCCAGCACTAATTAGAACCAATTACCTATTATAGGTCTTCAACCAACAATCTGCACAGGCACAAGATCTAACAAGCTGATCAATGTTGCGGTCGTCATTCATGGTATATTAACCCTCCACTGCTCAGGACAATTAGTGACATTCAGAGGCACCCAGCTATAGAGCTTTGAACACAGCTCCTCTTTTAATTTACAGCTGCACGACCTTTGTCTTGGTACCTTAACCTCTTATTGGATTTTGCATTACGTGTTAAAGTACGTGTTGGCAACGAGAGTGAACGTCTTGAAATATTAATGCTTAGAGAAGCATATCCTGAATGCTTCCATAAACATCAATTAGACAGCTTACTCAATTACAGTCAGTGGGAGTAACTCATTTAGTCATGATCATGACTGTTGATGGCCACTCACCAATAAATAACCTGATAAAGTATTTCTTTTAATTAGATTTTTATTAGTATACCTATACTACATTAAAGGAAAACTGTCATCAGGTTTCCGTCTTCTACACTGGAGTCACCGTGTTTTTAAATATCAATTAACCTTCTAATAATAAGCCCCAGCAACACATTCAAGAGAAAATAAACTTTGGACTACTCTTTCATCAAATTCTAAAGCAACGAAGGGTCCAGATCACTTTGAGCACCTACTATCAGTTTGCTATATCAGTCTCTCTGCCTTTGATAGATGTGGAGAATCTCCCTTACTTCATCCACAATGTGCTGGAAATGTTTGTGCTCAATGGTTCAAGTGCAAGTGCTTTGTTGACAGCGTAAGATTGTCTCATCAAGCTCACATCAGGTGCCGAAGATGGTTTAGACATGCATGTCGCCCACTAAGCGAGCAATAGCATATAGTATTTGGGCTGTGAGGATGTAATGGATGTAGTATTAGTAAGCTAGCTAGATGTATACAAACCTTGTTGCAATGGTTAAGAATGGTTGAACCAGATGACAGGTTCCCGTTGGCTCCATAAGAGATGATGGAAATGTTGCCTCTTGCCTTATAATATTTACTACCATTCTCAACTTACAACTCCAAATACTAGTTATAACAGTTTGGTTACTTAAAAATGCTTAGATGGTTGTCAAAGACGTTAGTGCTAAATAACATCCCTTTACATGTTATTGAATGACAAAGCAAATAGTCCATTACTTATATTGTGATATTGTATATTGTATATTGTAAGCTTAGATATATATATATATATATATATATATATATATATATATATATATATATATATATATATATATACTGTATATATGTATATATGATAGATATACACACACACACACATTGTAGGGGTTCGCTCACACAGGCATTAGGTATTGGGCAGCGGCAACATTTTTAGTCCAACATGGTAAGGTTTTTTAGCTCCATAAACCCTGGAGGGACTATAACACAAAAGAGCCATGCTCTGGCACAAAGATAATTATAGCAGGGCTGTACAGTGGATACGGAAGTTTAATTCTCAAGCAGGTATATGTCCACTACTCCGGCAGGTGTATGCCCACCCACACACATAGGTCGCTATGAGATTTCATAAGCTCTCACACTCAGGTAGACTGTCCACCATTAACTGGTCCATTTCCTCTCTAGGACCAAAGACTGCTCAGCTTCTTAGCTGACTCCCCAGTCACTCCATTCACAAAGAGACCCTGGCATATCTCTCTTCCCACTACAACTCACATCTCACACACTCTCCAGTGCTACAGCCATTTCCTGGTTCTTCAGCAAAACACTGCAGGTGCACTCCTAATGAAGACCTGCAGAAATACACACACGTATATACCATGTTTCCATAAAAATTAGCCCTACCCCACAAATAAGCCCTAGCAGGAATTTTCAGCCTTTCCGGCGTAAGGCTTAAATATAAGCCCTACCCCAAACATAAGCCATAGTTGTGGTTCAATAATGAAATGTCCATGCAACTAAAAAAGATAAAGATACTGCAGAACACTTCATTATAGAAAGCAGACACCCCCAAAAGAGAGAAGAAAGAAGGCAGAAGACTCCGCAACCATATTCATCAGATGCCGAACGAGAGAACCTGCAGTGCAATACATCAAGGACCTGCGGTGGAACGCACACCCACACACATCAGTTCGCACACGCACACACATCAGATCGCGCACACACATCAGATCGCACACACACATCAGATCGCACACACACATCAGATCGCACACACACATCATATCGCACACACACATCAGATCGCACACACACATCAGATCGCACACACACATCAGATTGCACACACAATCACACATCAGATCGCACGCACAATCACATATACGCATGGAGGACCTGCATCAATGCGTTCCACCGCAGGTCCTCGATACATTCCACTGCAGGTCCTCATGCTGCACTGCACTACGTCCCAGGTTCCCCTGCCAGCTGGAAGCAATGGGCATCACCGGATGTTGTGTGTGATCTGTTGTGTGATCTGTTGTGTGTGATCTGTTGTGTGTGTGTGTGAGTGTGTGTGTGTGTGTGTGTGTGTGTGTGTGTGAGTGTGCGTGCGTGTGCAATCTGATGTATGTGTGAGTGGCGGACGGAAGCAGGAGAGGACCATTGTCGAGCATACCTGCTGGGAGTGCCCACCGAAGATCGCAGGAGAACCCTGGGAGTGATGCAGACGTGCAGGGTCTGGTATGATTCTCCTGAGGAGTTGGGTTTGCTTTTTGGGGGGGTAAACTTACCACCAACCCGTGTTTCCCCGAGCATAAGCTCTACCCCGAAAATAAGCCCTAGCGCATTATTCCGCGCCAAAAATAGTATAAGATATTGTCTTATTTTCGAGGAAATACGGTATATATAAGGGGGTGAAATGAGTATTGCACACGTCAACAATTTTCTATCTAAATAAATTTCTAAAAGTGCTATTGACATGAAATTTTCACCAGATGCCGGTAACAACCCATCCAATCCACACAGGCAAATAAATCAAATCATAGATGTCAATACATTTAGTAATGTGTAAGAATAAAAAATTACAAAGGGAAAAAGTATTAAACACACCGTATTTTTCAGACTATAAGACGCACTTTTTTTCCTCCAAATTTGGGAGGAACGTGTGGTATGCGTCTTATAGTCCGACACAGCATCTGTGGAGTGGGAGGCAGCGGCTGTGGAGTGGGAGGCAGCGGCTGTGGAGTGGGATCACAGGAGGCAGGGAGGGTCGCTGCTGCAGGAAGCCAGCGGTTGGAGAAGTCATGTGTGCCCGCTGTTTAAAGTAAAGGAATATTCATTAGCTGCTCCCCCTGCCCACCTCTCTCTGCTCTCTTCAGTCAGTGACTAGAAGCGGGTGTGAGCATCAAATCAATACTTGTTTAATTTAAACAGAGGACACACGTGGGTGCTCCAACCGCCGGCTTCCTGCAGCGGCTGGGGAGACTGTCTGTCCGCTGTTTAAGAAGGAGGCAGGAGCAGGGTACCGCTGTAGTCATGTCTGGTCCGGAGGAAGTGCAGCTCATCCAGGCCAGAGCATAGCATACAATCACAGCACAGTCCGCAGTCTCTGTGCTGAGTGCTCACATTGCTTTGTTTGGTCCTGCCTCTGCACTAGAAACAAAGTCTCCTGTAACAGCAGGACCTGCAGTGATGTAATGAAGAGAGGTGGGCCAGAGCAGCACAGAACAGCACAGTGCCCCGCTTCTTCATTACATCACTGCAGGTCCTTGAGATATGGGAGACTTTGATTCTAGTGCAGAGGCAGGACCAAACTGAAAGCTAGGTGAGCATCACATCTGTAAAATTAAGGCAATAAATAAATTTAACATATAAAGGCATTACTGTACACCTGGATGGGGTTGTATCATATACTGTATGTATATATATATATATATATATATATATATATATATATATATATATATATATATGGGCCATACATACCTGGAAGGGGCCCAGAATGGGGGATATGAGTACAGAATTTGGGGATATTATTACCTCCATAACAGTGTCAGCAGCAGACCCACCCCCACATAACAGTGTGTCATGACTATTTTTTCCTCCTCTAAAACAAGGGTGCATCTTATAGTCCAAAAATACGGTACTAACATTAATTTATTAATTCATACCAAAGCTTCTATTGGTGATGACAGCTTCAAGATACCTCCTGTATGGAAAAACTAGTTGCATGCATTGCTCAGGTGTGATTTTGGCCCATTCTTCTACATCAACAATCTTCAAATCCTAAAGTTTCCATGGGCTCCTTATCTGAGCTTTAGTTCCTTCCATAAATGTTCTATTGAATTCAGGTCAGGTGATTGGCTAGGCCATTGTAGCAGTTTTATTTTCTTTCTCTGAAACCATTTCAGAGTTTACTTGGCTGTTTTGGGATCATTGCTTGCTGAAATGTCCACCCTCTTTTCATCTTCATCATCCTGGTAAATGTTAGCAGATTTTTATCAAGAATGACTAGGTACATTTGTCTATTCATCCTTCCTTCAATTATATGAAGTTTGCCAGTGCCGTTTGCTGAAAAACAGCCCACTACTAAAGTTCACTGTTGGTATGGTGTTTTTTGGCTTACAAACATGATGTATGTTATGACATCTAAACAGTTAAATTTTGGTCTCATCTGACCGGACTATATTCTCCCAATATTTCTTAGGCTGATCTAAATGTTGTTGAGCAAACTTTAAATGCACTTGAACTTGCTTTTGGTTCAACAAATGAGTCTTGCCTGTTGAGCATAGAAAAAGGCCATGGAGGTTGAGTGCATTACTTATTATTTTCTTTTAAACAATTGTACCTGCTGTTTCCAGGTTCTTCTTTAGCTCTTCAAAAGTAATTCTTGACTCTTGGACAACTCGTATGATAATTCTTTTCCATCCTCTGTCTGAAATCTTGCATGGAACACCTGGTCATGGACATTTTATGGTAAAATTATGTTATTTTCACTTCCAGAATATGGCATCAACAGTGCTCACTGGAGCTTTCAGTAATTTTGAAATTCTTCTGTATGCATTGCAATCAGTATGTTTTGCAACAATAAGGTTGCAAAGGTCTTGAAATACCTCACTGGTTTTACCCATCATGAGATATTTCTTGTGTGGCACTTCAATAATGAGATACCTTTTTATAGGCCATCAGTTGAACCAGCTGAAATTATTTTTCACTAAGGTACAGGATTGTTTTCTAATTACTAATAGATTTCAGCTGGTGTCATGACATTCTCTTTTCTTTGCACCGTCATGTGTTCCATCACTAAATCTATGGACATCTATGGCTTGCTTTCTTTGTCCTGGTGGATTAAAAGAGCTGTTACTGACATCTGGTGAGAAATTCATGTAAATTGCACCTTTAGAAATAGATTTACTTCGTATATTGGTGACGTGTTCAATACTTATTTCAGAGAGAGAGCGAGCGAGAGAGAATAAATGTATATCTATATATATATATATATATATATATATATATATATATATATATATACACACACACACACACACACACACACACACACACACACACACACACACACACACACAGTACAGACCAAACGTTTGGACACACCTTCTAATCTTTAGGACAACTGTTAAGAGGAGACTTTGTGCAGCAGGCCTTCATGGTTCATGGTAAAATAGCTGCTAGGAAACCACTGCTAAGGACAGGCAACAAGCAGAGGAGACTTGCTTGGGCTGAAGAACACAAGGAATGGACTTTAGACCAGTGGAAATCTGTGCTTTGGTCTGATGAGTCCAAATTTGAGATCTTTGGATCCAACCACCGTGTCTTTGTAGAATAGGTGAATGGATGGACTCTACATGGCTGGTTCCCACCGTGAAGCATGGAGGAGGAGGTGGGATGGTGTGGGGGTGCTTTGCTGGTGACACTGTTGGGGATTTATTCAAAATTGAAGGCAAACAGAACCAGCATGCTTACAGCAGCGTCTTGCAGCGGCGTGCTATTCCATCCGGTTTGCGTTTAGTTGGACCATCATTTATTTTTCAACAGGACAATGACCCCAAACACACCTCCAGGCTGTGTAAGGGCTATTTGACTAAGAAGGAGAGTGATGGGGTACTACGCCAGATGACCTGGCCTCCACAGTCACCAGACCTGAACCCAATCGAGATGGTTTGGGGTGAGCTGGACCGCAGAGTGAAGGCAAAAGGGCCAACAAGTGCTAAGCATGTCTGGGAACTCCTTCAAGATTGTTGGAAAACCATTTTCGGTGACTACCTCTTGAAGCTCATCAAGAGAATACCAAGAGTGTACAAGTAGTAATGAAAGCAAAAGGTGGCTACTTTGAAGAACTAGAATATAAGAGATATTTTTTGTTGTTTCACACTTTTTTAAGTATTTAATTCCACATGCTTTAATTCACAGTTGTGATGCCTTCAATGTGAATCTACAATTTTCGGAGTCCTGAAAATAAAGAAAACTCTTTGAATGAGAAGGTGTGTCCAAACTTTTGGTCTGTGCTGTATATCTATATATCTATATATATATATATAGTGTATAGTTGTAGTTGTGTTTATATTGTTAGGATTTGATGCTGGTTTCAATACATAACTCAATGCTCAAAACGCAAGGAAATAAAGGTTGAAACAATACAAAAAATGTTTGGATTTATCCTTACAGTACATATAAAAGGAAGGGAATTTTGGACAGGCCACCTACCCATACTGATCTATTTTTGCCTTACACTAAGAGAACAAAAAGGCTGTGAAAGTAACAACACATGCAGCATCTCAGAACAAATATCTCTTACATCTTAAAATAGCTTTGAGAATTGTGGCAATCCAGAGTGTTATAGCGGAAACAAGGTAAAAAATACAGGTGACAGTACAACAGTCAAGAGAAGAAGAGAAGATTAAATAAAATTGTGCCATATTGGTCTACAGAGTCTGGAAAAAGCATTGTAGCAAACATCCTCTATCTCTGTGCCTACAAAACTAACAGAACACCCAACAGAAACATTTAAAACACATACAATAAGATTGTACTCCATATTCAAGCTGTCACTTAATGAGATTATTCTATATGGTTTACCCCTTTTAGGTTAAAAATTGGAACCAGTTATCAGATATTATTATTTAGAAGCATGTACCATAATTTATCTGTAGCGCCTGTAGTTTCATTGTCAACCAGGGAGGGAGCTATTGTGTGCTGGTCTATAGGGTGAAGGGTGAAGGCCCATTTCTGATCATTATCATGAATGCTAAAACAACATAGAAAGGGTGTGCTAAGATAGGACAAACCATTTAAAAAAAAAAAAAGTGTAAAAATAATATTTATATCTCTTCCATTGATGATACAGCAGATGCAGGACTAGGTGCCTCCATTTTTACTTATACCCATTAGGAATCCCAACCCTATTTCAATATCATAGTGTTATTCAGAATTAATCAAGGAAGGCTTCAATTCATAAAAAGTGGTTAGGGCAGTGAAGTAGCAGTATATATCAATCTCTCCACTCTTACCTGTTCTTGAATTTGTTTAAACAAGTTGTCCGGCCACAAAATATTTTTTTAAACTAATCTGTGCTGTATTGTCACTTAAATCACCCCTATATTATTTTTGTTTGTTTCTAACTTTTGTTCCTCTTGAATTATCCCTTTATTCTCTGCACACACTTTATTTACCTGCAGCTCAACCAAACATGATACGTTTGACTGACGAACTTCACAGTCACAGCTGGCACTGCCCAGCCGGGCCCTCTGTCTCTCACCCATGCACTCTCTTCTCTCACCCCATGCTGTCCTTACAGCTGAGCGATGCAGAGCTCAGTGCTGCTGACCGCGGTGTCAGGTGACGTCACTTGCCTCTGCTCCCGGAAGTATTCAAACGCCAGGCGCGCCTGACGCTGCGTTCATTACATAGAGCAGAGACAGTGCACGGGGGAGGGGGGAGACAGTTACCCAGGCCCCATACATCAAACGGATGGGGACACAATCGGGCAAACAGCGTGGTCCTAACAGCGAGTGGGCCCCCCTGTTTTTCAAGGGAGGGAGGAGAGTACAGAATGTGGGGAGGGGGTTTGGGAGGATGACAGGGGGCAGGGGCTGCACCGCACTGTAGATGGTAGGCAGCAGGGCAGCAACATAAAACCCGTCAACAAGGTCCTGCCCCTGTCGTCGTGACATGACAGGAAGCAGCAAAATCCCGTCAGGAGCGGTCACATGACTGCTCTGAGCCGGGGGAGAGGGGCCGACAGCAGGACAGGTAGGTAGTTACTATCTACTTACCTGCCCCTATGAAGCCTAATAGTGAAATTACAAAAAAAGCAAAATAAGATGGATAACCCTTTAAACACCTACAATTTCTAAAAACCAAAAAAATTCAATGCGATATTGTGACATGGTAAGAAAACCCTTGACAGGCTCCAATACATATGCCAAATACTAATTGGTCACACATAGACACATATAGCATTTACCACTTGTAACAGAATATCACTAAACAGGATCAGCTTTAGGACATGCAATCTGAGAAATTGACCAGGGCCACTGCTTAGTTAGGGGCCCCCAGCTTGTGTAGCAGAAACTATATTGATAATAGCAGTTCTACATTATCAGTGTAGTTTCTGAAGTTGAGAGTGCTTTAGTACCTATAGTGACATTACGGTCATGTCCCATGCAGTGTGTGTTTTTTGGTGTGAGTGTGTGTGTGTCAGTTAGTCATGCAATGTGTGTCATGTGGGCTGTGAGAACGATGGCCAGCGTTCTCACAGCCCACACCCTGAACCACCACTGAAGAGTGATTTCATAGCCTGTTGCTCATCCCAGCGTTACCAATAGATAGCACCTTAGAAGCATACGCCAACATAGGCGACTCTTGTGGAGCTTGTATGAGATACTTACCTTGTAAACCTACATCCTAACTTTTGACTGGCACTCAACTTCCATATAGTTTCACCAGTCCAGCATAGAAACACTCCTGTGATATGAAATATTTCTTTGAGTCATGTAAACGGATCATATAATCCAGTAGAATGACGGACAACATGTACAGTAAGTTGATCCAGATTTACCTGTATTTGTGCAATACACAAGAATATGTACCCCTTCTCAGCTGCACAAAGCGGTATCCACTGTGTCCATATAGCGCACAAGATTAACTCATGCTGTTACAGTACTAATACAATTAATTCAGCCATAAAGGCAGACCGCCATATCCATTAGTCCCTCCAACAGTGCATAACTTTCTCCGACTTTGCTAGCCTACTCTAATATCCATTTGACGACGACTAGTCATTTCCCGCAATTTCCCCATAGATAACCTTTCCTAGAGAAAGACCGAGTGTGCGGTCGAAACGTTGGATTGGTCCAGAACCTTTTTTTGATTTATGCACAAATAAATATCTTGAAGCATTAAAACATTTTGTTCCCGTATTCCTTTTATCAGTGTGCCGGAGCTATCTTTATTTTGTATGGACTCTTTTTTTCTCCGTGCACCTTAATATTTGTATCACAGTGAGCCAGGTATAACTCAAAAAATCATAGAGAGGAAGCTGGCAGCGTAGTGGGGCTGCATTGGGCGTGGTTAACCTCATTACTATGAATGGAATTTAAAGATGTTCAGGAATGCAATTGCGGATGGCCCTTTTCTATAAGCTAATATGGAAAATTATTTGCAGTCCAAGGTCAAGTGGGGGCAGCAAATCTTACTTAGCCTTTTATTACTTAGCTCTTTATTTCTTCTATGTTTTTCTATTTTCTATTTTTATTTTTTACCCCCAAAATGCCGCCCCCTGACACGTGCCGCCTGGGGCGGACCGCCTCCTCCGCCCCCTCTTTGCTACGCCACTGATCACTTTAGACAGGCTCACATCACTAATCTAACAATCCCTTATTCCCTCTTTCTATATTTTCCCCAGAATCTTCTCCCTCCTATTCATCTATCTCCATATCCTCCACGCACCTAGCAGCACTTGGTAACTGCACATGAACAGATCCTGGCTGGTGAATGGTTTATGCAGCTTATTTAAAATTCCCTACTTATTCTATTGATGACTGGATAATACACTACAAGCATTTTTTGCCTATTGTATCCCCCCTATTTTCTTACAGATTGTAAGCTTGCGAGCAGGGTCCATCACTCCTCCTGTAACTGTTGAACTATATGTAGCTCTGTTTTGTCTTTATTGTCTGTATACAGTCATATGAAAAAGTTTGGGTACCCCTATTAATGTTAACCTTTTTTCTTTATAACAATTTGGGTTTTTGCAACAGCTATTTCAGTTTCATATATCTAATAACTGATGGACTGAGTAATATTTCTGGATTGAAATGAGGTTTATTGTACTAACAGAAAATGTGCAATCCGCATTTAAACAAAATTTGACCTGTGCAAAAGTATGGGCACCTCAACATAAAAGTGACATGAATATTTTGTAGATCCTCCTTTTGCAAAAATAACAGCCTCTAGTCGCTTCCTGTAGCTTTTAATGAGTTCCTGGATCTGGGATGAAGGTATATTTGACCATTCCTGTTTACAAAACAATTCCAGTTCAGTTAGGCTTGATGATCGCCGAGCATGGACAGCACGCTTCAAATCATCCCACAGATTTTCAATGATATTCAGGTCTGGGGACTGGGATGGCCATTTCAGAACATTGTAATTGTTCCTCTGCATGAATGCCTGAGTAGATTTGGAGCGGTGTTTTGGATCATTGTCTTGCTGAAATATCCATCCCCTGCGTAACTTCAACTTCGTCACTGATTCTTGCACATTATTGTCAAGAATCTGCTGATACTGAGTTGAATCCATGTGACCTTCAACTTTAACAAGATTCCTGGTGCCGGCATTGGCCACCCAGCCCCAAAGCATGATGGAACCTCCACCAAATTTTACTGTGGGTAGCAAGTGTTTTTCTTGGAATGCTGTGTTTTTTTGCCTCCATGCATAACGCCTTTTTGTATGACCAAACAACTCAATCTTTGTTTCATCAGTCCACAGGACCTTCTTCCAAAATGTAACTGGCTTGTCCAAATGTGCTTTTGCATACTTCAGGAAACTCTGTGTGTAGCGTGCTTGCAGAAACGGCTTCTTTCGCATCACTCTCCCATACAGCTTCTCCTTGTGCAACGTGCGCTGTATTGTTGACCGATGCACATTGACACCATCTGCAGCAAGATGAGGCTGCAGGTCTTTGGAGGTGGTCTGTGGATTGTCCTTGACTGTTCTCACCATTCTTTTTCTCTGCCTTTCTGATATTTTTCCTGGTCTGCCACTTCTGTGCTTAACAAGAACTGTACCTGTGCTCTTCCATTTCCTTACTATGTTCCTCACAGTGGAAACTGACAGTTTAAATCTCTGAGACAATTTTTTGTATCCTTCCCCTGAACAACTATGTTAAATAATATCTTTGTTTTCAGATCATTTGAGAGTTGTTTTGAGGAGCCCATGATGCCACTCTTCATAGGAGATTCAAATAGGAGAACAACTTGCAAGTGGCCACCTTAAATACCTTTTCTCAAGATTAGATACACCTGCCTATGAAGTTCAAAGCTCAATGAGGTTACAAAACCAATTTAGTGCTTTAGTAAGTCAGTAAAAAGTTGTTAGGAGTGTTCAAATCAAGAAATTGATTAGGGTGCCCATACTTTTGCACGGGTCAAATTTTGTTTAAATGCGGATTGCACATTTTCTGTTAGTACAATAAACCTCATTTCAATCCAGAAATATTACTCAGTCCATCAGTTATTAGATATATGAAACTGAAATAGCTGTTGCAAAAACCCAAATTGTTATAAAGAAAAAAGGTTAACATTAATAGGGGTGCCCAAACTTTTTCATATGACTGTATGTTCCCGCTTGTTTGTAACATGCTGTAGAATATATTGGCACTAAATAAATTAAATTATTATTATTTTGAGATTTAAATTTTCGATTTGAAAAAAAAAAACCAAACACTGCCCAGCACCAGTTCTCACACTGGTGATGCATTAGTTTGCGAGCTAATGTTGGTTTGCGTGGCCGAGCAGACTTCCCGATAACGCCCAGAAGCTATGACATCACACCCCAATTTATAAATTGTATTACCATACCTTGTCCAATGGTGGTTAGTAAACAATCATTGGAGATCAGCAGTTCCCATTAAAGCACAGCTATTCTCCCACAAATAAGACCCACACTGAAAAAAAGCCCTAGTACGAGGTGTGGAGTTTCTTCAGTATGCGTAAAATATAAGCCCTAGTCCAATAATAAGCCGTAGTGCAGTTCCATAAGGAAGTGTTCAAGCAGCTAAAAAAGTTAAAGAATAAAGCAGGACTCTTCATCAAAGAAAGCAGATATCCCCAAAAGAAAGCAGACCTCCCTCCTCCCCCAAATTGCAGCCACCAGACCCCGAAGAGTTAGGAGTACTTTACACGCTGCGACATCGCTACCGATATATCGTTGGGGTCACGTCGTTAGTGACGCACATCCGGCGCCGGTAGCGACATCGCATCGTGTAACACTAATGAGCGACGATCAACGATTGCAAAATCGTTACAAGACGGTGATCGTTGACACGTCGTTCATTTCCTTAATATCGCTGCTGCCACCGGTACGATGTTGTTCGTTGTTCCTGTGGCATCACACATCGCTATGTGTGACACCGTGGGAGCGACGAACATCTCCTTACCTGCGTCCACCGGCAATGCGGAAGGAAGGAGGTGGGCGGGATGTTAAGTCCTGCTCATCTCCGCCCCTCCGCTTCTATTGGCCGGCTGCTTAGTGACGAGGCAGTGACGTCGCTACGACGCCGAACGCCCCTCCCCCTTGAAGGAGGGATTGTTCGGCGGTCACAGCAACGTCGCTGTCAAGGTATGTGTGATGCTGCCGTAGCGATAATGTTCAATACGGCAGCGATCACACAATATCGCACACACGATGGGGGTGGGTGCTATCGCTAGCAATTGCTAGCGATGTCGCAGCGTGTAAAGTACCCCTTACAGTTGGCAAGTGCAGATGATATATGGGCTCTCACATAAAGATCTGTCAGGTCCCTTGCCATTCCAGCTGCATTGCACTGCAGCTTTCAAAAACAGATTGGGTACTGGTATCACTCCATGTGAGTGATACTGCTTATAGTCATCAGCGGGAGCCGCCGCTGTAGAACACAGGGTGATCTGACAGCGACGCATATTTGTATGTGAGAGCCATTCACGTGCGAACTCTAATTGTTTGGTGTCTGATAAGTGCAATTCTTTTAGGGGGTGTCTGCTTTCCTTTGGAGTTAAACTAAGGGTACCATCACACTTTAGCGACGCAGCAGCGATCCCACCAGCGATCTGACCTGGTCAGGATCGCTGCTGCGTCGCTACATGGTCGCTGGTGAGCTGTCAAACAGGCAGATCTCACCAGCGACCAGCCCGCAGCCAGCAGCGACGTGCAAGCGACGCTGCGCTTGCACGGAGCCGGCGTCTGAAAGCTGCGGACACTGGTAACTAAGGTAAACATCGGGTATGGTTACCCGATGTTTACCTTAGTTATCAGTGCACACCGCTTAGCTTAGCGTGTGCAGGGAGCAGGAGCCGGCACTGGCAGCGTGAGAGCTGCGGAGGCTGGTAACGAAGGTAAATATCGGGTAACCACCTTGGTTACCCGATGTTTACCTTGGTTACAGCTTACCGCAGGCTGTCAGACGCCGGCTCCTGCTCCCTGCACATTCACGATTGTTGCTCTCTCGCTGTCACACACAGCGATGTGTGCTTATCAGCTGCAGAGCAACAATAAAAAAAGGAACCAGGGCTGTGTGTAACAAGCAGCGATCAAACAGCAGGGGCCAGATCGCTGCTCAGTGTCACACACAGCGAGATCGCTAATGAGCTCACTGCTGCGTCACAAAAACCGTGACTCAGCAGCGATCTCAGTAGCGATCTCGCTGTGTGTGAAGTACCCCTTACACAAAGAATAATAAATGTAAGCAAGTAATTTAAACCTATGTAAATATGGTATGTACCCATCACTAAGGACTGGTTCTGCATCACAAGAACAGCAAAACAGATAAGAAAATGTGCATCTGAACCAGTAATAGGATTATCACAAAATGTTGATGTTCCACAATGTAATGATGTAAATATATTTGAATAAATGTTGATTTTTTTTTTTATGTTCAAGAATAAATCTCGATTGTTCATGGAAAAACATAAGACATCTCTTGAAAATAACTTATTTTCAGGGAAACACAGTATGTACAAGAGAGTTGGATATCATCTACAGATTTCCAAGGTAAGCAGACCAAACAGATCATATTAAGTCGAAATCTATCTCTCTTCATGCCATCTACAATCACACATATGGAATAGGTTGGAAGTTAATTATGATGGAAAGAACAGTGCCCCTATGCCGTGCGTGGAGTTTGCAAGTTGTTTTTGTTTTTTTTTTAATATAGTGTTCATATTACAAATAAATACTGCCACATACTAAATTGGATGCCATATCTTTAAAAAGGTAGTTCACTACTATGCAATAGTGACCAAATCACAATAAATCTGAAAGGGAAGGCTTTTTCTAAATACCTTGATCAACCAATTCTGCCTCTGAGCGGTACTACTGCGGTCCGCTCATCCCCATAAAGTGACTCCTGGAGCTCCGTGAGCTCTGGGATCCGATGATGTCGGGGCAACTTCCAGGTGACCCGACATCACCGAGGCCAGCCTCAGTCTTCCTGAGTGACTGGGCTGTGGGCGGCATTTCACTGCTTGTCACAGCCCAGCATCGCTCCTGCTTGCAGGGCTCTGCAGTGAAGATGAGAGTGCGCGACAAAATTTAATATTACCAGTTATGTATATTAGATTTTATGACAGGGTATTGATCCAGGGAACTAGTCTGATTGACGGATGTGGAGTCAGGAAGGAAATTTTTTCCCCATTGGAACTTGTTTGCCACATTGGGGTTTTTTTTGCCTTCCTCTGGATCAACATGTTAAGCTACAGGTTGAACTAGATGGACTTAGAGTCTCCCTTCAACCTTAAAAACCATGATACTATGATACTATGCTGGGCTGTGACGTGTGGTGAAACACCACCCACAGCCCAGTCACTCAGGAAGACTAGCTCTGGCCTCGGTGGTGGCAGGTCAACTGGAAGTTAGGTCACGGAGCCCGGGGGTCACTTTATGGGGATAAGTGGACCACAATGGCGCTACTCACATGCATAATAGGCTAATCATGGTATATAGAAAAAGCCTCCAGATGTGATCACTATTGAAGAGTAGTGAACCACCCTTTTAATAGTATGCTACTCTCTAAGCTTTGTTTTTAGTGATTTTAAGGCAAAATGAGCATCTGTAGGTATAATATAGGACAGTTTTGCCCTTAATATAAAGCTTGGGGCATCACAGTTCAGACCATTACTATTTATTAAGTTTTGATATTGTATTATCATGCAAGCAGAACCTGGACTTCCATGTGCCACATCAGAGTGACTGTTGTATGGCTTTGCTGTACACCAGGTTTAATGCTAGATACAGTCTTCACATTGACAGCAGTTGCTTTGCATTCTGTATCTGTTCTGTATAGCTCAAGGCAACAACAGCCTCTGCAGCTTAACAGCAGAATACATGTAGACCTGCTGGTGTTATGGCACCTGTGAAAGTCTATTTGTCATGCGCCTTCTGCACACGATCAAAAATCAAGCCAAGTAACGAACTGTTCTGCCAATAAATAGAAAAACAATGTAAATTGTGATCAGATCATGGCTCTGAATCAGAAAGCAAAATGTAATAACATTTGTAGAGTGTACCCAGTACATCCAAAGAGCCAAACATCCATTTAGTCAAAGTGTTAAAAACTGTGAATGTGTATAATGCACCATGTATTTCTGTCATCCCTCGTAAACAAAGATAATACATTGTAATAAATATATACAGGTGAGGTTTCGTTCACATTTGCAATCGAGACTTCTTTTGCTAATTCTGATAAAATGTATCGGCATTAACACTATTAGAATGGAGCGAATGTGTGCACAGTTATAAAGCTCCCATTAGACTAGTGTAAGCCATACTTGCCAATATTGACGGGCTCGGCTGACATTCTAATGTGTTGGGGAGACAGGCCAACTGATTGTCGTGGGAGATGTCGACCAGGCGTATTCAATCTTAGACTGCTGATAGGTTTGTTCTCCTGGATATAAGCCACCGTCAGAGATGTCAGTTAGAGGCTTTCTCACTAGGAACACAGGAGCGGTCGACTGTAGGAATCCTGTGTATGAGAGGTGGTTGAGATGGCTGTTGGCTGAAAGATCAACGAAAAGATCCATCAGCTGACAGCCATCGAATGTGTTTGGGGGCCTATCAATAAGGTCCATCTGACACCATTGGTACTCTTTGTATGATGGATCTGGCAGAGCATTGTGGCTTCATTTCTGAATGGAAGTCATGGCGAATATGTGAACAGACACATGGTGCTCTGTCTTGCACCATTCTCAGACATACAGTGCCTTGTGAAAGTATTCGGCCCCATTGAATTTTTCAACCTTTTCCCACATTTCAGGCTTCAAACATAAAGATAAAAATGTTAATGTTATGGTGAAAAATCAACAACAAGTGGGACACAATTGTGAAGTTGAACGAAATGTATTGCTAATTTTAAACTTTTTTAAAAAATAAATAACTGAAAAGTCGTGCGTGCGATATTATTCGTCTCCTTTAAGTTAATACTTTGTAGCGCCACCTTTTGCTGCGATTACAGCTGCAAGTCGCTTGCGGTATGTCTCTATCAGTTTTGCACATCGAGAGATTGAAATTCTTGCCCTTTCTTCCTTTGCAATCAGCTCGAACTAAGTGAGGTTAGATGGAGAGCGTTTGTGAACAGCAGTTTTCAGCTCTTTCCACAGATTCTTGATTGGATTCAAGTCTAGACTTTCACTTGGCCATTCTAACACCTGGATACGTTTATTTGTGAACCATTCCATTGCAGATTTTGCTTTATGTTTTGGATCATTGTCTTGTTGGAAGACAAATCTCCATCCCAGTCTCAGATCTTTTGCAGACTCCAATAGGGTTTGTTCAAGAATGGTCCTGTATGCAGGGCGTGGCCTGAGCAGCATGTGAGGAAGACCTGTGCAGAGAGAGCTCCTGCAAAAAACTCCTGTATAATCCTGTCCAGCTGGGGTTAAAGTTTGTTTTTACTGCTTTCCTGGAGTGGTGACCTCTCCTAGACTGAGGAGGGGGCTTCAAAGACCTGAGTGATATGACCAGAACTCGGGCTGATAAGAAGCGCGGGACACAGGCCACACTCATGGACGCTGGAGCTTCATGTGGGGGCAGGGCGTCTGATGCAATAGCTCGCCTCAGCAAGTTTGCACGAGATCAGCCTGAGATACCTGAAGCTGTTAAGCAGTCTGACCTCAGCGTGGAGGAGCTGCAGATCCCAGGACAAGAACTGTTGGTGGAGGAAGAGCAGCAGGGAGCTGTATGTTGGCTGCTGCCAGTAATGTGGAGCAGGGGGACCACCTCAGAGCTGCAGATGAAGACACAGATCCTGGGAGAGCAGAGCCCACCCTCAGTAATGTGCTTGCAGTAGTAAACATTTGCAACAATATGCTAGCCACTTTGAACATACAGATGGGAGGAATTAAAATGGACATTTCATCTATCAGGCACGAGCTGCAGGGGGTCAATGTACGGGTGGGGGCCCTGGAAGACCGGGTCAGTGCCACAGAGGATAAGCTTCCCCCTCTGACTCGGGACCTTGGCAGAGCAATCCACAATATCTCATTGCTTAGGGCTAAGGCGGACGATCTAGAAAACAGATCCCGCAGAAGCAATCTCCGTCTGGTTGGGGTCCCAGAAAAGGCAGAAGGCAATAATCCAGTAGCTTTTTTTGAAATGTGGCTCCCCAAGACTTTGGGCATGGAAATGTTTTCTCCTTTCTTCACTATTGAGCGGGCACATAGGGTCCCCACTAGACCCCCACCATCAGGGGCACCCCCTCGTCCTATCCTCCTCAAGCTACTGCACTTCAGGGACAGGGACACTGCGCTCCGCAGAGCCCGGGAGATTAAGGATCTGGCTATTGACGGCCATAAGGTCTCATTGTACCCGGATTTTTCCACTGAAATCCAGCAGAGGAGAGCGCAATTTATTGATGTAAAAAAACGCCTGAGGCAGCTGCAGATCTCTTACTCAATGTTATACCCTACCAGGCTGCGAGTGGTGGCGGATGGTGGGACAAAGTTTTTTGACACTCCAAAGGATGCAGCCTCATGGCTCGATACCAATGAAAAAGGGCTGCGCAGAAATCACCGCTGAGGATTATTGCGGATTCCTTGCTGTTGGACTTGCTGAGGTGAACTTGCTATGTTTCCCGGCTGGAACACTTATGGACGGTTGGCAGGAGCCACCCAGATAGGTTACTATGCAGTTGATGACTGTTCAGGAATTTAAACCGTTATGTGCTCTTTGGGTTATGTTTAGCCTCACTTCCCTCTATTTGAGAGGAATGTCCTGGTTTACTGTGTATGTTTTTATTTTGTTTGACCTTTTCGTTTTATGCACCTGTTTGGTCTATGCTCATTTATGGGAACTGCTGCAGATGGGTCCGGAGGTCCCCGCTTGCTGCCCCCTGCTGTTGCATATGTGCACTTACCCTTATGGCGAAGGAGGTTAATATAGTGGCCTGGAATGTGCGAGGATTGGGTGAAGCCACTAAAAGATGTGCAGTTTTTCTGTTTCTACAGCAGCTTAAGCCAGACATAATATTTTTATCAGAAACGCACTTGGTGAAGGAGCGGCTCCACTTGCTCCACAAAAAATGGATAGCCCATGAGTACCACTCTGTATATACCACACATTCCAGGGGGGTGAGTGTCCTAGTACACAGGACAGTGCCGTTTGAGTGTCTTAAATCTTCTGTGGATCAGGAGGGTAGATTTGTATGTCTTTACTGTGTCTTTCATAATGTGCGCTGTGTTCTAGTTGCAATTTATATTCCGCCGCCATACACAGGGGAACCATTGAAACGTATTCTCAATTTTGTTGCTTCCCTCCCTGAGGTCCCCACCCTATTAGTAGGAGACTATAATAATTACTTGCACCCGTATTGGGATAAGTTACACACAGGGAATATCTCAGAGGCGGCGGCAGCTACATCCCTTGCCAGACTGACGGAGGAGGTGGTATATGTAGATATTTGGTGTATTAGAAACCCGCAGGTCCGGCAGTACTCATGCTATTCTAGTTCTCATCATTCACTGTCCCGGATTGACCTGGTCATTGGAAATGCTCAGCTGCTGCCTTGTGTAGCTTCAGTCACGTACCTGGCCAGGGGGGTGTCTGACCACTCCCCACTACAGGTCCGTCTAAGGCTTGGGGACCCAGACCGGCTGGCGGGGATACCGTGGCGGCTCAACCCTCTTTGGATACAACTGATAGGGGGCACTCTGACTGACACTATATGGGAATATTTTGTGACAAATGACGGTACTGCATCTAAACATATAGTGTGGGACACAATGAAGGCGTATGTTCGTGGGACATATATTAGGGAAATTTGCACCCGAAAGGCGAAAACAAGGGAGCGCACTAAGTATCTGACGGACACTTTAGGTGATGCAGAACGACATCTTATATCTAACCCTACAGATGATGCCAAGCGGGACTTAGAGAGGGTACAGAGAGCTCTGAGAGACCATATGACTTCCTTGGCCACTAACAAACGCTTTTTCCTTAAGCAGCGGTACTTTACGGAGGGGGAGAGTGTGGGACATCTCTTGGCTACAATTGCTAGGGCACAGGAGGGATTGACCTATATCACCAAATTGAAACTTGACACTGGAGAGGAGGTGAGGGACAGCGGGAGGATTGTGGAGGTCATGCAACAGTATTACACCCAATTATACTCCTCTAAATCGCATTATGGGGATGAGGAACTGCGGGACTTTGTGGAGGAGATCACTCTCCCCAGTCTGTCAGATAGTGAGAGAGAATCCCTGAATAGAGATATAGACCTGGAGGAGCTGGAGGAGGCGCTCGGTCAAATCCAAAATGAAAAGGCCCCAGGTGCGGACGGACTCCCGGGTGAATTCTACAAATTATATACCCATCTGCTGCTGCCAAGACTCTTGGATGTGTTCAGAGATGCTGAGGAGAAGGGGTCCCTCCCTGCATCCATGAGGGAGGCTATTATTGTTCTGATTTTAAAACCTGGGAAAGATCCGACCGCGCCTGACTCCTATCGCCCCATCTCGCTGCTTACATTAGATATTAAATTAATCGCTAAAATTCTAGCTAACAGATTATCCCGGGTGATCACGTCAGTGATCCACGAGGATCAGACTGGATTCATCCCCAATAAATCTACTTCCATTAATTTGCGACATTTATTCCTGGGGATACAGCTAAGTTCTGAAGGGAGAAACAAGGAGAGGGCAGTCCTGTCATTAGATGCAGCCAAGGCCTTTGACAGTATTGAATGGAATTTCCTATGGGTAGTTTTGGAGAAATTGGGTCTTGGCTCCAGATTTATTGGCTGGGTCAAATTGTTATATGCCTCTCCGAGGGCCAGGATTCGAGTTAATCGTTGTACCTCCTCGTCTTTTAATTTGGCCAGGGGCACGAGACAGGGCTGTCCTCTCTCTCCATTACTATTTGCAGCGGCAATTGAACCATTGGCAGCTATGCTTTGTGCATCCGCTGGCGTAAAGGGGTTTGAGATAGGTGGTCTGGAGCATAAGGTTTCCCTCTATGCGGACGATTTGTTGCTGTATCTCAGGGAGGTGGGGACATCGGTGGGCCCAGCAATTAATATTATTAAAGAATTTGGTAGGCGCTCGGGACTCCTAATAAACTGGAAGAAATCGGCCCTGCTCCCTATAGATCCACTCCCATCTAATTTTAGTACTCTGGGGCTGCCAATTCCGACGGTGGATAAATTTAAATACCTGGGGATTGTGGTTAGTGCCCGACCGCGTGATTACTACTCTCAAAATCTGGAACCAGTGCTGGCTCAGTTTAGGAACAAGATAGATGCCTGGTGTCGACTCCCACTGTCCCTTATTGGCCGTGCTAATCTACTAAAAATGGTACTGATGCCCAAACTTCTGTATCTTCTCCACAACGCCCCAATATGGATCCACTGGAAATTATTCCGTAAAATCAGCACTTTGTTTGGGAACTCTTGTGGAAAAAGCAGCAGGCTAGAATCCGCCTTGAGACCGTGCAAAGAGGGAAGGAGGATGGGGGTCTGGCAGTCCCCAACCCGTGGGTTTATTATGTTGCGGCACAGATGCAGCACTTCAGGGGGTGGGGAAAGGATGAGGCATATGACGCTGGGGGCAAATTGGTGAGGGGCCTTGCAGAATGGGGATACCCAGTGGCTTTTTTGGACGCAGGATACTCACCCAGAGGAGAACCATTATATCCAACATTATCATTGATGTACAAGGTGTGGGATAGAGGGAAGGAGTTGCTGGGAATATCAGGAATGACTGAGTACTGTCCCTTATGGCATAATCGTGGACTGGCGGAGCTGCAGAGACTCCCGGGTTGGAGAATATGGGTGAGCAGGGGGGTGCATCAGGTGTCTCAGATTCTTCAGAATAATATACTTAAAAGATTTGACCAGCTTCAAGCGGAGTTTGGGATACCGCACAGTTCCTTTTACCAATACCTGCAGCTCCGTCATGCCTATGAGACATAGACACGTCGTATGGACATTAGGATAGAGCGGAATCACACTCTTACTGATTTGTTGACATCTGACCGCTCCTATGGTATTATTTCTAGGTTATATACAGTAATGTTATCCAGACACCTCGACAAATTCCCTTTGCAGGCTAGAGAGAAGTGGGAGAGGGACCTAGGCCCTATGACAGAGGAACAGTGGGGTGAGGTCCTGTATTAGACTCCAAGCCTTGCTGTATCTGAAGGCCAACGACTGTCACAGCTATTCCTGTTACATAGAGTATATAGGACACCTAGTCTATTGCATAAGATGGGAGTTAGGATGGATGATCTGTGTCCTAGGTGCGGGCAGGAGGGTGCTAATCTGATGCATATGATGTGGTCCTGTGGGAACATTGAAGATTACTGGAGGGCAGTACTAGAATTGGTTAGACAAGTTTTCAATATCTGTCTACAGCCAAGACCTATTATATGTATCCTGGGTCTACTGGAAGGGGGGGTGGACTTGAGTTTGCCGGTAATGGTCGGTATTACACGTCTCTTGTACCAGGCTAGGAAACTGTTGGCCTACCACTGGTTGGACCCAGCGCATCCGGTCATCGGGGATTTTAGGGAAAGAGTAAACGCTATACTTCGACTGGAGAGAGGAGTATACCTTAAAAGAAATGCATTGAAAAAGTTATATAAGATCAGGGGGGCATGGTTGGATACCCCAGGCCTTCCCTCCTCGGCGTTACTGCAGGACAGTGCGAGCGACCAGGTCCTTCTCCTTCTGACCGGTTAACAAATTTCCTCAAATAGGGTGATATGCGTACCGCTGGAATATGTATGTGTGTGTGTGTGTGTGTATGTATGTATGTATATATATGTGTATATATATAATGTCATAATGATGCTGGGTAAGCTATACTATGGAGAATATATTGGGAAATAATATGCACTTTGAGACCCATATTGAAATGAGACATGAACTGCGGGTGCATTGTTTATTATGTTATTTGTGTGGTTTTTCTTATTGACTAAAGGTTTTTCCCCTTTCTGTGATATTTCTATGCGGGGAATTTATTTTATGTGTTGTATAATTTTGCTGTTAAATAAAAATGAACCTGATTTAAAAAAAAAAGAATGGTCCTGTATTTGACTCAACCCATCTTCCCATCAATTTTAACCATCTTCCCTGACCCTGCTGAAGAAAAGCAGGCCCAAACCATGATGCTGCCACCACCATGTTTGACAGTGGGGATAGTGTGTTCAGGGTGCTCAGCTGTGTTGCTTTTACGCCAAACATATCATTTGGCATTGTGCCCAAATAGTTCGATTTTGGTTTCATCTGACCAGAGCACTTTCTTCCACATGTTTGGTGTGTCACCCAGGTGGCTTGTGGCAAACTTTTAACAACCTTTTTATGGATATCTTTGAGAAATGGCTTTCTTCTTGCCACTCTTCCATAAAGGTCAGATTTGTGCAGTGTACATCTGATTGTTGTCCTATGGACAGACTCTCCCACCTCAGCTGTAGATCTCTGCAGTTGATCAAGAGTGATCATGGGCCTCTTGGCTGCATCTGTGATCAGTCTTCTCCTTGTTTGAGATGAATGTTTGGATGGACGGCCGGGTCTTTGTAGATTTGCAGTGGTATGATATTCCTTCCATTTCAATATGATCACTTGCACAGTGCTCCTTGGGATGTTTAAAGTTTTGGAAATCTTTTTGTAACCAAATCTGGCTTTAAACTTCTCCACAACAGTATCACGGACCTGCCTGTTGTGTTCATTGGTCTTCATGATGCTATCTTCGCTTTAAAAAGAACACTGAGACTATCACAGAGCAGTTGCATTTATGCGGAGACTTCATTACACACAGGTGTCTTATATTTATCATCATCAGTCATTTAAGACAAATTGGATCATTCAAAGATCCTCGAACTTCTGAAGTGAGTTTGTACCACTGAAAGTAAAGGGGATGAATAATATTGCACACCTCACTTTTCAGTTATGTATTGTTTTAAAAAGTTTAAAATAAGCAATAAATTTCGTTCAACTTAACAATTGTGTCCCACTTGTTGATTCTCCACAACCATAACATTCACCATAACATTAAAGTTTTTATCTTTATGTTTGAAGCCTGAAATGTGGGAAAAGGTTGAAAAATTCAAGGGAGCTGAATACTTTTGCAAGGCACTGTATACCTTTTCTGCAGGCAGACACCGAAATGTAATAGACTACGTTCGGGTGTACGCCTGCAGAAAACATATATGTCTGAAAATTGTGCAAAACAGAGCACACTCTGACTCAGTCTGCTCCATTATAGTCAACGGCCCTGTCGGCGTATGCGTCCGAAACCCGTTTTGCGGGGGAAAGGGAGGGTTCAGACAGAGGCCCCGAAGGGACCAGTGAATGTAGGTAAAAATGCAATGTGAAAGCGGCCTAATATAGATTTGCGCTAATAGGTGTTCTAAAAAGCAAAAAAAACTTTATTTCTTATCTACCCTTGAAACAACATATCAACCAGTTGTCAGCTATGTAGGACACTTTTCCTTCATATACTACCTATGAATAGACTTTTTTACTTCAGATCAACAGAATGTACTCAACTTTCTGTAGTGCCATTTAAACTTTTCTGTATTTTTTTAATGCTTTTTAGTATATAAGGACGGAATACATTATATAACAGGTCCATGATCAGCTTTTTTTTTTATTTGAAACATTTCCTTGCATAACACATTTTGCATGATTGTCTGCCAGGTCCCTTTGCAAAAAGAAATCGAACCGCAGCCAGGCTGATATGATGCAGCCAAGAGAAATGTCTACAGACAAAATATACGGCTGACTGTTGATGATGCCAGGGCATGAATGTGGCCAAGAATAAAGGTCATTTGAGCCCACAAAGCACCACAGAGGTTAAATATTATATGTGACAAATACTGCCACATAACAGGACTAAATTGATCATTTTTAGCTCAGTGCTTTAAACTGCCTTCTGTTACATAATCATATCTTAAAAAATACAATTTCATTTATAGGATGCACTACTGTAGTTGAAACTAGCCATTAAATAATGGATGCTACAAAAAAAAAAAAAAAAATATATATATATATATATATATATATATATATATATATATATATAACCTAGCCAAATCAAATCTCCTGTTTTGCACTGACAAGGAGCAAGTAATTGAACTCTTTAATGGGCTGCATAGGCTAATAGGTTAATACATCATCAAATAAGCAGGTAAAAGGTCTGGAGATGAACCCCGCTATGGTATTTGCATTTGGAAGCTGTTGCTGTGAGCCATCAGACCATCATTAGGCTGGAAAAAAAGTTAAACAGAGAGACACCAGAAATATTAGGAGTGGCCAAATCAACAGTTTGGTACATTCTGCAAAAAAATAAAAAGAGCACACTGGTAAGCTTAGGAACTCAAAAAGGACTGGACATTCATGGAGGACAACAGTGATGGATGATCACAGAATCCTTTCCATGGTGAAGAAAATCCTCTTCACAACATCCACCCAAGTGAAAAACACTCTCCAGGAAGTATGTGTTTCAGTAGATAAGTCTACCAACAAAAGAGAAGACTTTATGAGAGCAAATACAGAGGGTTCACTACAAGCTGCAAACCAATAATCACCCTTAAAAATAGAATAGCCAGTTTACACTTTGCCAAAAATAATATGTAAAGAAGCCAGCCCAGTTGTGGAAAAACATTCTTTGGACAGATGAAACTAAGATCTAACTGTACCAAAATGATGGGAAGAAGAAAGTATGGAGCAGGCTTGGAACGGCTCATGACTCAAAGCACACAACATCCTGTGTAAAACACCATGAAGGTACGGTGATGACATGGGCATGCATGCCTTCCAATGGCACTGTGTCACTAGTGTTTATTGATGATGTGCTTGAAGTCAGAAGCAGTCAAATTAATTCTTAAGTGTACAGGGCTATACTTTCTGCTCAGACTCAACCAAATGATGCAACGTTGATTGGACAGCACTTCACAATACAGATAGGCAATGGTCCAAAACATACTGCAAAAACAACAGGAGTTTTTTTAAGGCAAAAAGTGAAATATTCTGCAATGGCCGAGTCAATCACCAGATCTCAACCCCACTGAGCTGCATTTCACATGCTTAAGACAAAACTTAAGGCAGAAAGACCCACAAACAAGCAACAATTGAAGTCAGCTGCAGTAAAGGCCTAAAAAAAGCATCACAAATTAGGAAACTCAACATTTGGTGGTGTCCATGACTTCTAGATTTCAGGCAGTCATTGCCTGCAAAAGATTCTCTATAAAGTATTAAAAATTAACATTTTATTTATGGTAAAGTTAATTTGTTCAAAGAATTACTCTTGAGCTCCTGAAATGTGGAGGCTTTTGCAATACCTGTAAATTTCACAAGGGACTGGATTGCTGCACAGGTGAGAGACTGAGTAAAAGGTGAAAAGACCTATTGGGGCTGGTCTCTCTGACAGGAACTGGGATGTGGACTTTAGACCTAATTGCATACTGAAATTTCTTGCAAGTTTGAGGCTGCATTTGAGCAAATTGAAATTGGTATTTGACAAGGATTAATGGTGTCCTCAATGCTGTGAAATACAAGCTGATGCTTATTCATCATGCAATGCACTGGCGGACATATCGCCGGTTCAGCCGATGCGATAAACAGGGGCCCGGAGGTTCAGGGGGGCCTTGCTGGCCAGTCAGTGATGAGGGCAATCTGACCTGTTCTCCGGAGCTTCAGGCTCCGGGGGACCTTGGTCAGATCGCCCTCATCACACGCTGCATGCCGGGCAGGGAGCAATCCTGCAGCTCCGCACAGTCACTGCAGGTAGCAGAACGCAGGAATCTCTCCTCTGTTCTCTGCCCGGCACTTTCTTTGTGACAAATGCGCACCCTGATGTCGTCAGTACTGCGCGTGCATGTGTCATTTCAAAAGTTCCCACCCGGCCGGCAGGAGAAGAAACGGCACAGCGGGGGCCTTCACAGAGAGAAGCAGCGGCGGGGGCCCCTAGGAGAATAGCATCGGCGTTGCCAGGGCCCATACAAGAGAATAAGCAGCTCGGCGGTAGGGCCGTACGGAGGTGCCTGAGGAGGGAGAGGTGAGTGGTGACTAATAACCTGAGGAGGGGACAATGAGGAGGGGGGGGAGGTTACTGGTGACTAATATTGGGACTGTAGTGATGTATATGGGGGTGTAGTGATGTTGTTTTACAGGTGAAGTATATAGGGGTGTAGTGGTGTAGTTTATTACAGGTGTAGTATATAGTGGTGTAGTATATGGGGGTATAATGATGTAGTTTATTACAGGTGTAGTATATGGGGGGTGTAGTGATATATATTATAGGTGTAGTATATACGGTAGTGGTGTAGTATATAGGGGTGTAGTGATGTAGTTTATTACAGGTGTAGTATATAGGGGTGTAGTGGTGAACGTAATTACAGGTGTAGTATATAGTGGTGTATTATATGGGGGTGTAGTATATGGGGGGTGTAGTGATGTAGTATATAGGGGTCTAGTGGTGTACTTTGTTACAGGTGTAGTATATGAGGGTGTAATGATGTAGTTTATTACAGGTATAGTATATAGTGGTGTAGTATATAGGGGTGTAGTATATGGGGGTGTAATGATGTAGTTTATTACAGGTCTAGTATATGAGAATGTAGTGATGTAGTTTATTACAGGTGTAGTATATGGGGGTGCAGTGATGTAGAATATGGGGATGTAGTGATGTAGTATATTACAAGTGTAGTACAGTATATGGGGGGTGCAGTGATGTAGTACATGGGGATGTAGTATATTACAGGTGTAGCATTGTGTCACTGTCCAAATATTTCTGGACCTAACTGTATATACAGATAGGTCCAGAAATATTTGGACAGTGACACAATTTTCGCGAGTTGGGCTCTGCATGCCACCACATTGGATTTGAAATGAAACCTCTACAACAGAATTCAAGTGCAGATTGTAACGTTTAATTTGAAGGTTTGAACAAAAATATCTGATAGAAATTGTAGGAATTGTACACATTTCTTTACAAACACTCCACATTTTAGGAGGTCAAAAGTAATTGGACAAATAAACCAAACCCAAACAAAATATTTTTATTTTCAATATTTTGTTGCGAATCCTTTGGAGGCAATCACTGCCTTAAGTCTGGAACGCATGGACATCACCAAACGCTGGGTTTCCTCCTTCTTAATGCTTTGCCAGGCCTTTACAGCCGCAGCCTTCAGGTCTTGCTTGTTTGTGGGTCTTTCCGTCTTAAGTCTGGATTTGAGCAAGTGAAATGCATGCTCAATTGGGTTAAGATCTGGTGATTGACTTGGCCATTGCAGAAGGTTCCACTTTTTTGCACTCATGAACTCCTGGGTAGCTTTGGCTGTATGCTTGGGGTCATTGTCCATCTGTACTATGAAGCGCCGTCCGATCAACTTTGCGGCATTTGGCTGAATCTGGGCTGAAAGTATATCCCGGTACACTTCAGAATTCATCCGGCTACTCTTCTCTGCTGTTATGTCATGAATAAACACAAGTGACCCAGTACCATTGAAAGCCATGCATGCCCATGCCATCACGTTGCCTCCACCATGTTTTACAGAGGATGTGGTGTGCCTTGGATCATGTGCCGTTCCCTTTCTTCTCCAAACTTTTTTCTTCCCATCATTCTGGTACAGGTTGATCTTGGTCTCATCTGTCCATAGAATACTTTTCCAGAACTGAGCTGGCTTCATGAGGTGTTTTTCATCAAATTTAACTCTGGCCTGTCTATTTTTGGAATTGATGAATGGTTTGCATCTAGATGTGAACCCTTTGTATTTACTTTCATGGAGTCTTCTCTTTACTGTTAAATAAGGAATAACGTTTGGAACACCATTCTAAGTCTGAACTGGGTGCAAAAACCTAAAAAAACATCACTATGGGGAGATAAGGTATGCACACCAGTGACTATGTAAGGGGAATACATGGAATAGCAGAAACTGCTGTGTGAATACTGACTTGAAAAATCCAATAGCTATATGTAAGAGTGAAAATGTGAAAAATGGAATCTGCATTACTGCCATGAACATATGAATCAAGAGAAATGTAGCTACTGAATTGATCAATGCAATAGAGCCCCAACACTACGCCAAAGTATTTCTCTACGTTGGGGTCCCTAGCTTGTGTGTGTCCTCTCATGCAGTTAAAAAACTTACCGTGTATGGGAAGCTGAGACCCAGGCTATTTATGCGTATGATATGGATTGGCAATAGGTGTGTTTGGGGAGGGTTCACAAACGAAAAACAACTAACAAATAAGGAATAACGTTTGGAACACCATTCTAAGTCTGAACTGGGTGCAAAAACCTAAAAAAACATCACTATGGGGAGATAAGGTATGCACACCAGTGACTATGTAAGGGGAATACATGGAATAGCAGAAACTGCTGTGTGAATACTGACTTGAAAAATCCAATAGCTATATGTAAGAGTGAAAATGTGAAAAATGGAATCTGCATTACTGCCATGAACATATGAATCAAGAGAAATTTAGCTACTGAATTGATCAATGCAATTCCTTATTTGTTAGTTGTTTTTCGTTTGTGAACCCTCCCCAAACACACCTATTGCCAATCCATATCATACGCATAAATAGCCTGGGTCTCAGCTTCCCATACACGGTAAGTTTTTTAACTGCATGAGAGGACACACACAAGCTAGGGACCCCAACGTAGAGAAATACTTTGGCGTAGTGTTGGGGCTCTATTGCATTGATCAATTCAGTAGCTAAATTTCTCTTGATTCATATGTTCATGGCAGTAATGCAGATTCCATTTTTCACATTTTCACTCTTACATATAGCTATTGGATTTTTCAAGTCAGTATTCACACAGCAGTTTCTGCTATTCCATGTATTCCGTTTACATAGTCACTGGTGTGCATACCTTATCTCCCCATAGTTCTCTTTACTGTTGACTTAGAGACAGATACACCTACTTCACTGAGAGTGTTCTGGACTTCAGTTGATGTTGTGAACGGGTTCTTCTTCACCAAAGAAAGTATGCGGCGATCATCCACCACTGTTGTCATCCGTGGACGCCCAGGCCTTTTTGAGTTCCCAAGCTCACCAGTCAATTCCTTTTTCTCAGAATGTACCCGACTGTTGATTTTGCTACTCCAAGCATGTCTGCTATCTCTCTGATGGATTTTTTCTTTATTTTCAGCCTCAGGATGTTCTGCTTCACCTCAACTGAGAGTTCCTTACTTAGACCGCATGTTGTCTGGTCACAGCAACAACTTCCAAATGCAAAACCACACACCTGTAATCAACCCCAGACCTTTTAACTACTTCATTGATTACAGGTTAACGAGGGAGACGCATTCAGAGTTAATTGCAGCCCTTAGAGTCCCTTGTCCAATTACTTTTGGTCCCTTGAAAAAGAAGAGGCTATGCATTACAGAGCTATGATTCCTAAACCCTTTCTCCGATTTGGATGTGAAAACTCTCATATTGCAGCTGGGAGTGTGCACTTTCAGCCCATATTATATATATAATTGTAGTTCTGAACATGTTTTTGTAAACAGCTAAAATAACAAAACTTGTGTCACTGTCCAAATATTTCTGGACCTAACTGTATGTATAATCATACTGCCATAGAAGGGGGGGCCAGGTACAATTTCTTGCACAGGGGCCCTATGCTGTCAGTGTCCGCCCCTAATGCAATAGCATCAGGGTTGCATCTGACTGCAGGCAGCAGGACAACCCAAAACATACAGATAGTCATTAAGAATAGTGTTGAGCGGACCCGGACTGTAATCGTCCGGATCCGCGCGGCTTCAGCGCTATCTCCGGGCCAGGACCCGGAAGCGGGATTCCGGGTGCGCGATCTGGAATCAGCAATTAATAAAAATGAAAAAAAAACAATAAATAAATGAGCGTTTCATACTTACCGAGACTCGGTGTCATGGCGGCATACTTCTTCCGGGTCGCGCTTTCACTTCCTGTGCTGTGCACGCAATCACACAGCTTTCCGTGTTTTCCCCACCAACCGGCCGTCCTCTCAGCTGTGATTGGTTGCAGGCTGACGCGCCCCCCCGGCCTGTGACAGTCTGCTGCGGTCATCGCTAATCGCTGCTCCGTAAAAGGCTGCACTCAGAGCGGGCAGTCTTCTCTATAGCTGCTCGCTGAGATGTAGCAGAGCTGGATGTGTCAGCGTGGGACATTGTCTGGATTACACTGGAGCTGCAGGGTGTTTGGGCTTAATAAAGTGCTGAAGCAGGGTGCATTTTGTACTTTATTTCAAATAAAGGATTGTTCTCTGTGTCTGTGTTTATTTACTGTCACTTACAGGTTTGAGTGATGCAGGTATCTGATAGACGCCTGTGCCATCACCCAAAGCTAGGGTTTAGCAGCAGCCGTGCGCAGCTGCTAATCCTGCTATTACCTCGACTGGCACCGCATCACGCCTTCGGGAAGAGCCGGTATCGCACACCGGTATTGTCACATCTAATAGATGCGGAAATACCGGGTGGCTGCAGGATGAGGATATACCAGCCCCCAGCCGGCATTATCATGGCTGGGGATGAAAACTGGTGGGGCCGCACGTCGTTTTTTTTTTTAAATTATTTATTTAAAAAAAAAGCAAGCGTTTTTTTTTCTACGCCGCAGTCACACTTGCGAGTCTGACATCGCAGAACAGCTGCGAGCTTCTGACAGGAGCGTGCATGTGTTTCTAGGTACATGTTCAGACAGTAGCAGGCTGCGCCGGGTGATGTCAGACCCATCTGACAGCTGGTGCAGACTATTTCAGCACCAAATGTGCACCTCCTGGCAAAAAAACGCGGCAAAAATCGCAGAAAACTAACCGAGGCAAAAACCTCGGCATAAAAATTGCGTCAAACACCGCGTTTTTTTGCCAGGAGGTGTAGATTGGATGCAGGAATATAGTATAAAAATTTCAACACAAAATCTGCATCTTTTGGCCAAAAAAACTACGATTTTTCTGCTAGGAGATGCAGGTCTGTGAACTCAGTGACCTCCACCTGAGGTCAGGTTACCTGTGATCACAGATGAAGGACCATGGGAACCTCCAGCAGTGACCGCAAATGACCTGAGTGACATCCCCGCTCAATGCGCAGCTCATTCATTCTCTGGAGCTCACAGAGAGCGGTCGGTCATGCCGCTCTCTGTGATATTCAGATGTAGCAAAGCTGAAGCAGCGTGGGATGTCGTGTGGATTACGTCGGAGCTGCAGGGTTTGTTAGGGGTTAATAAAGTGGTGAAGGAGGGGATGTTTGTACTTTTGTCCAAATAAAGGATTGTTCTCTGTGTTTATTTACACTTACAGGTTTGTGTGATGCAGGTATCTGATAGACGCCTGTACCATCACACAACCTAGGGTTTAGTAGCAGCTGTGTGCTGTTATTAACCCTTGCTATTACCCCAACTGGCACTGCATCACGCCTGCGGGAAGAGCCGGTATCGCACCGGGATTGTCACATCTAATAGATGCGTCAATACCGGGCGGCTGCGGGCTGGAATACCAGCCCCCAGCCAGCGTTATCTTGGCTGGGGATGAAAATCAGGAGGAACCGCACTTTGTTTTTTTTTTTTTACTTTCACCGGAATCACAGATGCGAGGGGCTCATGCGAGTCTGCCATGGCAGCACCCGGCAAAGCCTCGCACGTGTGACTCTGGGCACTGTATACACAGCACAGATACAGCGCGACAGCTGGGGCTGCAGCCGCGTGCTATAACTGTGCTGCCGAGTGCCGAGTGTTTATTTTTACCACCGTGAACTGACCGACAGTGCACTGCTTTCCCCGCCCATCGGTCGTTCTGGCGCCCGTGATTGGTTGCAGTCAGCTGACACTCAGGGTGGGGTGGCATCTAGCTGCAACCAATTACACGCGCCGGTGGG